>NW_024425452.1:18684027-19028035 GCF_017311325.1 Ursus maritimus | reverse complement strand
TTTGTCTGGCTGCCCTTCACACCCTTGGTCTTGAAGATTGTTTGTATTCCTTTATTTCTGGCCTACAAGGTTTTTCACGTGACTGTTTCCATGGCTTTTCTTGCTCAGTTGTCAGTTGAACTATCACCTTCTCAGAAATGCCTTCAATGATTATCCTAACTGAAGGAGCTTTCTTCCTCTGTTAATGCTACTATCCATTACTTCACTTGGCTTCAGGTCTGGTTTGATCACCACTAAAAATGAAACAAGTAGAAGAGGATGTGGTAAATATCTATTGATATTTTAAAAATAATCTCCTTAATAATATAATAATTTATAATTTTTAAATATATAAATTAATCATATATATTCTCATTATACTAGACAATTTTTATAAAATGTAAAAAAAATAATTTCATATTTAAATGTTTGATACATTATTATAAGTGATGATACAACTCCCAGCATTTTAGAATTCATCCCTTTTTTTTGAAAGAGGTATTGCCATCTGTGATACCTCTATATTCATAGAATGAAATGACCATAGATATTAGATTTGGAGATTGTTTAAAATTGATAGTTTTAAATTTATATATGTAAAAACAATCAAGAAATTATGTGATCTGCTGAAAATAATACATTTAATTCAGATTCTAGATGACAATCCCATAAGATTAATTTACTTCCCAGGAGCACAGTACATCGCTAAAGATGGACCCTGGATCATTTGATATTTCTCTGTTTATCCTAATTAGATGCCAGATTAAAATATTTTGATTGCCTTGCTCATGTGGTCCTGTTTAATGGATCATAGTATTAGGCAGCATTGATGAGGGCCATTTGTTCAATACCTTCTAGATTGATTGGTTGATTATATAATTAGTATGATTCAGCAATTCACATTTAAATGTAGCTTTTTTTTTAGAATATTAATTACGTATCTTTATTTCTATTCATTCCATCACTCAGATTCCTAAAATATTTTTTTTTGGTTAAGCTATCCTTTATTTATTTTTATTTTTTTGTATTTTTAGCTGACATTTACTGAAGTCTTAATTCCAGCTATTGTTTTTTTTTATTTTAATGTTTTATTATTATATTATGTTAGTCACCATACAGTACATCCCTGGTTTCTGATGTAAAGTTTGATGATTCATTAGTTTTAAATGTAGCTTTTATGCAAATAAAGATTTCACTAACTTGGTGATAGATGTATTGCATGTTAGATGAATTAGAAAATGATTGTGATCTTTACTTGCCATAACATAGGCTATAGAAATAAGTCACTGAAAATACATTTTCAAAAACATTTTGATATTTAATGTGCATGTTAGGTTTAGAGAATATTTAAGAGCCATAATAAAGTATTACAGTTTAAGAAAATATGTTTTTGCATTATACCAGGGACTGTTGAATACTAATCATGTAACAATTTTAAAGTTCTTGTTTATGTGGTATTTATATAGAATTTTATAAAGCTTATCCAGACCATGTACTTCTTCCACTTTAGACATTCTATATTATTTTCACTCAAAATGTTCTAATAGGAAAAAATGCCTTTACCACTATGACAAAGTAGTACTTTGTTTTATAATTTACACAAGTGTTATTTATGTTTTGACCTTCTTTGGTCTATGTAGTATATTTGTTTATATTAATTTTATATTGTGATAATACAATTTATAATTCTTTTTGCAACATTTTATACATTTATACAAATTAATATTTTGTGATATGCTGTTTATTGTGGTACTAAGAAATTATATGTATATGATATGGATATTCATGTACTATGAACTTTTGGCATATAGACATGTGTAGAGATACACATATTCTATAAATTTGTTTTACTCATTTAAGGCAAACCTCACAGACAAATTACCCTATAAATCTGGAACATAAATATATAAACATAAACTAAAAGATGAATATAAATATTTCATCTTTGCCTTTTATTCCTGATATAAGAACTCTGAGCATTTTATTACGTATTTTCCAAATATATATGAAAAATTATAATATTTTACATGTAAATCTATCTTAGGTTACTGCACTGACAAAGGAATGCTAGTTGTAGAGACTTGAATTCAAATTATTTTAAAAGCAAGGGGATGTTTTTCTCAAAATTTCAATGCAAATACTTAGAAAAGTGTCCTGACGTTCACTGTGGTTGAACGAGTTGTAAGCCTTCTGCAGAGCGGCAAGCGTGCATATGGGGAGACAGTTCACTCTTCCATAGACAATACACTATCACTTTCAAAGTACTGTTTTAAATAATTTGACAATTTCTAGTTCACTTAACTTGCATTATAGACATATATATATGTCCATCTTGTTTTAAAGGAATTTATATCTAACTATAAAATAACATGACTGGCTATAAATAACGCTTTTATAGCAGGACAAATAAGAATTTTTTTTTTTTAAGGAAAAGAAATACTGGACAATCCTACCACTTAGAGATAACTAGTATTGATATTATATATTAATACTATTTCAAAAATACATGTAAGCCCATTTTTATCTTCCCAAATTAAGAGCATCGCAAATAGTTAATTATACATTTTTTTCACACGTTGTGGGAATGTTTTCTAATGGAATTTCTTTCCAAATAATAGTTTAAAATGGTTCATAATTTTTATGGTTATAATTCACTTAAGCTATATAATATGATTGGATTTTTAAAAAATTTCTTCCTTGTGTGTTGTTAAGATAACATTCCTTTTGCGTAAATCTTTCCGACCACCTCTTATTTCCTCAGAGTGATTTTCTAGAACAGCACTGGCCAACAGAACTTTCTGCAATGGTCAAGTGCTCTATATCTGCATGGTACAATTCAGTATCTCCTAGCCACATGTAGTTTTTGATTACTTGAAATCAAAAGATTGAGAAAGTGGATTTTTAACTTTATTTAATTATAGTTAAATAAAATTTAAATGTAAATAGCTACCATATGAGACTACCATATGAGAAAGTTCATAGAATACAAAGCTGTAAGCCAAAGCTAATATTTCTTTAGCTGGAATTAAAATTTTGGGTTGAGTCATATAGATTTTAGACACCCTCTATTTTCTTCTTTAAAAAACAGTTATTCAATTATTTCTTCCCCTTCGATTCTTTTTTTTTTTTTTTAAGATTTTATTTATTTATTTGACAGAGAGAGACAGCCAGCGAGAGAGGGAACACAAGCAGGGGGAATGGGAGAGGGAGAAGCAGGCTCCCAGCAGAGGAGTCCGATGCGGGGCTCGATCCCAGGACTCCGGGATCACGCCCTGAGCCAAAGGCAGACGCTCAACGACTGAGCCACCCAGGCGCCCCTCCCCTTCGATTCTTATTTCTTCATGGAAAACACCTGTTTTCTTTGTCTTGGATTACTATATTCTCCTCCCACCCCAGTTATTATTTATCGCACATCATTTAACCTGAATTTTTGTATACTATTAAAATTATCCACATACCTGATACAATTTCCATCTACATTTGATGGCATCATAATGTAACTTTGTCTCCAGCCTTTCTCTCTTTATGCCTTTTCGTTTTATCCCAAATAATAGGTGATTTTTAAATTCTTCATCTGGTATAGATAGTTTCCTTTTTTTTTTTTTTTTTAAGATTTATTTATTTAAGAGAGAGAAAAAAAGAGTGAGCACACAGATGGAGGGGGAGAGGGAGAAGCAAACTCCCCACTGAGCAGGGATCCTGATGTGGGGCTTGATCCCAGAACCCTGGGATCATGACCTGAGCCAAAGGCAGACGCCTAACCAACAGAGCCATCCAGGTGCCCCAAGTATAGATAGTTTTCTATCTGTGGGTCTTCCATGACTAGGTTACCTTTTCTTTGCTTTGTAATAAGCACAGTGGTGTTTTCCATAAACACATTGGTGTTTGACTTACTACTCACTTATAATTAGGCATCAGCATCCATTATGCCCCAACCTGAGTCAAAAGACTACACATATGGATGACATTTTAACCTACTCTGAATTGCCAATGAGTGATAATTGAGCCTATGCTCATAAAGACTAGAGAATGAATTAATACTCAGTGTTCCGTGTGTAGTTTGCTGGAAAGCCAAGAACCAGTGTAGTTGTGCTATACTGTAGGATCTGTCTCCTTCTAGAGTCTGTGGTTTCATGCCTCGAAATACACAAAAAACATCACAGCCCTGAGTTTAAGTTGCTACTGGGGCTATTCTTGTCTCTACTTTTCCTGCAGACACTCATGCCTATCTGTGTTCATCAGGACACAATTTTAATAGCAAGCCATACTCTGTTTTCCTGTCCCTCTGATTCCTAATAGTCTCTCTATCTAATATATGGTTAAATTCAGTAATGTTTTGGTGAAATAAGAGTTATAAAGTCAGTGCCTTGGCTGCCTGTAAATGTCTTGTAATTTGGAGTAATGGGACAAATAGGATGTAAACAGTATTTGGTTGTTTTTATTTTTTAAGTAAAACTGAAGGTTTCTAACAATCTTGTTTCATTAAAAAATTTCTCTTAGAGGGGAACCTGGGTGGCTCACTCAGTTAAGCATCTGCCTTCAGCTCAGGTCATGATCCTGGAGTCTTGGGATCGAGCCCCATATCAGGCTCCCTGCTCGGTGGGGAGCCTGCTTCTCCCTTTCCCTCTGCTCTTCCCCCAGCTTGTGCTGGTGCTCTTTCTCTTCTCTCAAATAAATAAATAAATAAATAGATAAATAAATAAATAAATAATAAAATCTTAAAAAAAAATTTCTCTTTGATTATGCCAAAAGGTTGTTTGCCAGTTTTTTGCCTGTTACTTCTCAGATATAAAGCCAGCTTCTTTTACTATTTATTTCCTTTTCCTCTACAAACTGCATTTTTAGATTCCTTTACCAAAGGGCTTCTTTTTAGAATCTGAAGATAGGAGGGGTCCTCACAGTTACAACCAGCAACTATATCAGTCTTCTCCAAGGAGATCTGACTATTCACTCTGTGAGACCTCTCTATGCTGTAAAGTTCTGGTAAACCTCACCTCTTCCTTGAGTCCCTCTGTCCTTAGAAGGAGTAGCTACACTTGAAGTTATTAATTTTGGTTACCTCAAGGTTCTGTTTTTGTTCTTTGATCCCTCTGATACCTGTGCAAACAATTTCCCATTTTAATTTCATTTAGAATTACGTAATGCAGTTTCTATATTTCTAACTGAACACTGACTGGAATAGTTACCCTTCAGTTTTCAGTGATCTTGTGTGCTTTTTCATTTATGTGTGTGTGTGTGTCTGTGTGTGTGTGTGTTTGTCTGTCTTTATAAGTAAATTAGAATATGAGAAGAGACAACATCGAGGGCTTCTTAGGGAGATCCCACTGTAATCCAGAGTGCAAAATATTTATTTTAAAAACTTATACCTAAAACTTTCCCCTGATAAATTCAAAATCTGTTGAAATACGTTAGAAAATTACCTTACAAAATCTATATACTCTTCATGCTACAAGTGATTTTCCATTTTTGCAACTGTCAGAGTTACATTTAAATTTTTATCCACTATTACCTTTTTATTCATGTTGCCTTTTATGTGTTTTTCCTCTATCCCACACTGGTACTTATTTTCTCTTTGCCATACACTTACAAAGCTGCCTTGTCTTTCCAGTGTTCCCACATTTGAGATCATGCTAGTTGATTTCATAATGGGAGACTGTTCCCCAGTGTGCTGAGTAACTGCAACTTCTCTTTATTTTATAATATTGAAAATGATCCTCTAGATTTTATTTTTAATGAAATTATTAAATGGGATCATTAAACAGAATCAATTATGCCAGATACTGTGTCTACTTCCGTAAGTGGGGAGATAATTTAACCACTATGCAGCCTTTCCCCAATGCTCTCATTATTTAAAACCCCTAAAGGAGAAGAGACAAATAGGATTCCAACAGGAAAATTCACATGTAATCACACCAAACAAATAGTCTGTTCCACAAAGATCCAGACTAAAACATTATGTCTGTGAAACTGTCATGAGACACAGCAGGAGATTAAGCATGCAAATGTGATTCGTCAATTCTAAAGGACTTAAACAACTTAAGAATCAATCTGATGCCTGTATTTATGTTCTCTGTCTCTCATGTTTAAGACGTTTATTTTTTGATAGCATATCTAACTATGTTTGCCTTTTCAGCTGTCATTTCTTTCATGTCTTCCTCCATTCATTTAGTATTTCCTCCCCCCTTGAATCCCAGTCCAAGTCCATGTTAAGGTCTGCAACGGGTGCACATGCTTTGAGCTCTTTCCAGTGCTCTTATCCCTTCTCTTACTATTCCTCTTAGCTGCTTGTGCTTGAAAAATATAGACCTTTTTTTTTTTTTTTTTTTTTTTTTTTTTTTTTTTTGCTTTTCCTTAAATCAAACAATCTCTGTCCTGCCTGAGGAGTTTTGTATATGCCATTTCCCCTGTCTGGGCACACGTTCCCTACATCTTCTCATGGCTACTTCCTTCAATTTTATTCAGATCTCTTCTCAAATGCTACCTCCCCAGAGAGGTGACCACAGTAATTGTAATGCTCCCTCCAGTCACCCTCCAATATCATAGTTGATTTTCTTTTACTTCCTTGCACTTACCTCTGCCTGAAAGTATATGTTAGTGTTTTTTGTTGTTTTGTTTTGTATGGTTGCTTTGTTTAGTTTAATTTGGTTTTGTTTGATTCTGTGTAATCAGCACAAGTATATACACTTCATCAGGTAGGGTAGAAACTTTCTATGCAATGACCATTGTATCCCTAATGCAATAATAGTGCGAGACGTGCAATGGAAATTAAGTAAATAAACATTTTTAGATGAATGCATACAGCATTTAATTGGTCCAGGATTTCAAACTGATAGCTCAGAGATATAAAACTCAATGAGACTTTTCCTATCCTCTCTATACCTCTCTCCAGCACTGGAAAAGCAGTAGTCATTGGTGGTGGTACTGGGGCGGGGTAGGGGGATGGGGCAAGGGTTAGGAGGGGGAGAAGGATGGTGTGAGCAAAACCTAAGTGATAGAGCAAGTATAATTATCTTTTCATTTTCACATACTCTATTTTTTTTTAAATATAGTGAAAAATTTGGGATATTTTGAGAAGTATGGTTAGCTCAGTTTCCTGAGAATCAAGTAAACACAACTAAGAAAAAAAAACCCAAACTTCCCTATGCATGCTTGTGCTGTGCTGTTTATGAAACCCTTCATTTTACTATCTGATTTATTTCTCACAAACAGCTTGTGAAAATATCAACATTATTTCCCTTTTACAGATTAAAAAGCAATCTTTGTTACAGAAAGTGCCCAAAGAAATAAAAGCCAAGGTGTTATTTCAGAAGCCTTAATGTCCTATAGTAAGGCATTGAAATAACAAAACTTCATTCTAGATCATTACCTTGTTTGTAAATATTTCCAACCTGTTTGGGCTCATGTTTTACTTTTAAGTCCTACTTTTCAGGGATATTATAAATAATTTATCTGATACTATGTGAGGGTACAGAAATTCACAGTTACAGAATCTCTCTCTCTCTCTCTCTTTTTTTTTTTTTGTCTGTCATTGCTGAATGATTTACTAATTACTCAGATGCCCCAGGATCAGCATGAATCAGTTATTGTAAAAGTTACAAATCTAACCAGCACAACACTTTATTTCACTCACTCACTTTATTTCAACATACTAACACCATAATTTGATGCCTTTAAAATTAGGGGCGCCTGGGTGGCTTAGTCATTAAGCATCTGCTTTCGGCTCAGGGCGTGATCCCAGGGTCCTGGGATCGAGCCCCGCATCGGGCTCCCTGCTCCACTGGGAGCCTGCTTCTTCCTCTCCCACTCCCCCTGCTTGTGTTCCCTCTCTCGCTGGCTGTCTCTGTCAAATAAATAAAATAAAAAATCTTAAAAAAAATTAAATGTTACATAAGATATGCTTTCCTGTAGCCCAGAGTAATCTATTTTTTTTAAAGAAAACTACAGATCTTTATTTGTACCTCTCATAGTAATAGATCACTTCTGCCAATGATGTGATTCCCACCTAATTGAGAATTTCTTCAAGAGTTAGGTCACATATTCACTATTATAATTAAAAATACATGACTGATAAATACTTGAAAATGATTGAGTTACCCCACACATAATGCTTCTCTTATATGTAGAGCCCCTAGAGAAGATTAAATTGTCATTTGGACATAAAAATTATGAAAAACAGCCTTTGGTATATATATATATTCTCAATTTCAGAAAAAAAAATGAATTATAGGAGTTTTTATTGACTTTGAGTCTTATTTTTTTCCTTTATGCATTTTCATTGATTTTATAACTAATTTTATCTTAAATGCAAATAAGAATAGAAAATGAATTAATTTTTTTCACGATTTTGAGAAAGACATGGAATTATAGCAATAGCAAGAACAGAGGATAGCTGAAAATTCTCAGATAAAAATGTTTAAAGTAAGAAAAGGAAAATCTAGTAAATACACATTTACGTACAATAACTTTAGTTTATAGTCTGTTCTAACTGCCTCCACCCCTGCTACCCCCCCAACCCTCTTGCCCCTTAGCTACTTTATTTTCTTTTTTCCATGATGTCTCTGAGGGGTCCTTCTCTTTCATTTACTCTGGCTGCCTCTGCCTCTTCTGTGTAAGTCCAGGCTCCCCAGAGTTTTATGCTTGAATCTCTTCTCAATTTAATATACTCATTACTTTGGGTTCAGCAATCGCCACTTTCTTGAATTTGCTAATGACTCTCAGTTCTCTGACATTAGCTTTGATTTCTTTCTTGATCAACCAGTTGTATTCCCATTTGCCATCTCCATTGGATTTGCAAATAAAGAACTCTTCCTGTAATACCACTCATGGAATTGACTCTCTTCTTCGTTAAGAGATACCACTATTCACTCAGTCACACACGTGAAGAACCTCAGCATCATGTTTGGCACTTAACTTTCCAACTTCTTCTTCATAGTGCCTAGGATGTGGTTATTGTAGGTTTGTGGACTTTCGAACAATTCTATCTTGTTTTCTTCAGTCTCACTGTCTTAGTCTGTTTGGGCTGCCATAACAAAATGCCATAGACTGTGTGGGTTATAAACAACAGAAATTTATTTATCATAGTTCAGGAAGCTGGAATTCCTAAAATCAGAATGCGGGCAGATGTGGTGTCTTTAAAAGCCTGCTTTTTGCAGCATCTTCTCCCTATATCCTCACATGGTGGAAGGGGCCTAGGGATCTTTCTGAGGTCTCTTTTATAATGGAACTAATCCCACTTAGGAGTCTGCTGCCCTCATGACTTTTAAAGGCCCCCTCCCTAGTACCATCATCTTGAGTGTTAGGATTTCAAAATATGAATTTGGCGGGGGCCGGGGGGGGGGGGGGGGGACAGATATTCAGAGCATAGCACATACTGTTACTGTATTGAGACATTTCATTTACCTCTTCTTGAAATCATGACCTTTCCTCTTTTTACTGCATTGTAAATGAAGTTACAAGATTTTTCTAAAACCCAAATACTATCATGTTACTCTAATATCATTTATATTATCTACTATCCAGACTATTTGTATGAAACCCCAACATCATTCACAGTCTAGCCTGCCGAATGTTCCAATCTTATCTTCAGTCACTCTTTCAGGCATTGTATGTACTTTTCAAATAATAACTAGCTATAATATAAAAACCAGTTTATTTTCATCTTCATTTGCTCTTGCTTATACTTTGTTTCTGCAACTCAGCTTACCATTTCTCTTCTACCTTCTTAGAAATTCCTATTGTAACTTCCAGATATATCTCAGATGCTTTGTCTTTTATTGCCTGAACAGAGTGAATGTTCCCGTATCGGTGCTTCTATTTACATAACAAATAATATTTGCTATTGTAGATACTCTTTGACATTTGTGGCTTCCATCACAAATTCTAGGCTGCTTTAAAGGGTAAGACTTTTTTTTCTTTTTTCAGTTTTTAATACATTGGGTATTTTTCTACTTTGGAAGAAATATGAGTTAAATATTCAAAGCTTCAAAAAATATGTCCTCACAACTGAGAAGGTAAACTTTGCTTTCTTCTTAGTGAAGAATTTCTTAAAACTTCTGGCAGAGAGAGGTCACTGGAAAGTGATTTCTTTGGAACAGACCAATGTCTTGAAGTTTTAACTAGGGATTTGAATATGATAGCAGAACCCACTCTAGTCAAACAAGCCACATTGATACCTGAATCATTGTCAGTAATCAATCCCTTAGTCTCCAGTTGTGGTCTCAGATGTCACCACTGAAATATTCTAGATTATATTCTGAAAGTAGGAAAATAGGTAGAAACTAGGGATTATGATAAAGTCAATCTAGAATTTTTTTTTTTTTTTTTTTATGGGCAATAAAATGAAAGTATTTTGCTGAAGTGGACCTGAATGTTCCTTTAGACTAAATCAGATTAGGAGAGCTGCCTACTTGACTACTTGATATAATTATTTGGATGTCTAGTTTATATTTCTAATTTGCCATACCCAAAGGAGAAATAATGCTTCCTTAATATCTTTCCCACAATTACTAAAGCTGTGTCTTCCACATCTTAATTAGTAGGTTTCCCTGTTTACACATTTACTAAAACCAAATACCTAGGAGACATTCTTGAAGCCTCTAACCTCATCACCCCCCAATTATAGCTATAATCAATATAGTCCACTCATTTGTACTGCCAAAATATCTCTCAAATTCATTCACATATATTTATCTTCTCAGCTAACATATAATCTAAACCATCAAATGCTCCTTCTAGAGTAATGAAATAACTTTCTACATCCTTGCCTCTCTTCTTGACAGTACTTTCCACCAAAATTGATTTTCCAAATAGCAGCCCATCTTCCAACTATGTAAAGTCAGATTATGTTATTTCCTTATTATTAAAGTCTCCCGTGGCTTCTCAGCTTCCTTAGAGTTAAATCTAAACTCTTCAGTATGGCTTATAAGGTCTCACATCATCTTGCCTCTGTTATGCTGGTTCACTTAATACTGGTTTCCCTTTGCTTCCCTCTCTTCTAAAAACACTGACCTTCCTTCTGTTCTTACATAAGTGCAATTCCACATGCTGTTCCTCTTTCCAGAACTCTCTCCTTATGGTCTGTCCATGACTATCTTCTTCTGGTCATTCTGGTCTCAGATTAAATGTAATTCTATATTAGATCTTTGATTTTGCATACAAGAAGTAGTACCCTCTATCTTCACTCTTACCATACTAATCTGTTTCATTTTTATTTGGGAACTATCACTACTTAATATCCTTTATATGTATTTATTTGCACTTTCATGTTTTAGCCCCCCCCCCCGGATGTAAACTTCCTGAGAGGAGGGTCTTTGTCTATCAAGTTCAATACTGTATTCAGTGTACCTTGCACTTCAAATAGTGCCCACACTGCATTTACTATCATTACTCTCCACAAAACTATCTGAGTGGTCTTTTGAAACACCTGTGTTTAAAATTCAATTTATGTTGAATTAAATTCGAAATTCTATAAAAAACAAGTTCTACAGAGCATGGTATATCTTCCTTTGACTAATTCCTGCCGTCACCCTGCTACAGCCACCTGGTTGACTTCAATTTGGTGAAATTACTGGACTCTCTCTATTCTTCTTGCATACCCAGCCTATGCATACTTGCTCTCTAAACATAATACACTTGTATTGATCACTCCTTTGCTTTGTTTGGGTGCTAACTTCAATATAACCTCAATAGAGAGTTTGTGATGAATCTGTTTGAAAAATAATAATAATTCCACCATCACCAAAAAAGTCCTTCACTCATTATCTCCTCGTCACTTTATTCTTAAGTAGTTCTCAGAACATTAAATATAGTTGTTTGTTTTCTTTCTTTCCACACGAGAATTTAAGGAACATAAGGGCAGGGAATTTGTTTTGTTTACTCTTGTATCTCCAGCACCTAGAATAGTGTTGGATACAAGGTAGTTGCTTGAGAATGTTGATTGAATGAACAAAGATAATGAACTTAATGACTATTTACTGAGTAAAGAACTGAATTAAACAACCCCCACATATATATTTATAAATAGATATATAATTTCTATATATATAAATATTCATTTTCTAAATATGCTACTGCTAATAATAGATGGTGACTGGAAGAATAAATGAGAAACAGTGGAAATAGTAAAGCTTATTTGTGCTTGGGTACATGAAAAGTGTAATATATTTCTTAAGTGCAGTGCATCTTCTTTATAAGTGAAGTTCAGTCAGTCGTGATTCAGATAATTTGACTTGTTTAGAAAACAACTCAAGGTCCAGTGGCACTCTTGGGAAATAATAGCATTGTGAGTGAACAAAATTATAACAAACTGACAAAAATAGCAAAAGTATGTTAGTGGAAAAACATGTTTAGTTTTACTGCCTTGTATATAGTCTGTTTAGGAAATTGTGTATCCAATTATCTTCTGAAACAGATTGTATCAAAGCATTTGATACCCACTGTAGGTTGAAATGATGTCCACTGCATGCTAGGTGGATGATTGGCTAGCTGATGTTCCTTGGAGCTAGTCTCTGAGATTGGCAATTTTTATTCCAGAAGTCTGTCTTTGGAGGTAGTCACGTTGCATGGTTTATTGTTTTATAATCATTTGAGACTTAGAGTCAGAATTTTGTTCTGTATAAAGTGGTATTTTCCCACTAATATTAAAAAATGGTATCTATGCCTGCATGGGCATGAATAACACAGAAGCTTTAACACAGTTCTCTTGTAATACATGGATGTGATGTGTTCACACTGTGCTCACAAGTAGAATGAAAAACTGCTTGGCCGCTCAGCCAAGTACTAGGGAAGAGAGTGATGTACCTGCTCATCTTTCTTCAATGTAACTTGTAAAGATGGCGTTCTGATGTTTGTGAACCCGAGATTTCTCAATCTAACTTCAGTTTAACACTTTCAGTAGAAACCAGCTATAGCACCATCATTGAGTCCACTGAAGGGAAAAATAAAGCATGAAATATGCCAGTGAACAGTATGATCATTTGATTACTAGTTTTTAATTTGAAAAATATATCTAAATTATCAAGAAATTTTCACATGTGGCTGTAGAAATAAAACCAATATGTTAATATAAATAAAAATACAGGCTAATGTATTAGAACAATGAATAATAATAATAGTAATAATAATAAGTAGAAGTAAATGATTCTTATATTAAATATTTCAGTAAATAATATCCAGCAAAATAACTTGTAGGTTGATGATGGAATTGTAAAATAATTCTTTAATTAATGCATCATGGCAATATATCAAAGGAAGGAAAAATACAAGTGGTGATTTCAAAGATACATAAAAGTTGATAAAACTCAAAATTTATTCCAAATATTTTTATTTGTATTCTTATTTTTAAAAAATTTAATTCCTTTATAGTTAACCTACAGTGTTATATTAGTTTCAAGTGTACAATATAGTGATTCAGCAATTCCATATATTACTCAGTGCTCATCAAGATAAGTGTACTCTTAATCCCCTTCACTTTTTTCACCCAGCTCCCTACTCACCTCCCCTCTGGTAACCATCCGCTTGTTCTCTATAGTTAGGAGTGTGTTTTTTGGTTCTTCTCTCTCTCCTTTGTTCATTTGTTTTGTCTCTTGAATTCCACATATGAGTGAAATCATAGGGTATTTGTCTTTCTCTAACGTATTTCACTTAGCATTATACTCTTTAGCTCCATCCATGTTGTTGCAAATGGCAAAATTTCATTGTTTTTTTTAAAGATTGTATTTATTTACCTATAATCATTTTTGTTATAATATTTATAAATATTTTTGATATTTATAATTATAATTATTTATTACTTACAATAATTGTGTGAGCGTGCTCAAGTAGAGGGAGCAGCAGGCAGAGGGAGAGGGAGAAGCAGGCTCCCCGCTGAGCAAGGAGCCCAATGCGGGGCTCAATCCCAGGACCCTGGGATCATGACCTGAGTCAAAGGCAGACGCTTAACCGATTGAGCCATTCAGGTGCCCCAAAATTCATTCTTTTTTATGGCTGAGGAATATTCCATTGCATATATATATACCACATCTTCTCCATCCATTCATCTATCAGTTGGGCTGCTTCCATAATTTGGCTGTTGTAAATAATGCTGCAATAAAATCTCTGATTGGTTCTTTTTTATGTTTTCTATCACTTTGTTAGGCATCTCACTGAGGTCCGTCCTTTGCTCTTTTCTCAAGTTCAGTGAATATCTTTGTGATCATCTCTTGAAATTCTCTATCAGATATATTACTTATCCTCATTTCATTTAGATCTCTTGCTGTGATTTTGTCCTGTTCTTTCATATGGGACATATTCCTCTGTGTCCTCATTTTGTCTAATTCTCTGTGTCAGTTTCTATGCATTAGGAAAATCGTCTTTTTCTCCTGCTTTTGAAAGTAGTGGCCTTCTGAAGTAGAGTGCTTGTAATGCCCTACAGTGTAATGTCCCCTCTTCACCAGAGCCTGGCACTTCAGGGATGCCTCTATGTGTGTTGCATGAGCCCTCCTGCTGTCACTGAGCCACATTTGCCTTCAGTCTAGTCATCTGCAGTAGCTCTATCTATTGTGATAGGGTTTGATTTTTGTGTTGTTAGGGGACCAGTCTAGGGCCAGGCATTTGCCAGAGATGGCAGTAGAACCGGACTGGAGGAGAACACAGAAGTGGGGTACACTCAGCAAGGTCCAAGCTGGTGGGAGGGGACCTGTGGCTCCCAGGGACCAGGGTGACTGGACTGGAGGGTGCAGATCTGCTGAAGTGGGGGCGGGGGGCAGGGCACCATGGTGTTAGAAAGGTTTGTCTGGGTCTCCTGTGGAAGGGGCCTGGAGATAAGGACTGGTTGGAGGGGGTGTGTCTACAGGAGAATTCAGGGGCAGGGTGCACTGTTAGCAAGCTGGGTAGCAAGTGGTGGCACTGTGTTGGCTCCCACAGGTGTCCATGTGTTTATGCTGGGAGGGTTGGGGAGAGAAATAGCGCCTGCCAGCTCAATTGTTCCTAGGGAAATTTTGCAAAGATCTCTGCCCCTCCAGCACAGGCTCTGAAATTAGTAAACAAATCTCCCTCCCATATACCCTAGGTGTTTTTCAAACTGTTGCTTCTATGCTATATCTCCTCAGGGCTGTATGTTGTGCTGTCTCTTTAAGGGTGAGGACTCAGTTTTCCCTTGCTCTCCCAGCTCTCCCAGGAGCCTGCTGATGTTTAAAGTTCTAAGTTTTAAGCCCTGTTGATTATAAGAACTCAAAGAATTTGGCCCCTCTGTTTTTCAAAGCCAAATGTTACAGGGATTTGAATTCCCCATGTGGGTTCCCTGGTGTGAGCCTCTGTTTCTCTCCCCTCTCTGCTCCTGTGGTGGTGTCCCTTTGTTGGACAGTCCCAAGGGTCTGTTTAGCTCCTGACCCATCTCCACCCTTCCTGTCCTCTTCAATGTGGCCTCTTGTCTACATTTAGCTGTGGAGAGTTTGTTCTGCCAATCTTTGTGTTATTTTCTGGGTTATTTATACTGATGTGGTTATTATCTAGTTAAATCTCTGGGACAAGGTGAACTTAGGGTCCTCATACTTTGCCATATTCCCCAGAAGTACATCCCAAATATTTTTAACAGCAAAGAAAAAGTAGAAAGACACATCCTTAATCTAACAAAATATGTTCTAATCAAACTTGAAACCAACATAAATGTCCCGCTATTATCACTTCGAAATGTGAGTGATTAGAGATGATCCCTGTAAAATTAGAACTATGAAAAAATTTTCACAATATCAATTAACTAATTAATGGTCACTGTATTAAAATGAAATAGGAGGGGAAACACTGGAAACCGAGGCCAGTCAGGAGAAAATGTTTAATGTTGTCCAGAATTCCATTAACAATCTAAGTCTAAAATATGTGGCAGATTCGAGATCCTTATTGATTTTTTTTAGATTATACCAACTCCCTAGGCCACTTTCAGGACATTGGACGTGGGTCATTCCTGTTCCTCAATTCCATAGATCTTTTTTCTGGTATCAAGAAAATCTTTCCTACTTTTTCATTCTTCTCAGAGGAGTCCCCCTTCTTACCCTGTAGTATGTGGGACCATTAGTGGACAAAAGCTTTATCAGAAGATGAGAAATTTGTTTAAATAAAGATGAGTTCTACTTTAGGTCCTGCCCCCTCTTCTCTGTTTTGCAGATGAGCACAGAGCCTGCTTTTAGCATAAATTGAGGAAGCAGGGGGAGAATAGAGAAAACATAAATTAATATCTTAAATTATCATATTTCATAAGTGTAAGTAAAATATTCTACTTATGATTGCAAACATTAATATTTTGAACCTTAAAGCTTAAAATTGACATGGAATAAATGTGACTATGAATACCTTGTTGTTTTTTTAGCTATGTGCTTATAAGTTGCTTTCACAGATTGTTTTGCTAAGCCTGGGACTGCCAGAAATGTTAGAATTTAGCAACAGGATAAAATAAAAAGAGAAAATAACTGTTTTAATTGTTTGTTGGGTTGATTTGTTTTAAAATCTTCCGTTAAACTCAAAAGTCAAATGGGCAAACTGTGTTTCAGAAATGGTCAACTTAACATACCTCACCGTGTTCTGAACTCACCACAAACGGATTTATTTTGGTGTAGGCACTAGCCCTAAGCAATCTTTACTGCAAAATTTGGGGAGAATAATCCTATCCCATTAGATGAGAAATTTTAATTTGAATTAAGTCAATTTGAATTATTCATAGAGAAGAAGCAACAACTTTTTTTCTAAAACAATCTTTACTTACAAAATTTGTTTTCCTGGGAGTTCAAAATGTGGTATTCATGCATTTCAGTCTTGTCTCCCCTCTGGTATACTGACACATTGATCCCATTGTCCCTGAGGTGTTTGTGTTGGGTATGCCTGTGAACCCAGGTTATGAGCAGTGCCAGCCTCTTACCTCAGTGTACCAGCTGTTATTATTTTCTGCACTCTTATAAGCCCTTAAATACTAGATTTGTTACTTTACTCTCTCCTCTCTTAATACAGAAACTAAATAAGGGCACAGATTTTCATCTGGTCCTTTGATATGCCCCAAGTTTCTAGAAGAGTGCCTGGCATAGTTTAGACACTCATAAAATATTTGTTGAAAAATGAATCAGTGGATGAAAATGTTGGGAAGCACTTATCTAGCTTATATAGAACTTGCTCTTATTTCCAGTACAACTTTAAACTTTCAGTAGAAAAAATCTAGCATCCTCACTTATACCCCATGATTTCATCAGTCGTTCTTTGGCCTTATGCTTTCACTTATGTTTCTAAAAAGACACATTAATGGTTGCCCTTTTTATAAGTACGTATGTGTAAGGACTAAGATTTCTCATAAATGGTTTTTAGGGTTACAAAAGAAGAAATACTATAGGGAGTTTGTGATAGAGACTCTAGGAATGGACTGTATGGGTTCAGATATTGAATACGTTAATTACTAGCTATGCAAACCCTAGAAATTACTTAAAACCTATGCTCTTTAGCTTCCTTATCTATAAAATAAAATAAAATAAAAATAGATCTACCTTATTGCTGAGGAGTATTAACTGTATGAGTATTAGGTATTAAGGACTCTTAAGAAAGAGTAAGAGCATTTCTAAAATTCACATTTGTATCAAATTGGGTATTTTTAAGTAAATATATATTTCATAGAGTGTTACCTAGTTTTCACTGTAAAAATTTTAGGTGAAACTTTCTTAACAATTTTTAATCTTTGTTTTGCTGAAGTTTACTTTTTTCTTAAATGGCACTTGATATGTAATTATTCTTGATATGAATTTGTACAGAGAAATAATTATACACACATATGGCACACACACACACAACACAGAGAATAGGGAAAAAAACTCTAGGGAACAGTTGTTAAAGTGTTTAATCCTAGGATACATGATTATAGATATATTTTTTCTCTAATTGCCTTATTTGTATTTTCTGCCATAACAATGAGTAAAGAATCTTTTGAATGCAAAAAGCAAAAGCCTGATCATAAAACACTTAAAATACATTGTACTTCTAACACTGAAGGATCTGGATTGAATGTTAACATGACCATTAAAAATATTTAGTCTTTTATTTTCCTTCTTTTGAATTGGTCATTTATTTTATTTTAAACCTGAATGACCACTTGGCTGGATTTCAAAAGCAATAGGTATTTTGGAAATCTTTCATTTTTTATTTTTTTTAAGATTTTTTAAGATTTTACTTATTTGAGAGAGGGAGAGGGTCAGAGGGAGAAGCAGACTCCCTGCTGAGCAGGGAGCCCGATGCAGGACTCGATCCTGGGACTCCAGGATCATGACCTAGGCTGAAGGCCGACGCTTAGCAAACTGAGCCACCCAGGTGCCCCTGGAAATCTTTTAAATTGGGTGTGTGTGTGTGTGTGCAAATAAATACAATTTCTGTTACTCTTAAATAAACTGCTGAAAATAGGCCAAATTATTTCTAGTTAGCAGTTAAGAAATGGCATAAGGCAACATCCAGGTAACCTATTTCCACGGGGTCAGAGCCATTCTTTGCAGCACTGCATCCTGGACACATGCATGCCTATTGAAGCCTGAGTTAGCACATCAGTCTACAGTGTCATTTGCCTCGAGATAGCTCTTTGTTGTTCAGGACACCAGTTTTGGTCAGCCAGAGTTATGTACAAAGTGATTTTCTTTTGGCAAGTCATAGCTTTATCCCTCTCCCATTGCTGTGATGCATGTGTAATTTTTATTGTGGTTTAGTTGATTGCCTTGAAATTGCTTTCCATCTCATGTAAATTTGCAAATGTCTGTGTGTGATTGGTGTTCACAGTTGAAAGAACATAAATTGTTCCTATTTTACACAGGTGATATGTGAGCATATTTCCCTAAAGTTCCCTGAAAGAAGGACTGTATGTTGAAAATCAAATAATAGTAATTTATCTGTTTAAAGAAGCAGCTGTTACTGTGGTCTAAAATACCCATCCCATTTTGTGTGCTCTTGCCACAACAAAACCAATATCCATTTGTTTGGAGGATATTTCACATATATGTTTGATATTTTTATCACATTTTCCAGTTTTCTTGGGAGGCAAATGTTACTTTATCAAACCTAAACATACATATTTAACAGAATCTTACATATTCACTCCAATTCATAAAAAAGTAAGTCTGAAAACTGTTAAAAAATCATAGTTATAGATCATTTTTTTAAAAGATTTTATTTATTTATTTGACAGAGATAGAGACAGCCAACGAGAGAGGGAACACAAGCAGGGGGAGTGGGAGAGGAAGAAGCAGGCTCATAGCGGAGGAGCCTGATGTGGGGCTCGATCCCATAATGCCGGGATCACGCCCTGAGCCGAAGGCAGACGCTTAACCGCTGTGCCACCCAGGCGCCCCAATAGTTATAGATAATTTTAAATATATATTTTTAGTTTAGAGAAAAATGCAGAGAATACTGCTTTGTCTCAGAACGAATACTAGATTTTGGAATTTCTAGCTTACCTAAGTTACCTATAGCATATTGCATTGATGAAGAATTTTACTAAGGCAAAGATTGAATCAGTTGAATCTTTCCAGACCATTTCTGTCACTGCAAATTTTTCAGATCAGCATATGAACTGTCACTTCCCATTCTCTGGCTTCTTATTCATACCCTACAGGGAAGGTTTTGGGAACTTTTTTAGGAGTAGTACCCTGCACCTATATGTTGTCATGCATGTCTTGCCTTAACTAATATAGTTTATTTCCCAGTGTTCACTTGTTTGGTTGATGATAACGTGCAAATTGTGGAATGTTTTCATATATGAAATCCAAAGTACCCACTGCTGTCCTATTCACCAGTATCTTCTTTTGGCTCAAAGAACCATGGCCTCTATTGGTAGGTACTAGTTCCTTGTGTTCAAGCACAGCAGGACCTGCTATTTCTGGCCTGAATTGAGGGAGCACAGTTTTGTTTCTTTCTAAATTGGCCTGCAACTTACTTTGAACTAGTTCTTTTTCTCTTGTGTTTTCTTTGTTTCGTTTTCTTTAATGGTAAATATTCACTTTCCTCCATAGAGGTATGGAAAACGATAACATATGCTTTCCATCATTAGATTTGTTCAGGCAGATGATCCTACTCAGCACCCAGGGAGTGATTTTGACTTCAGAGCACTTTACAAACATTAAGTAATGATAACTAACCAACTGTGATCCAGGAAGGAGCATAACCAGCGATAAGTAGGTATTCCATCATTTCTAGTATATGCACCTGTCATTTTTAAGCTTCTTTAACATAAAAGGTTCAATAGCTAAGACATAATTAATGAATTTTATTTGTGCTGATTTTGCTTTATTTTATTCTCTTCTGTGCTTTAATGAGGCAATATTTTTTGCTAACGTTAAACTGCTGCTGGAAGGAAGCAGTCAGTAGCATTGATCCTGAGAACCTTATTAATATGTTCCATAGAGTGACACATGTGCTGTGACTGCTCTATAGTAGAGGAGCAAATGACACAGAAGTATGAATTCTCAGCCTGGAAAAATCATGATTTTTATTTTTTATTTTTTATTTCAAAATAGTGAACAGTGGGCTAGTGTGATTTACAAAGGTCAAGTCAATTAAGCAGGAATATTTTTTCATTGTGGCAGTTATTTATACTGGTATATTACAACTCCAATTCCAAACATATAGTAAATTATTGCAGTCACTATTATTATAAATATATTAAATTATATATATTTTTTCTTAGAAAAGAGGACTGGGGTATTAATTTACTCATTCTTTTTACGTTGCCTTTTTTGCGTTTTTCTGAAGCACGCTGTCTATATTGCTAACAACATGTTAGGGGGCATGTGTTAAAAGTAAAATTTTGACAGTTTAACTACAAAATTAAGATAGATGCAGACGTAGAAACTATTTTTTTATGGTTGTTATTATAAATTGCTACGAACTCAATGGCTTAAAACAACAGAAATATATTATCTTATTGCTCTGTGGCTCAGAGGTATGAAATGTGCCTCAGTGGGCTAATCAAGATGTTGGCAAGGTTGCATTCCTTCTAAAGGATCTAAGGGATAATCATCTTCTTGTCCTTTCTAGTGTCTAGAGGTTGCCCAAGTATCTTGGTTCATGGCCCTCTTTATCTTTAAAGCCAGCCAGCAACAGTAGATTGATTCTCACCTCAACCTCCCTTTCTGCCTCCTTCTTCCACTTTTAGAGACCCTTGTGGTTACATTGAGATTCTGAGATAATCCTGGATAGTATCCCTTCTTAAGGTCATCTGATTAGAACCTTAATTTCTTCCAAACCTTAATTTCTCTTTGTTGTATATATCCATGTATATTCACAGGTTCCAGGGATTAGGATGTAAATAACTTTGTAAGCCATTATTCTGACTTTCACAGAGATGCGTTGTGAAGTGTTTTCCCTGAACAAATTAATGATGCTGGGACAAGTAAGCATATTTTTTGGATGATCCCCTTCCATTTTGTTTATAACAGAACCTGTTTTTAAGGAAATAGAAGAGAGAGAAATAAAACCACTTTTTTAGCTTTTTAAAGCTAGTATTGTAAATGTTGTATCCAAAAAGTTTATCAATTATGATTATTTTTCAGTTCCCTTAAATTTTATAGTTTATGTGTTGATAGTCTTATTATTAGCATTGTCCTCAGTCCATATCATGGTCTTCCAGTGGAACTGAAAAAAGAATGAAATTCCTAGAGCTAAGTTTGTGGGAATTGAGGAAACTGTAAAATACTTGATATGTCTTCTGTACTATTCCTAATAAGATTATTAGAGCTATATATATTTTATTTACTTTTACTAGAATTCATTTGCAGAATTAAGAAAACAATTATTTTAAAAGAATATGAAAGTAAACTTGGATATGATTTTAAATGAAGGTATTTAATATAAAAAGATAAGCATAAATTAAGTAGAAAATACTCTAATGTTTTAAAAATGAATTTGTGCAGTGTAAATATTCAAATTATGATATTAAAATTAATTCTGAAAATAAATGTGAAAAGCCATTGTTATAAGACAGTTAAATGTGAAGTTATAAAGCAAGTACTTTTAATTAATTTCAAATGACTTTAACTTCCAGTAAATGTCAGAGACAAAAATGAATTTGTGAAAAATAAAATTTACAGTGTTCTTATATGAATAAACTTATTCACAATAAAATTTCAAAGTAAATGGTAGCTATCATTATCAAATTGTTTCTCAAGTTTGGAAAAGGTCTTCCTCAGTAGACATGTCTCTTGACTAGTTAAGTAGACTTTTTTTTTTTTCATTGAAACTGGATTATTTTTTATTCTCACTCAGCCTTCAGAGTATGGAGAATAGCATTTATTTAATCCATTTAACTGACAACTGTGTATACAATACATAGCAAGCACAAAGCAGCAACCGAAGAAGCCCTTACACCCCAGTAGAACTGAAAGCTGCATGAAAAATTTGGAATTATTCATACTCTGGCAAGAAACGTCTGTCACTCTGGCTGTACTATTATTTTCTTGCCTATTCATGTTGACGTGAGTTTTTCTTAGTAGTAGCAGTTGAGATTAGAATATATTGGAAAAGAATCTGCGCGCTGTTCTTATATTTGACATTAAACTGTGAGTAAAAATCCAGAAATTTTTACATTATCTCCATTCTTTGATCCTGCCCCCCCCCCACATCCATTCCTGGTTGGTTCATCCCTTGTGTAAAGGTATTAAATTTTACTTAAACTATAAAACCAAAATACTATCTCAAACACCCACATGAATTCCATTTGTAAATTGAGTATTAAGTAGAATGGTGTATGTGCCTAGGATAAATGTTATGCAATTCTAATGTATAAAGAATATATTTAAGCAGTACTTTAAAAGAATTTAAAAGTTTAGTATGGCCAGACTTCTGCTGTCTAAACTTTGTTTTATATATATATTTTTATTTTTTATATATGTATTTTATTTAATGTAAACTTTAGTATACAGTCCCAAATTACGTTTCTCTTTATGGCCTATTTGAATCTGCCAAGCCCTCAAGGTGATAGTGATGAATGCTGTCACTACAGATGCAAAGGCAGTTTCTCAGGTATGGGAATATTAAAAAGGAGGGCTACTTGCCTCGACATATTTTCAATATAAATAAAACTCATGTGTTTGGGGACAAATATTTATGGTGGAACCAGTATCATTAATAAGGACAAGAGTATGTCAAAATTTAGAGTTTCATGGGACCAACTAACACTCCCATTTGGCAAAAATGTCTTCAGGAAATGTAATGTGATGCTACGCTTTTATAGCTGTCAACGTAAGAGGAGGCCTGGTCTTAAGAACGACCCTTTAGAAGATGTAAATTATTTCCATGAAAAGTCATGTTTATAAGTAGATAACTACCTGTGTTGTATCACTCACTGTGCAGAAATCAGTCCCAAAATGACACATAAAGTCACCTTAGTTACAACTCTAGAGCTGCCAGCAACCCAAACAGTGTAAAACCCAGTCTACTAAGACATACCACATCTCCCACCTAGGACCATAACACGTCTTGCTTTAGATTTCCACATGCTTAAAGTGTAATTTAATTTTTTCCAGAAATTCCGCATTAAGGGGAAGTTATAAATCTTCGTATGAACTGTGTTGTTTCTGATATTTTAGTCTCAAAAATTGCCGGGAACACAATATGTTATTCTAAAGCATATCAAAATATTTTCCCATGATTTATGTTGAGATACAGTTCTCTCAAAAGAAGGAAGTTGATCTTAAGTTACCTAATACATCTCTAATAACCAATTAACATATAAGGTGTGGCAGAAGATGTATTTAATTATCTACCTATAATAACAGAAAGCAAGCTAATATTACACCTATGTTTCTGTTACGGGAATTTTAACTAGGCCAGGGAACTAACACAGGAAAGGAAGTAATTTGTGAGGTACTTTCCAATAAACTAACTTAATCCTGACAAAAGCCTCAGATATAGAGATTAAATACCCCATTTTATAATATTGAAGTTCAGAGTGGATATTGAGGACATGTAAAACTTGTACGTCTACTTCAAAAGTATTTTGTATATAACTTTTTGATAATATTTTACATGAAAACCCAGCAGATGCCATGAATAATAATAAATGAGTTATATTGACTAGCCTTCAGTAAAATTGCCTTGTTTGGGGCGACTATTTTTTCTTGAGTAACTGTACCCAATACAGTGTCATTCTCCCAAGAAAATGCAAAAACAAACAAAATAGAGCCTGGCAATATGACAGAGCCTAACACTCATGTGATAGCATCCACGGCTTCTCTGAAGTTGAAGTTGGATAGGGTGTTTGCTAGGAACAGCCAAGAAAGAATTGGGGTACTTTATTTTTAGTGCTGACTCTTTCAATAATTAGGATATTTTGTCACCAGAACAAGTCAATTAAACTCCACTGACCATATGTTCAAATTTTTGGAACAAGTGTGATAGAATAGATGTTTCTTAATTGTCTCTCAGCTTAGTGTACTAGAATTTGATACTGCTATGAAACTAGGATTTCAGAGTGGGTGTCATGGCTGCCTTAGAAACTCCTGAATATGTGAGGCTGATCACACTGAGTGTGAAATCTACGTGCAGTTGAATAGTCTGTGGTGTGGAGTATGATATCACAGAATTGCTATACTCTGCTGTCGCCTTTTTTTTTTTTTTTTTTTTTTTTTTAAGAGAGAGTGTGTGTGGGAGTTGAAGGGGAGAGGGGCAAAGGAAGAGGGGGAGAGAGAGAATCTTAGGCAGGCTTCACACTCAGTGAGGAGCTGACCCGGGGCTCAATCTCAGGATCCTGAGATCATGACCTGAGCTGACATCAAGGGTCTGATGCTTGACTAACTGAGCCACCCAGGTGCCCCGTCTCATTTTCAACACAACTGCTTACTCCCCTGACATAATTTTTAGTGCCATGTCTAATAGCTGAATCCTTAAGAAACATGTCATTCTAAGGAAAAGAACAGAAAGTTAAGTCTAAGCATAAGTTTTTCATTATGACAGTTTTTCAGGAAGCCAAGACCAATTACTATGTTCGCGTCATTATTGGTAACTCCAAATAGATGAGAATATTAGTGGGCATTAAATATGTAATAGTTCCTACATGATGAGATTTTGATATACTGCAGCTCTTAGGCACATGTTTTTTTCAGACTATTTCAAGTTACCAAAGTAATAGAAGATCTATAGTCAGGTGGCATATAAATCAGGATTATGATTATGTTAAATATAAATGTTTTAGCTGAATAAAGGAGGCTTCTGTGATTTCAATTCTTTTAAATGACAATAACATTGATATGTGGTAATTTAAGAATAATTGAATATAAAATGAATATATAAAAATGATTTATAAATTTCCCACAGTCGGAAAATCTAGAGATTATTAATATTTTGGCAGATATATGTATCTCTTTTTATTCATTTACAAAATGAACTGTTGCATTAATATATAACATTTAATTATAAATAGTTGTGATGATTCATATATATGTATAGTTTGTCATTTTTCAACATAATAATGTATATAAGAATTTTTCAGTCACTTAAAATTTATTTTTATTATCAGTATAAAATATTTCATTATAGATATGCATCTATTTGAAATAACTATTCCCCAATTTTGGACATTTAACTTTTCCCTGTTTTCTTTTCTACTTTAATAATGTTGTGACTTAGTCAGTGTACCCCTGTCTTTGTACAAACTTTTCATCTTGTAGTGATAATAGATTTCCCAGGACTGGAAGGGTTTTATTGATGAGTTAAAGTACATACTTGCTTGAGGTTTTTAATTTGTAAAGCCAAATTGCATTCTAGAAATTTTCTACGAATACTCATTTACAGGGACTGAACAACCAAATTCTTACCAGCATTAAGTATTATTTTCCGTAATTGTTTTCTAATTTGGTTTAAATACATGTTATTATTTTATGTTGACTCAATTTCTATTTATAATGTGAATGGCTGTTTTTATGATGTATTAGTCTTTTGCTGATTTTTAAAAATTAAATCAAGGATTTGTATTTTTTTCCTCAGGTTTGTTGTTACTTATTTGTTTGAATCATGTTTTATATGGCCTTATTTTATCAATTTATTGAAAGTCATTTATACTTGCTATACTGAAAGTATTTCCAATTAAATCTGAAGGGCAATCCAGTGCACCAAATGATGAGTCAAATTATCTAAGTATATTCCAACATATTTGGGATATGAATCATCTGAAGTATAATCTTTGCTTGGACTCCAATAAAGGACACATTGTTTTCACCTGAAAGATATTTGTAGCAGGAGGAAGTACAGCCATTGCTTGAGAAAATTTTATTTTAGTGTTTGGTTATAGTAGAAAATGCCAATTACACTTTTCAAATCTTTTCTTTTTTTCTTTTTAGTGTTTTCATCCATATGGTACCTATGTCTTAAGAGTATCAAAAGAAAAAGAGAATACCAAATACCAAAGATATAAAATAATTAGAAAATATAAATGCCAGCCAGATAGAAAATATAATAAAAAGAAGCACATTTGTAATAGTTTTCAAAATATTGTGAAATAAAAGGAAAAATTCTAAGCATGAAATGTAACATACTGGATTAAACAAAATTTTAAAGTTCATAATGTAAAAGTATATGAATGGAGAAAAATACCATATTTTCAAATAATTACTTTTTTATTACAGGGGTATACCCTCAAACATTTTTATAAACATTTGAAATTCTAGATAAATCCTAAGAAAATATGTTGAAAATTAAAAATCTAAATCAGATTTGGGATTATAAATGGGTGTAAATAGTCAAGAAAATTTTAGAGAAAAAAGGGTAATATACCATGCAGTACTTTAATGAGACTTTTTGAAACATACCAAATACACAAGAAACAAAACACAAAAATATATTAACAAATTTGAGAGCTCAGAATAAGTAAGCATGGTATTATGGTAAGGAAATAAGACATATGCATTCCATTCATACTCATAAAACAAACTAATTATATGGAAAATAGTGTTATTTATTTCCCAACATTGAAAAATCAAATTTCAGCAAACTTAAATCTAAAATATAAATGCACAAGAGTGAAGAATGGAATAAAATATTGATGGTCAGTTATATGATCTGTGACAAAGTTACTTAGGGAATATGAAAAGCAGACTAGACATCTGAAAAGACAGATATAATTCACAATATATATCCACCACAAAAAAGGACAATATGCAAAATTGAGACTAATAGGTACCTAGGAGATGGCATTTAAAATATAAATGAGTGTATATTTTCATAATGCACAGGAAAAAGTATCATAAACATGTCATGAAAATATAAAATCCTAAAAGGAAAAAATGTGCTAAATTCAATCACACTAAAATATAAAACATCTGTATGGAAACAAAAGCCAAACTCCAATTGGAAAAAAATATTTGCATGATTATGACACACAGAATTTTAATAATTACTGAGGGAAAATATATATGTGAAAAATTTATACAGGATAAAAAAATTCTAAAAACCTTACAATTATCCTGTAAAATTATAAAGAAGTGAAGCTCCACTTATAACTGCTTGTGCTAAAATGAAGAAAGGTATTTCTTTTTTTTTTTTTTATCCTTCTCTAAAATGAATTAGAAAAAAATGGAAAAAACTGACAAATTGAAATCTAGTACTGGGAAGAATGTGTAGAAAACACAAACATTCTTATACATTGTTGGTTGGTGTATAAATTGTTAAAACGTTTCTAGAAGGCATTTCTACAATGAGTAGCAACATGTAAGATAGGTACTTTTTAAAATCCACTAATTACCCTTCAAGGTAGTGACTCAAAAATAATTGTATAATTAATAAGTAATACGACATTGCTCTATGCAGAGTTCTATATAAAATGTGCAATTATGATACAACTTAGTGTCAATTTAGAGAGAGTGATTAAAGTCATCTCTGAATGTAATTCAGACTTAAAACGATGATATATATATATATATATATATATACATATACCCACTTACTTAGTTGGAAAGCTATCATAAACTTAAGAAAAAGCCAGATACAAAATATGGTAGAATTCTATAGAGCTAAACATACACACAAATATGTGTGCAAATAACCACTAAATGTAGCTAAATAAATAAATAAAATAATCAACTTTTATGATAACCATTTAATTGGTAAAGTAAAACAATAACAGAATTTTCTTTCTAACACATTAGAAAGACATTTACATAATATCCATGTTATTCTAGAAAGTGAGGACATGAGCAATTGTTCACATTCCTAATAGAAATATAATTGCCAAATTATTTGTAGTGGTTAGTTTGGTCATAAAGATCAAAATTGAAATGTGGTTGTTTTTACCATGGTTGATATGGTAAACTTATTTCTTGATATTTTTTTCTAATGAAGTCTTGATGTACAAATTTGTTGTCAGTAAAAATTTCTTAATACAGCCTTGTTCTTAGAAAATAATGGAAGCGCCTAAATTATTAAGTTAGAAATTATAAGCTCCCTAAGTTATAATTAACTCTATAGCTATATAGCTATAATTAGCACTCAGTGTATGAGTGGTTTAAAAACTTAAGTCCCAAGATTTTATGTGAACAGAAACTGAAAGTTAACATAAAAAATTAAGACTTTTGATTTAAGTGATAAATATATAGGATGTTATTATTTCAACATATTGGAACAATATTTTTAAAAAGGGTTTTATTGTGAATCACATGTACTCTTTGTTGTTGTTGTTGTTGTTTTTGCCATTTCTATGTCAATATCATTTTCTCCTGGAGAATCAACATAAATTCCCTATTCCATCTAATGCCATTTTTTAAGAAAAGCAGACCCAGTGAACAGAGTCCCTTCCCCAGTCCTACATTGCTCTACAAGAACTTTGGTTTTAGAGATGAAACACAGAATAACAAGGACAACTGGCATAAACCTCTTTCATAACGAGCACAAGTAACTAAGCATACATGTGTTGAGGTTATGCGGTTTGTGTTTATTGATTGACTCAGTTCAATTTGTTGATTTTATTAAATAAGGGTAATAAGGGTCTTTTATCACACAGAACTTTTGCCTCCATAGTATCCTTCATTATTTTTTAATTATATGAATTATATTTATTTTTAAAAGAAATGACACGATATTTTATTTTATTTTTGTTTCAAATTTTTATTTAAATTCCAGTTAGTTAACATACAGTGTGCTAGTAGTTTCAGGAGTAGAATTTAGTGATTCATCAATTTCATGTAACATCCAGTGCTCATCACAGCAACAAGTGCTCTCTTTCATACCCATCACCCATCTAGCCCATCCCCATCCCTCACCCACCTCCCCTCCAGCAACCCCCAGTTTGTTCTCTATAGTGAAGAGTCCGTTTTATGATTTGCCTCTCTCTTTGTTTTCCCCCATGTACATTTGTTACGTTTCTTAAATTCCGCATGAGTAAAATCATATGGTATTTGTCTTTCTCTGACTGACTTATTTTGCTTAGCATAATACACTCTAGCTCCATCCATGTCATTGCAAATGGCAAGATTTCATTCTGTTTTATGGCTGAGTAATATTCCATTGTGTGTGTATGTATATATGTATGTATGTATATATATATACACACACACACACGCACACCATATCTCCATATCTTCTTTATCCATTCATCAGTCAATGGACACTTGGGCTCTTTCCACAATTTGGCTATTGTTGATAATGCTACTGTAAACATCAGGGTACATGTACCCCTTTGAATCAGTATTATTTTATCCTTTGGGTAAATACCTAGTAGTGCAATTGCTGGATCATAGGGTAGTTCTGATTTTAATATTTTGAGGAACCTCAGCGTTTTCCAGAATGGCTGTATGAATTTACATTCCCACCTACAGTGTAAGAGGGTTCTTTCTCTGCATCCTCACAAACATTTATTGTTTCCTGTGTTGTTAATTTTAGCCATTCTGAAAAGTGTGAGGTGGTATCTCATTTTAGTTTTGATTTGCACTTCCCTGATGATGAGTGATGTTGAGCATTTTTTCATGTGTCTGTTAGCCATCTGGATGTCTTCTTTGGAAAAATGTCTATGTCTTGTGCCCATTTCTTGACTAGATTATTTGTTTTTTGGGTGTTCAGTTTGCTAAGTTCTTTATAGATTTTGGATACTAACCCTTTATCAGATATGTCATTTTTAAATATCTTCTCCCATACTAAAGGTTGCCTTTTGGTTTTGTTGATTGTTCCCTTTGCTGTGCAGAAGCTTTTTTTATCTTGATGAGGTCCTGATAGTTCACTTTTTCTTTTGTTTCCCTTGCCTCTGGAGATGTGTCTAGTAAGAAGTTGCTAAATAGCTGATGTCAAAGAGGTTGCTGCCCATGTTCTCCTCTAGGATTTTGATCGTTTCCTGCCTCACATTTAGGGCTTTAATCCATTTTGAATTTATTTTTGTGTATGATGTAAGAAAGTGGTCCATTCCATTCTTTTGCATTTTGCTATCCAGTTTTCCCAACACCAGTTGCTGAAGACTGTCTTTTTTCCATTAGATATTCTTTCCTGCTTTGTCAAAGATTAGTTGACCATATAGTTGTGGGCCCATTTCTGGATTCTTTATTCTGTTCCATTGATCTATATGTCTGTTTTTGTGTCAGTACCATACTGTCTTGGTGACTACAGCTTTGTAATATATGAAGTCTGGAATTTTGTGATATTTCCGGCTTCGCTTTTCTTTTTCAAGGTTGTTTTGGCTCTTCAGGGTCTTTTGTGATTCCATATGAATTTTAAGATTGTTTGCTCTAGCTCTGTGAAAAATGCTGGTAGTATTTTGATAGGGATTGCATTAAATGTGTAGATTGCTGTGAGTAGTATAGACATTTTAACAATATATTTTTTTTCCCAATCCCTGAGCATGGAATGTTTTTCCATTTCTTCGTGTCCTTTTCAATTTCTTTCTTAAGTGTTCTATAGTTTTCAGAGTACAAATCTTTATTCATAGGTATCTTGTGGTTTTTGGTGTGATTGAAAATGATATTGATTCCTTGATTTTTCTTTATGGCTTCATTATTGGTGTATAGAAATGACACAGATTTCTGTATGTTGATTTTGTATACTGCAACCTTGCTGAATTTGCATTATCAGTTCTAGCAAGTTTTTTTTGGTGGAGTCTTTTGGGATTTCTACACAAAGTATCATGTCATCTATGAACAGTGAAAGTTTGACTTCTTCCTTGCCAATTTGGATGCCTTTTATTTCTTTTTGTTTTCTAATTGTTGTTGTTGTCTGATTGCTGAGGCCAGGACTTCCAGTACTATGTTAAATAACAGTGGTGAGAGTGGACATCCCTGTCTTGTTCCTGACTGTAGAGGAAAGCTCTCAGTTTTCCCCATTGAGGATGATATTAGCTGTGGGTCTTTCATATGTGGCCTTTTTGATGTTGAGATATATTCTCCCTATCCCTGCTTTGTTGAGGGTTTTTTTATGATGAATGGGTGCTGTATTTTGTCAAATGCTTTTTTAGCATCTATTGAGAGGATCATGTGATTCTTACCCTTTTATTTTTCCTTATCCTTTCTTTTATTAATGTGGTGTATCATGTTGATTGATTTGCAAATATTGAGCCATGCTAGCAGCCCAGGAGTAAATCCTACTTGGTCATGGTGAATGATTCTTTTAATGTATTGTTGGATTCAGTTTGCTAGTATTTTGCTGAGAATTTTCACATCCATGTTCATCAGGGATATTGGCCTGTAATTCTCTTTTTCAATGGGTTCTTTGTCTGGTTTTGGAGTCATGGTAATGCTGGCCTTATAGAATGAGTTTCTTCTTCTTCTTCTTCTTCTTCTTCTTCTTCTTCTTCTTCTTCTTCTTCTTCTTCTTCTTCTTCTTCTTCTTCTTCTTCTTCTTCTTCTTCTTCTTCTTCTTCTTCTTCTTCTTCTTCTTCTTCTTCTTCTTCTTCTTCTTCTTCTTCTTCTTCTTCTTCTTCTTCTTCTTCTTCTTCTTCTTCTTCTTCTTCTTCTTCTTCTTCTTCTTCTTCTTCTTCTTCTTCTTCTTCTTCTTCTTCTTCTTCTTCTTCTTCTTCTTCTTCTTCTTCTTCTTGAGAGGAAGAGGTACTAACTCTTCTTTAAATGTTTGGTGGAACTCCCCTGTGAGGCCATTTGGCCCTGGGCTTTTGTTTGTTGAGAGAGTTTTGATTACTGCTTCAATTTTGTTGCTGGTTATTGGTCTCTTCAAGTTTTCTATTTCTTCCTCTCTCAATTTATGGTAGTTGATGTTTCTCGAATTTATCCACTTCTTCCAGATCGCTCAATTTGTTGGCATATAATTTTTTATAATATTCTCTTATAATTATATTTCTGTGGTGTTGGTTGTGATTTCTCCTCTCTCATTCATGATTGTATTTGAGTTCTTTCTCTTTTCTTTTTGATAAGTCTGGCTAGGGATTTATCCATTTTATTAATTCTTTCAAATAACCAGCTCCTGATTTCATTGGTTTGTTCTGGGGGTTTCTTGCTGTTGTTTCTATATCATTTATTTCTGATGTAATCATTATATTTCCCATCTTCTGCTGGCCTTAGGCTTCATTTGCTGTTCTTTTTCTAGCTTCTTCGGGTATAAAGTTAGGATGCATATTTGAAATTTTTCTTCTTTTTGAAGTAGGCCTGTATTGCCCTCTTAGGACTGCTTTTGGTGCATCCTAAAGGTTGTAGACCATCATGTTTTCATTTGTTTGCATGTATTTTTTAATTTATTCTTTAATTTCCTGATTAACCCATTCATGCTTTAATAGGATGTTCTTTAACCTCTGTGTAATTGCTGTCTTTCCAAATTTTTTTTTGTGGTTGACTTCAAGTTTTAGAGCTTTGTGGGGGTATGAAAATATGTATGGTATGATCTTAATCTTTTTGTACTTGTTGAGGCCTGATTTGTAACCTAGTACATGGTGTGTTCTGAAGAATGACCCATGCACACTTGAAAAGAATGTTTACTCTGCTGCTTTAGGATGAAATGTTCTGAACAGATCTGTTAAGTCCAGTGTGTCATTCAGAGCCATTGTTTCCTTGTTGATTTTCTGTTTAGATGATCTGTCCATTGCTATAAGTGGAGTATTAAAGTCCCCTACTATTATTGTATTGCTATCAATGAGTTTCTTTATGTTTGTTAATTGTTTATATATTTGGGTGCTCCCATGTTGGGGGCATAAGTATTTACAATTGTTAGATATTCTTGTTGGATAGACCCCTTTATTATGATATAGTACCCATCTTCATCTCTTGTTACAGTCTTTAGCTTAAAATCTAGTTTGTCTGTTATAAATATTGCTACTACAGTTTACTTTTACTGTCCATTCTCCATCCCCTCACTTTCAATTTGCAGGTGTCTTTAGGTCTGAAATGAGTTTCTTATAGACAGCATATAGATAGGTCTTTTTTTTTTTTTTTTAAATCCAGTCTGACACTCTCTGCCTTTTGATTGGAGCATTTGTCCATTTACATTCAGAGTGATTATTCATAGATATGAATTTAGTGCCATTGTACTACCTGTAAAGTTGATGTTTCTGGAGATTTTCTCTGTTGCTTTCTACTTGTTGCTTTTGGTCTTTCTTTCCCGCTCAAAGAGTCCCCTTTAATATTTCTTGCAGGGCTGGTTTAGTGGTCACGAACTCCTTTAATTTTTGTCTGAGAAACTCTTTATCTCTCCTTCTATTCTGAATGACACCCTTGCTTGATAAAATATTCTTGGCTGCATATTTTTCCATTCAGTACATTAAATATATAATGCTACTTTTCTGGCCTGCCAAATTTCTGTGGAGGATCTGCTGCCAACCTTATTTGTCTTCCCTTGTAAGTTAGGAACTTCTTTTGTCTTACTGCTTTTAGGATTTTTTTCTTTATCTCTATATTTTGCAAATTTAACTACAATATATCTTGGTGTTGGCCTGCTTTTGTTGATTTTGTTGGAAGTTCTCTGTGCCACCTGGATTTGGATGTCTGTTTCCTTCCCCAGAGTAGGACAGTTTTCAGCTATAATTTCCTCAAATAAACTTTCTGCTCCGTTTTCCCCCTCTCCTCATGAGACTTTTGTGATATGAATGTTATCACACTTTATGGAGTCACTGAGTTCCCTAAGTCTACATTTGTGATCTAATATTTTTCTTTTCCTCTTCTTTTTCACTTCATTATTTCAGTCTTCTATATCACCTCTTCATTCCTCTGCTTCTTCCATCCTTGTACTCATTGCATCCAGCAGTTTTGAATCTCAACTATTGCATTTTTCATTTCTGCCTGAGTTTTAGGTCCTTTATGCCTGTGGTAAGGGATTCCCTGGTGTCGTCTATGCTTTTCTCAAGCCCAGCTAGTGTCCTTATGAATGTTGCTTTAAATTCTACTTCAGGCATATTACTTATATCTGTTTTGATTAGATCCATGTGTGTCACCTTTTCTTGTTCTTTCTTTTGGAATGAATTTCTCCATCTCAGCATTTTGTCTAGGTCTCTGTCTTCTTCTGTGTGTTAGGAAAGCCTGTTGTGTTTCCTGCTCCTGAGGGTAACGGCTTTGTGAAGAAGAGGTTATATACTGTTCAGGGTCTGGTGCTGCAGGATGTGTCTCTGCTGTATGCTGTGCGCACTCTGCTGCTGTGTTTTGGCTGCTCTTTCCCTCAGGTCATTCCTTTGAAGTTTTTCCTTACCTTCAGTGGGGAGTGTTTGGACCTTGGCCAGAGTGTAGAGAGTTTTAACTGGGTGTGCTCTGATTTGCTTGTTAAAAGAGGCCTGATGCTCTTTCCACTAGAGCTGAAGCTTTGCAGAACTCTATGGTCAGTAGATGTGGTGCATGTTGTGGGGGAGGGGTTGTGCTGGTCTTCTTGGAGAGAGACCCACTGCTTTGGTTCTCAGCATACATGCCCTAGAAAAGCATCACCTGCACAGTGCAATGGTGTGGGGCTTGGTGTAATTAGTTTTGGCCACCACTGTTGGCACTGTCCTGCTTACTGAAGTTTATGCTGAGGGTCAGGGGAGAGAAATGATGCCAACCCCCTCCCTTGTCCCCAGAGAGGGGAGTTTGCACCTGCTGCTGTATGGGAAGCCCTCCCAGAAGAGCAAACAATTCCCCATCCTGTGTCTCAGGTGCCCCTTAGATCTGTGCCTTCACCGTCTGTGTCTGGGCCATCTGCCTGCCTGGCAGCACAGTGCACCTGTGTTCTATACAGGCAGGTTGGCTGAGTTTTAAAACTTCAAACTTTAGACACCTGGCATGGCATGGACCATGCTGGTCCTCTAGGGGAGGGTCTCGCTTCTCTGGGATTGATGCAGACTTGTCCTGGAAGGGCAGTCGCACCAAAGTGCAGGGGCATGGAGCTGGAGTAAAGCACAGCAAAGAGCCAGTATCCAGGTTAGCCATCTCAGCGGTTATCTCTGGCCCTGTGCTGAAGGGTAATGCCACCTGCTGGCTCTTTTTTCCCCAGAGAGGCAATGCCACCTCTCCCAGATATGCTCCAAGAAGGGGGAACCTTCTCTTCCAGTGCCTCCCACAGGATCCTCAGATCCTGCAGTCTAGTCCCTGGCTCTCTGCCCTCCTCCAAAGGATCAATGAAGTGCCCTCAGGGCTCCCCACTGGCCATGTGGCAGATCTCTAAAACTCAAGTCTTTGAACCCTGCCGGTTGTAAAACTCACAAAAATCAGACCCTCTGATTTTCCCATCAGTGGGTTTGGGGAAGTGTTTTCCTTGTGTGATGCCCTGTATGCTCTTTTCTCTCTCTCCCTCTCACCTCTCTCCTGACCAGAGCTCCCTCCCCTCTGCAGCACCTGTGATCTGTTTCTCTTCCAAATCACGTCTCTGCACCTCCTGCCTTCCACAATGTGACCTCTTCTCTTCCTCTAGTTGTGCAGATTGTTCTTTCAGTCCTCAGATGGATTTCTTGGGTATTCAGAATGGTTTGATATTTATCCAGATGTGTTCTAGGGATGACGCAAGCCTAGGGTCCTCCCACTATTCCTCCACCTTACCTCCTTGACCTATCCTTCATTACTGATGCTGTTTTATCACATATAGGTTATACTCAGGTCTCCTTGTCAAAATCTTTACCTTCAGGTATAATCTCACCTTTAAGGATCTGATACCTGCTTATGCATATTTACCCTTTATTTTGTAATACCAATAGGAAAACCTTTACCAACAATTCACTGCCTAGCTTTTTACCACCATAAAGAATGTTCTCCTCATTCTTTATTTTTCTTCGTTCTTTTTTGAGCCCTCCATTGATTACAAGGTTTTCAGCCTCTCTATTATTCCTCATACCACCTAATTGTATACTGCATTCAAGTGTCTGTCTTTGCTCTGCTTCCCTTTCTCTTTTTTTTTTGTTTGTTTGTTTTGTTTTGTTTTTTAAACCTGGTATATCCTAATTTTAAAACTCTAATTATAATTTATATGATGTGTAGTAGTCGATGCTATAACCTAAGCCTGTCTCCTCTGCTTGTTGTTTTACAATTGCATTTCCAAACATTTGGTAGTCTCTTTTACTTGAATATTCTATCATTACTTTAAATTCATTATGCCTACATTCAGTAAGTGACTAATAGCTTATCTTAAATCAGCTCCTCCTCTTTTTGACTGTAACATTTTTTGGGGGGGGGTAAGACTAATTTTCTCATTCTCTTTAATACCCTTTTCAGATGTCTCATTGTTACTGTTATTAAAAATAAAAGTGACTTCTTTCATTAAAAGCTTTTTCATTTAGTTGTGTGACATCTTCAGGCTGGCTTTTATAAAAATAATGAAACTGTCCATGAGGATAAACTTCAGAAAGTTGTTTATTTGGATTTCCATCCCATGGACAAGAAAATAAAGCTAGTTTAAGAAAAAAAGTATGTGATATTGTTGACACCCAATGTTTGAACTTTTATATTTGAGTTGCTACGTAATTTCAAACATGCTGTTTAGTGAACATGTCATGTTATTATAATATATACATTGTAGGTTTTTTTGAGAATTTATAGTCCTCATCTTTTTATGTTTAGCGATCCACTTAAATGATCTGCAACAATTATATGTATCAGTCAAGCCTACAGATGAACAACAAAAAAGGTTTGTTAAAAAGAAAACTATTTTTCCCTGCCTTTTAAATTTATTAGCTAAAACTTTGAAAAATCAAATTATCGTTTTTTTTAAGCCTTTATTTTAGTTCTATTAGTTAACATACAGTATTACATTAGTTTTAGGTGTACAGGATAATAACTGGACACTTCCATACATCATTCTCTGCTCAGCAGGACAAGTGCCCTCCTCAATCCCCATCACCTATTTAACTCCTCCTTTCAGCCACCTGGTAATCATCAGTTTGTTCTCTATAGTTAAGAGTCTGTTTCTTGATTTCTTTCTCTCTCTCTCTCTCTCTCATTTTTCCCTTTTTTCTTTGTTTCTTAAATGCCACATATGAGTGAAATCGTACAGTATTTATCTTTCTCTGACTTATTTTACTTATTAGCATTATACTCTTTAGCTCCATCCATGTCATTGCAAATAGCAAGATTTCATTCTTTTTTATAGATGAATCATACTCCATTGTATACATACAGCACATCTTCTTATTCATTCATCAATCTCTGGGTACTTCGGATGCTTCCATCTTGGCTGTTGTAAATAATGCTACTATAAGCACAGTGGTACGTGCATCCCTTTGAATTAGTGTTCTTGTATTCTTTGGGTAAGTACCCAGTAGTGTGATTTGCTGGATCATGAGGTGTTGGCAAGGATGTGAAGAAAAAGGAACACTCGTGCACTGTCAATGGCAATGAAACTGGTGCAGCTACTGTGGAAAACAGTATGGAGGTTCCTCAGAAAGTGAAAAACAGAACTACTTTACGAAAGATCAAATTATCTTTTAAACATCTTTTAAGAGAATTCATCATTTGTATGATCCACAATCCTTTTCAAATTATGTTGACTTATCAGTTAACTTTAAATGCTCATAAATTATCAGTGCTAGGTTAAGCAAATGTAGGGGACTGTATTCTGGTCACAAAGATTTCTGAAATTCATAAAATATGAAGCAAAACAAAACCTGGTGGTGATTCTCTTTTCAAAGGATGGAGAAATGACAATTATTTTTGAAATTTTATTTCTAGAACCATTTACAGTCCCTTTTGTGCTTAGTATACTGGGGGAAAAAGATATTTACAGACAGTGATAGACAATGGGAGGTCTCCTAAGACATGTTTATAACCTGTATAAATCTGTAAATCTAATGTGATTATTATATAGAATTATGTTCTCTTTCACAATCTTCTTTCTTCATAAAAAAAGCAGTCATTATAACCTTTGTAAGAAAATGTAGATTTACCATCTGTCTGTTTTTAGGTGGGGTTTAACATTTAAAAATCACCCAAACTGTGTTCCTTTTATAGCATTCTCTGTTTTGCAGCTTTTATTATTTTGTATCGTGTGTGGGTGTGTCCTATTTCCTGTATTATTATCCAGTCTGTCTGAAATCTTAGTCCATATGCTATCTTTAAGAAAAGTACTTTGTATACATTATAATTGCTTAGGGTTTAGCTAAGGGAATAGATGAAATTTTAGTTAAAATATTTTAATCTGTCAATGTAATTATAACATTGCTTTATGTATGGGCCTTATTATGCAACTGAATTTCAAGCAAATCTTAACTGTTACTTTAATAGCAAGGTAATTAATTCAAGAATATAATGCAACAGTTATCTTCACACATATAACTTTATCAATAGAAGATTAAGCTCTATTTCATGTGATTTGCCAATCTTAAATCTGCAGGCAACATTCATTAACATATTCAAAAAACTTGAAAAAATGATAACCTGAGTTATTTATATTTGCATGTGAAAATGAAAAATTTATTGTATAACCCATCATTTCATTCTTTTGATAATAATTGCTTGTAGTAGATTTTCATATAAAAGTTGTATTTCAGAGGATATAATATTTTTCATAAGTAGAATTTCAATATTAGAAGTCAAGGAAAAATTATTGGTGCCTAATATCATAGTATTTTTTCTAACAGTTGCTTTGATGAGTCTCCTATTCTATTTTGATTTATATTCTATTTGATTTATATTTTGGAGAGGTTAGTAGCTTTACCGTGAAATAACAAGAAGTTCTCCCTGTCTCATTCACTCCTGCTAAATATTTTACAGCTCTACAGAACATGATCTATAAACCGTCATCTTTTCAGAAAGCATGTTCCAAAAGAACAAACACATGAAAGAAATCAATGATGTTTAATATTTTCTATAACATAACAAGCAGCAAGACTATCACAGCATCATGGTATTTTAAGATAGGATGAGCTTATCCATGCTAACTTAGGCCAACATGATGTAATCCTCTGCAAGAATCCTGTAAAGCCAATTTCCCCTTCTTCATTATTCTCATCAAAAAGCTGCAAATTATAGTGTGGGCAATTTCAATTAAAATTAATATCCCTTGCACACAACTGTAAAGTTTTTCTTTTAATTTCCAGGCTTTAGGACTTTCATTACTTTCTTAACTAATACAACACACAAATATGATCCTTTTGACTACATTGTGTTTTTATGATCTGATAACTTATAAGTCTGTCTTCTAACTTTTCATGGCAGTTCTAAAGACTTTTTTTTTCCTTATGCAAGTTCAATTTCGAAATATCCACAATAAGTATTATTTGGCATAGTTTTAAGATGGGCTGCTGAAGGTCATTATCACTCATCTAAATGTTCTTTCTTTTTTTTCTAAATGAATTCTTAAGGACGGAAATTGAAAACAGTGTTTCAGACATGGTCTAATCTGCATAATTTACAACAGAAAATTAGTCTTCTTCATAATAAAAGGGTGGTCAGTGACAAACCTCAGGGATCCAAGATATTAGCTATGTTTTTCTTACAATGCCTTAACTGCTTTCAATCAATTACATTGCTCAGTTAAACAAATTAAACTGTATTGTTTTTGTCCTTATGAACTGTTCAGCTGTATCTTCTTCCCTGCTCTCTACTTGAATAGCTGATTGCTATATTAGGGATATAAAATAATGCATATTTTAACAGACATGTGAAATATTTTTAAAGTTTAAGAAAACCATGAATATTATATACATATGTCATTTCAACAACTCAGGTCTACTTTTTAAAATGTAGATGTAGCATTCTACTTTATTTTCTACTTTTCAGGTAGTTAAAAGGCCAATAGTATGGGTTTTGAGAATCTCCAAATGGCAATTTCTTAGTTAACATTTTTACTAACATATGTCTGTTCCTCTGTGTAAGTCCAGGACTAAAAATTCAAAGTTGCAGTGGAGCCAAGAAGTCTAGATGGTGTTAACGAGTGCATATTTCCCGTATTAGCTAACTTTCAGGCAGGATTAACAAAGCAGTAACATTCTTATTTTTAAAAGGCTGAGACTGGACAAAAATTTTCTGTAACTCACTTTATGTTCTATGAGTTAATAGATTTACCTTAGGATTATTTTAATTAGAATCACAAAATTCCATAAAATTAAGAACTCAGTTGTGGTATTAAGGAAAAATTCCATGAATATTATGTCTTTCTATGAGAGCAAGATACTACATTAAAAGTCTGTCTAGATAAGATGTATGTAAGATGTTCTGTCTATAAGATGTAGGTCAAAAATGTAAACTGAACTTTGGGATTTGGGCAAATTTCTATCATATCTTTCTAATATTGTATTATTACTCTCTGAATTGATACAATTCTGTTTGTTAGCTTTCAATGTGTATGGTGTATAATACTTTTTTTGTAAAGCTAAGTAATAAGTAAACTTTTTAATAGAATATTTTTTAAATAATTGAATAATTTTTTAGTATTTAAAAAAGACTTTGTAGTCACGTGTAAAATTACAGAGTCTCAAGAAACAGTTTAAGGGAAAATACTTTAATTGGATTTAGTAGAATTTTTCAGCTTTAAACTTTACCGAAAGATGCATATATGAATGAGGTCAAATGATCTCTTTCAGTCCTGCCCTGATGGGGTCAGTAGCAGGTTCTTTGTTATTGTTTGCTTTTGTGAACTGTTTCCGTGCATGGGACAACCATTTCCTTTTTATCACCAGAAATTGCCTCGTGCAAATCTAGGGTAGTATACTTTAGGACTGAGCTTTTACCAAGTATATACAAATATATATCTGGTGTTGTGGAGTCTTACATTTGAAATACTTTGTGTTTCTGCTTAACTTCATTATCAAGGATAGCATACTAGACTTTGTGATATATAACTTGAAATAAAAGCATTGAATATTTAAAAGTTAAATTTTAGTTCCTGAAGAAGACCAATATAAGAATTGGCATATTGAATAGATACCATAAAGATGATTTAATAGGTTAGCTATGAATAATCCATTATTATAGTTTATATTCTTTTCTGAAAAGATGGAAGATATAAATGGTAAAGGCAATTAGGAGAGTGCATAAGACCCAATAACTATGAAGTCAGTAATATCTCAATAGTATTTTTGAGAAACTAGTTTGGTCCAGATTGCTTATTCTACACATACCTTCCTGAAGCTTCCCAGAACTGTTTCAGACCACAAATTGAAATAACAAATAATTAGTGGCATTGTCTTCTTACTCTCACAAGCTGTGGGGCTCCTACTCAGTTTTTAATTAGAATTATGACTAAATTATTCATTGTCTGTGGGAGTTGCCCTGAGGAGAGAAAATAGTTGAAAGTTTCACAAGACAAGAGAGAGATTTGCTACTTAAAGTATTCAAAGTATTGGAAAAAATATGGTGGGAGCTTTTATCATTTGGTGGATCTCATTGTATCTTAAAATTCATTTCTCATTTTTGTTGCAATATGAACCATACAATGGTTATTATCTAACTTTAAGTGATAATAGAAATCTATGAATGCCCCCCCCTTTTTTTTGTTAAATGTCTTATAGATTTCTTGCTACTTTGTGTTAATTCTTCTATTCTGTTACCTTAGTATTTTCTCATGTGTTAAAATGTATCTCAGGACTTCCTCAGATTACCAGTATTTTATAGTGCTTAAATGTGAGGGAATAAGCCACTTTTAGTATTTGAACTATTGAAACTATTTTTGGCTTAGACATTTTGGTAACCTTGTAGCAATAGTTCTGGTAGTTATTTTCTGACCTTTTAAAATGGTGAGTTCTAGTTCATTAAATTGACATATAAAGACATTTTTAGAACTTTCAGTCACCACCTAAAATCATAGAATTTTAGCATTGCTGGAGCATCAGGAAGTGCTTTCTCTGTAACATATACCTTAATGGTCTAAGTCTCTGTTTGGTCCTAGGAAATGGTTAATATAATATATACCCCATGAAAATGTCAGTTTGTTTTAAAAATTGGTTGTTTTTTCCACATGATAATAAGCCCCGTGTAACTTTCATTATAGGGATATAATTCTTTTCTATTATACACCTTATTCTGTGTGTATGTGTGTGTCTGTTCTAAAGCTTATAAAAATCTAACCCTTTCACAGTGAGGTTCTTTGGTAATTGACTCATTTAGCTATTCTCCAAAATGAGTCACTCATATTAGGAAAATGTCCCTATAATTACTTTATAGCACCATGATGGTCTCGTTACAAAAATAGTTCCTGCAGGTGAAGGGAAGTTTCCCACTTTTAGAAGATTGCACTAAAACGATGTTTGCTTATTCTTTCCCATTTTATTGCATACAATTCAAGGCAACACATGTTGTATCTGTATTTTTTTTTCTTCGGAGCTAGAGCCTAGTATATTCTGTTTAATTTCTCCTCAATATGGGCAGTACCAAAGCATGTTGTTTCAGCTTTTCAGTGAGGTTTTTTTTTTTTTTTTTTTTTTTTTTTTTTTTTTTTCTGTTTCTTTTTTTGCTTTTTAAGAAAGGGAGAAGGGGGGGGGGTGAGGGCCAAAGGAGAGAGTCATAAGCAAGCTTCACACCCAGCATGGAGCCAACTCAGGGCTCGATCTCATGACCCTGAGATCATGACCTGATCCAAAATCAAGAGTTAGATGTTTAACTGACGGAGCCACTCAGGTGCCCCTCAGTAAGGTATTCTTAAACATGTAATAATAATGAAGATGATAGGAGTAAATGTACTCTAAAGTTGAGAAACATTGTAGAGTGTAAAATATTTTGTTTGGCATAACTTTGGATCTGATAGCTGGAAGTTAGTACAAATAGACTTTTTATCTTTCCAAAGTCATATTTGCCTTGTTTTGTTGTTGTTAACTCAAAATAATTGTTTTACTGTGGTAAGAAGTAACCATAATTAAAAGGCAGACACATCTTATGGTAGCTGGTTTACTGTAACTCTAGGAAGTGAATACTCAAGGAAACAAGTTTATGCTATATTTTCTGATTATTGTCATATGTTCTATTAAAATTTAAACTTTTAAAAATAGAATATGATAAACCATACATTTATATTTATATTTTTACACATTTTAGGAATAGTAGTGAAATATTCATACAAAATATTTATCATTGCTATTAACTAAACGATCACCAAATTTGCTTATGCATCTGTACAATGCAGATCTTAGCTATGCTTCATGTAGGCATTGAGTTCCCTCTGCAGTGTTGATATAGAATCCTTGGTCAGCTCTTGACTGCTTCCAGTCTGACTTCATGAAGAATAAAGTAATGGACTAGTCAAAAATAATTGAATGCATTTCTTCTTTCTATAAAAGCAAATTCATTATAGAAAATAATACAAAAATTATATATGAATTGCCCAAAAGTACACGAGTATGTTAGTCCATGAATATATTTTCAGTGATTTCAAGAATAAGTGTAAAGACTAAAAAGGACACTGAAGTATCTACCAAGAAGGATATGGTTGAATAAACAAGTGAGATTTTCACATCATAGGGCGATGTGATATTTCTGTAGATATTTAATCTGCAGATATTTAAAAAATAAAGGTTTGGGTTAGTATCAACTCAGAAAAATTTATACAATAAAAGCAAGCTGCAGTAGGTAGTGTGATCCTATTTTTGTGAAACTAAAATTGTATTAGTTTCTATCCCATAAGAGAAATTCATTTTTCAGGAACAAGGGGCTACTTGTAGATCAACTTTCTTGCTTACAACAACACACAAAGCTTAAAATTTGTAAAATATGTTTTAAAATATGAGAAGTAAAATGGCAGTAGTTTTCACCAATCCAGAGTGTTGAAGAAGACAGCTATTCAAGTTATATGGCATTCACTTTGAGCATTTGTCAGCTTTGAAAAAAGTTGTCTATGAGGTTAAAGAGACTGAGCAGTACTTATGACAGCCTTAAGGGACTGGTACAAAAAGGCGCTATCTGGTACTGAATAAAGGAACTGTATAGTAAAACTTCTTTTAAATGGGCTGAAGCCACAGAGGGACTAGAATTTAAGAGGAAGAGTGACTTGGAAACAGATAAGCCCTTGCATGGATTACAGGCGCACTTGAAACCACCTCAGTTCTTAAAATTAGATTATGGGGATACTAGACTGCTACTGAATTTACTGGCCTTCCAGAAGCAAACATGAAATCTGAAGAAAGATAACTTCATCTCTTTCCTCACATACTTTCCACAAACAATTTTGAAAATACGATGTCAGTAGCACATTCATAAATAATCATAGACAGGAGACGAAAAGACAACTTGGTTTTGAACAAAAACAAAATAGAGGATAGTGACGGTCCCCAGGGGCTCCAAATATTGGAGTGAGACTTTTAAATAAACATGCTTTCTTTGTTTACAGAAATAATGACAAGATTGAGAAGCTATAAGAAAATCAAGTTTAGAATTCTAAAATTGAAAAAAAAGCAATAATCAAATAAAATATAGGAGTATAACATCAAATGAAACACAGCTAAAGATATGGGTATGATAATTTATAATAAATAATACAGAATGAAACTCAGAACAGTTGAACAGTTGTGAAGTGTGTAAGATAGTATGAGACATATAAAGGATAAAAGAAGGTATAATAGGTATTTGGGATCCCAAAAGGACAGCTGGTAAAAAATGGTGCATAAGCTATATTTGGAGAGATAATGAACAAAGATTGCCCCAAAAGGATAAACAACCTCAAATCGGTTTTGAGAAATCCTATAAGCCAGAAACAAAGTTGAAAATATCTATCTTCATCTCTATCCTTCTATATATTTATCTATGTATCTGTGTGTCTAAATATTTACTCTGGGTATCTATATTATGTATTTATAGTCTCTTGAACATTTAACAGTAAAACTATTGAAAAGTAAGGAGAAAGTGAAATCTTATTAAAAATATTTTTTCTTATAACTCACATACTCTAAAATTCACTCTTTTGAAGTGTACAATATAATTGTTTATAGTAAATTCACAAATTCATGGAACATACACTACTATTTAATTCTAGAATGTTTTTTTAACTCCCAGTTTTTCTTCCCCTAAACCTCTGGCAACCACTGATCTATTTTCTCTTCCTACAGATTTGCCTAGTCTGGATATTTCCTATAGAAACCATACAATATGTTTTTTTTTTTATGTCTGGCATTTTTCACATAGCATAACATTTTCAAGATTCATTCATGTTGTAGCATATATCAGCATTTTTTTTCAATTCTTGAAGAATATTTCATTGTATGGATATACCACATTCATTTAGCCATTTATCAAATTGATGGACATTTGGGCTATGGACATTCATGTACAAGTTATTGTGTAGACACATGTTTTCTTTTTCTTTTTTTTTTTAAATATTTTATTTATTTGACAGAGAGAGACAGGCAGTGAGAGAGGAAACACAAGCAGGGGGAGTGGGAGAGGGAGAAGCAGACTCCTAGCGGAGGAGCCCGATGTGGGTCTCGATCCCAGAACGCTGGGATCACTCCCTGAGCCGAAGGCAGATGCTTAACGACTGTGCCACCCAGGCGCCCCACATGTTTTATTTTTCTTGCATATATTCCTAGGAGTGAAATTGCAAAGATAATGACATTTTATGGAATTCTTATGTATTAGAAATGATATTCAAAAAAATTATATTCTACTTTTTTTTTCTTCAAACATTTGAAAATGTAAAAATAATACTGAGCTCATGGACAGTGCTGAAACAGGCAGCAGGCAGGCTTTGACCCATGTGGCATGATTTGCCAATCCTTGCGGTACCTGATGAAGGAGAATAACTAAACTACCCTGGCAGTTCCTGTAAGGCAGTGAAGACATGCCTTCTCCACTTGCTTCACCCCACTGTACACCTGCCCAGGACTTCTTTCTTTAAGACTGGCAGAGAAATTTCCAATTTTAGGATCGTAAAATAGGAAGATTGAATTTTATGTTTTGTACATGGGAAACATATGGGTAATTTTAATTCTGTGTTTAATTTCATCCAAGAGTCTTTAACTTTGTGGGGGAAAAAAGTGGCAATTCAGCTTTGCTTTAGTTCCTTTTTATAGTTAAAATACATTATGTTGAATGGAAATGTTTTTAAACTCTACGAAATATTTATATGTATTCAAAAAAAGTTTCTTATATGTTATAAAAATGAATTTTAAAATTCGTAGGAGAAAATAAAAACTGATAAAAGCAGTTTAAATCAGCTAAAAATAGACACAGAAAAATCTGTACTACAAGAAATGGAGTATTCAAGAAATAATCATTCAAATAATGGCAGGCCGCAAGTGGTATGAAATGAGACTTTGAAAACCAGAGTTGGGAAATGGCAATGAGAAGTTTGAAAACAGAAATAACTGTGGAAGTGACACAGACTCCTGACCATGAAATTTCAGCAATTTAGTTCAGAAGGGATTAGATTGCTGACAACATAAATATGTTTTGGAAAATTAGAGAGCATAAAGAATAAAATACACACGTACGTGTGTGTGTGTGTGTGTGTGTGTGTGTGTGTTCAGTTGGAGAAAAAAAAAAGTCAACACAGGAGACCACATTTCACTGAAGAGAGAAGAGATTTGAGAGTTCTAGTGAGTAGGCCAAGGATGAGAAAGGTGGTCTTCATAATAAAATATTTCCAGATGCTGGGTTGCTTTCAGGAAGAGGCATTTCATTTCAAATTCAAATTCTCTTTTGAATTTTTAGACTTGGGGAACAAGATACCTCAGTGCCTATGTAAACATTACAAGAAAAATTATCACCACCACCACTTCTTGACAGTCGGACTGTTTAAAGAAAGAAAATGTGAAGTAGTCCTGTAGTAGTCATACACCAGTATTAAGAATATATTAACTGAGGGAGGGGGTGGGGGAACGGGATAGGCCGGTGACGGGTATTAAGGAGGGCACATATTGCATGGAGCGCTGGGTGTTATACGCAAAAATGAATCATGAAGCACTACATCAAAAACTAAGGATGTACTGTCTGGTGACTAACATAACATAAAAAATTATTATAAAAAAGACTATATTAGCTGAGAAAAGGAAATTTGAAGCAATACATCTTATTTTCTGTATGTAGTATATGTCTCTGTGTCTGTCAGCATTGAAATATGAATTCAAAACATAGACTTATGGTCACAGACATAAAGCTGATGACTAAAGCTAAATAGAAATAACTTTTCTATTGGAAAATCAGAGCTTGAACTATTCATTGCCAGAGGGTTACCAGGGGTTTTCCTCTATATTCTTCATACCCGAATTTTTTTTCTTGCCTTTGAAACTCAAGAAGATAAAACCTTGCCATTCATCTATATTTAACTTGTTTTTAAAAGCTGTCACATAGATTATCTCCTTTGTCCCATACAATTGTGAGAAATGGATAGCACTGGTATTTTCAACTCCATTTTTAGATGAAGACACTCAGACTTAAAGACCAAGTTCAGCTTGCTGGATTTGAAAGCCCATATATTTTCCATTAAACATACTACTTTCTTCTGTGAATTTATATCCCCTGCAGTGTTAGCACAGTGATTTGCTTGTGTGAGATGTTTAATAGTTAACCATGAATAATAAATTATTTTTGTAGAGTGCTTTGCTATTTCACAAAACTTTCACATGTAAATTGGGAATAAACATCCCAGTTTATTCAGAAAACATCTGATATTAGAAAGTTCTATGATTTCTGTGGAAAGTATACTCAGGCATTGATAGAGGATCCTAAGATTTTCTCTCTATCCTAGTTTCAACTGTGTCAAGCTTCTTACCACTGCATGCTACCTCTCAATATATGTTTCTTTTATCTTCATAATTACTGTTTTATTAAATCTAAACTCTTGAGTACATTTTTTGAAGATTTTATTTATTTATTTGAGAGTGAGTGAGAGCACTAGAGAGAAAGAGCAAAGGCGAGGGGGCGTCAGAGGGAGAGGGAGAAGCAAGCTCCCCGCTGAGCAGGGAGCCCGATGTGGGGCTCAGTCCCAGGGCTCTGGGATCATGACCTGAGCGGAAGGCAGACGCTTAACTGACTGAACCATCCAGGTGCCCCTCTTGAGTACATTTTTAAGAATAATTAAAAAATAGTGTTACATTAGTTTCAGGTGTACAATACAGTGATTCAGCAATTCCATATATTACTCAGTGCTTATCAAGGTAAGTGTACTCTTAATACCCTTCACCTACTTCAACCATTCCTGCACCCACCTCCCCTCTGCTATGAACATAGGGGTGCATGCATCCCTTTGAATTAATGTTTTTGTATTCTTTGGGTAAATTCCCAGCAGTGTGATTACCAGATCATATGGTAGTTCTATTTTTAATTTTTTGAGGAACCTCCATCCTGTTTCCCACACTGTTTGTACCAGTTTGCATTCCCACCAGTAGTGTACAGGGTTCCTTTTCTCCACATCCTTGACAACATGTTTCTTGCATTCTTGTTTTTAGCCATTCTGACACATAAGAGGTAATATTGCATTGTAGTTTTGATTTGCATTTCTCTGATGATGAGTGATGTTGGGGATTTTTTCATATGTTGTTGACGATTTGTGTGTCTTCTTTGGAGAAACGTCTGTTCATGTCCTCTGCCCATTTTTTAATTGGGTTATTTATGGGGTGTTGTTGTGTAAGTTCATTATATATTTTGGATGTTAATCCTTTATTGGATATGTCATTTACAAATACCTCCTCCTATTCAGTAAGTTGTCTTTTAGTTTCCTTTGCTGTGCAGAAATGTTTTATTTTGATGTAGTCCTAATAGTTTATTTTTGCTTTTGTTTCCCTTGCCTTAGGAGACATTTATAGAAAAATGTCACTACAGCCAATGTCTAACAAATTACTGCCCATGTTCTCTTCTAGGGTTTTTATGATTTCAGGTCTGACATTTAGGTCTTTAATCCATTTTCAGTTTTTGTATATTGTGAAAGAATGTTGTCCAGTTTCATTCTTTTGCATGTAGCTGTCCAGTTTTCCCAGCATTATTTATTGAAGAAACTGTCTTTTTCCCATTGCATATTCTTACTCCTTTGTGGAAGATTAATTGACCATATAATTGTGGGTTTATTTCTGGGTTTTCCATTATATTCCATTGGTCTATGTATCTATTTTTGTGCCATAGTATTTGATTACTATAGCTTTGTGATATAACTTGAAACCTGGAATTGTGATTCTTCTAGCTTTGCTGTTGTTGTTGTTGTCATTGTTGTCGTCGTTGTTGTTGTTTTCTTTTCAAGATTGCTTTGTCTATACAGGATCTTTTGTAATTCCATACAAATTTTAGGATTGTTTGTTCTAGTTCTGTGAAAAATGTTTTGGTATTTTGTTAGCGATTGCATTAAATTTGAAGTTTGCTTTTGGGAACCGTATTTGTTCTCTCAATCCATGAGCATGGAATATCTTTCCATTTATTTTTTGTCATCTTCAGTCTTTCATCAATATTTTATAGTTTTCAGAGTACAAGTCTTTAACCTACTTGGTTAAATTTATTCCTAGGCATTTTATCATTTTTGGTGCAATTGTAAATGGGATTGTTTCCTTAATTTCTCTTTTTGCTGCTTCATTATTAATGTTTAGAAATGCTAATTGATTTCTCCATATTGATTTTTATCTTGTAACCTTACTAAATTAATTTATCAGTTCTAGTATGTATTAGTGTTTTATAGATATGCATGGCTCTATATTTGTAAAATGGTTTTACATGGCATTTTATCACTGTCATAACAACTCTTTGAGAAAGGTAAGGCAGCATTACAAAGGAGAATCAATTTATGATTTTGTAAGAGAATCCATGGTTCAAATTCTTCATTTTTCCTTTTTCCTCTATTCATCCCTTTGAAAATTTCTTAATGAATATTTTACTGCATGCTAAGAAAAATTTTGTGACTACAAAAAAAAAATATCTGTAAACAAAAAATGAAGGTTACAGCAAACAGAAGAAATAAGGTAAAAAACAATTAAAACAAAACCATACTCTTACAATACAGTTAGGTTCATGCTATGAGAGAAAGGCCCACACTGTGCTATGAGACAACAAAACAGAGTCCACAAAAGTAGAGGAGATTCATTGGAATCCTCTGAGGTGGATGACATTTGAACTGAAGTTTAGACATTGAATAATAGTAATATCACATAGAAGAAAAGCTTATATGTGGCACGAAAAATGGTAGTTCAGAATATATTTAGGTATTAAAGTAATGTCTTGAGGTTCATATTAGCAAATGTGTTGGGGCTAAAATAGGAGGCAATCAGAATGTTAAGCAATAGAAAATACAAGGTTTATTTGCTTATCTAAATAGTATAAAATATACACTAAAACTTATGCCAAGGCGTTGAAGGATTTTCAGTAGGTTATACCTTGATAAAATTTGCAGTGTAGAAGAATCACTCAGTAGAAGTTTGATCAGAAGAGATAGGAGGCAGGGAGGCAAAATGGTATGCAATTGTAGTAATTAAGACCAGAAACTGTGATACTTCACATGTTGGCAGTTAGAAAATGAGGAACCAGGAAGGGAAGTAAGTAGGGCCTTTTTTGGTGTGGGGGGTATGATAATATAATATGAAAAATACAGAGACATTTGGATCAGAATTTCTAAGAATATTCACAGACAGATGGAATTTGAATATAGATTCTTGGGCATGGGGCACCTGGGTGGCTCAGTCAGTAAGTGTCTGCCTTTGGCTCAAGTCATGATCTCAAAGTCCTGGGATCCAGCCCAGCATTGGGCTCCCTGCTCAGCGGGGGGTCTGCTTCTCCCTCTCCCTCTCCCCTCCAACCCCTCCCCGCTTGTGTGCTCTGTCTCTATCAAATAAATAAATAAATAAATAAATAAATAAATAAATAAAATCTTTAAATTTGTTTTTTTTAAATCTTGGGCATATCGGAATTCTGGGGTAGAATTTTTAATTTGGAATATACAGGTATACATGAAACAGTTGAAGCAAAGGAGAACAAGTAATTCATGCAAATATCATATTTAACCTAAGGACAGAAGGCTGAATAAAGAGCCTTGAAAATATTGACCTGTAAGGGTAAACGTCAGGAACGTCTACATAGGATATTGACAAGAAAGATGAGGAATTAGTGTCACAGAATGCAACATGGTGATGGGCAATACAGCCAGGTAGTCAAACAAAATAAAAAGTAGTGTTCCTGACTTTGAGGCTTTGAAGGGTATTGGTCTAGTCATTTGCAGTTAGTTATATAGCCTTACCATTTGGCCAAGCTCTGTCTCAGATTCTTATGTAAAAAGCAAGGGAAAATAGCAGTTACAACATGATGTTTAAAAGGAGTTAATTAAAAAAATGTTAAGTATCTGGAACAGTCAAAACTTTAGAAATGGAACTGAGATGTGAAGAGTAATAAACCGAAGGTATACAACCGGATAGTAATGAATTTGAAATTTGAACCTAGATCTCCAAATTTTATAGTCACTAAACCACAGTTAATTTTTTATATGTTTTGAAAAATAATTCTGGATTTTTATGAATGTGTAGAGAAACAAATATGACAAAAGATTTGGCACAACATAAAGAACACAGTGTGGGAGAAGTACTGAAGGTGGTGAGAGGCATTCTGGACTTCTGACTGAACTCATTTCCTGTGTCCACTCAATCATCTGCAAGTGAAATCTTGTGACTGTCCTTGACTCTCATTTCTAACTGTTCATTTCAAGGTAATGAAGTGAAGACACCTCTATCCCTTTCTTCTTTGTTCCCAGCTGTCATTTCTGATCATTTCAAATTTTAAGGTAGTAGAGACATTTACATCCCTTTCTCTTTCAAAGACAAGAAGATAAGGAATAGAAATGCAATTCCATTTCTGGAAAATGAGGACATTTGCAATATCAAAACATAAACGTGTGAGTAAGGAGCAGATGGAGAGTTGTGACTTAGCAGAACTGAGAAGGGTCAAAATTAAGGGGCTATAGTAGCAGATGCCAATGAGAAGCAATTGGATTTCCCTGGAAAAACTCAGGAAAGGCTTAGATAGATAGAGCTTATGAGTATTGAAACAAAGGCTGTTTTAAAACTGTGTTTAAACATTTTTAAATTCCACGGGCCACCTCAATTTGTTCAGTCAGAAGGTCTCCACACATAAATAAAGGTGGTATAGGAATTAAACCAAAATGTGAGTGGCCTTTAAAAAAAATAATGAAATATATCCTTTTTTTTAGTTTTATTGAGATATAATTGATATATGCAAATTTCACAAATTTTATGTGTTTAGACATATGCGTATACACATGATACCGTCACCAAGCCAAGGTAATAAACATCTATTAACAACAAAATTTTCTTTTAAATCTTTTTTTTTTTTTTAAGACTTTATTTATTTATTTGACAGAGAGAGAGACAGCCAGCGAGAGAGGGAACACAAGCAGGGGGAGTGGGAGAGGAAGAAGCAGGCTCCCAGCCGAGGAGCATGATGCGGAGCTTGAACCCAGAACACTGGGATCACACCCTGAGCCGAAGGCAGAGACTTAACAACTGCGCCACCCAGATACCACAATTCTTTTCTTTCTTTTTTTTTTTTTTTTTGATAAGAACCTTTAACATGAGATCTATCCTCTTTACGTACTTTAAAGTGCATAATACTATCTTGTTAACTATAGATGCTACATTGTACATGGAATTTCTGGAACTTATCTTGCATAGCTGAAACTTTATACCCCTTGAAAAACAATTCCACTTTTCCAGCTCTTCCCCAGCCCCTGGAAACTATTATTCCATTCTCTACTTCTTTGAGTTTAACTATTTTAGATACCTCATATAAAGGAAATTATGCAGTATTTGCCCTGTGACTGGCCTATTTCATTTGGCATAATATCTTATAGGTCCATCCATGTTATCATGAATGACAGGATTTCCTTTAAAAAGCTGATAATATTCCATTGCATGTACATACAGCATTTTCTTTACCCATTCATCTGTAGATGGACACTTGAGTTGTTTTCTTATCTAGCTATTGTTAATAACGCTGCAATTAACACAGGGGTGCAGATATCTCTTTGAGATCTTGATTTCAAATCTTTTGGATATATACCCAGAAGTAGGATTACTGGGCCATACAGTAGTTCTATTTTTAATTTTTTGAGGACTCTCCATACTGTTTTCCATAGTGGCTTCATATTCCACATACAGTGTATAATAAGGTTTCTAATTTCTCCATAGGCTCACCAATACTTATTATCTCCCTCCCCTTTGTTTATTTTAAATAATAACCGGCCTAACATCTGTGAGGTGATCTCTCATTATGGTTTTCATCTGTACTTTCCTCATGAATAGTGATGTTGAGCACCTTTTCATATACTTCTTGGCCATTTGTGTGGCTTCTTTGGAGAAATGTCTATTCTAGTTCTTTACCATCTATTTCTTCCTTCAGCTTCCTTCCTTCCTCCCTCCTTGCCACTCTTTCTTTCTTTCTTTCTTTCTTTCTTTCTTTCATTCATTCATTCATTCATTCATGCTGTTGATATGTGGGAAATATATGTGGTGTGCAAATATTTTTTTCTTGAAGGATAGGATGCTTTATCACTCTGTTGATTATTTCCTTTGCTGTGCAGAGCTTTTTAGTTTGATATAGTCCCATTTGTCTATTTTTTGTTTTGTTGCCTGTGTTTTTGGGATCAAATTCAGGAAATCATTTTCAAAACCAATGTCAAGAAGTTTCCCCCCAGTGTTTTCTTTGAGAATTTTTATAGTTTCAGGTCTTGCATTTAAGTCTTTGATACATTTTGAGTTGATTTTTGTGTGTGGTGTAACTATATGTTGGCTAATTGAACATAATAAAAAAGGGGGGGATTCAGTTTCATTCTTTTGTATATGGATATACAGTTTTTCCAGCACCATTTGTTGAAGAGACTGTTCTTTTCCCATGTGTATTCTTGGCATCCTGTCAAAGATCAGTAGACCATATATACATGGACTTATTTCTGTGTTCTCTATTCTGTCCCATTGATCTGTATGTCTATCTTTATGCCTTTATCTTAATGTTTTTATTGCTATGACTTTGTGATATATTTTGAGATCAATAAACATGATCCCTCCAGATTTGTTCTTCTTTGTCAAGATTGCTTTAGCTATTTGGGGTCTTTTCTGGTTCCATATGAATTTTAGGATTTTTTTTTCCCAAAATGCCCTTGGAATTTTGATAAGGATTGCTTTGAATCTGTAGATCAGATCACTTTGGGTAGTATGGACATTTCTTCCAATCCATGAAGATAGATGCCTTTCCATTTATTTGTGTGTGCCTTAATTTCTTTATCAATGTTTTATATTTTTTAGTATTCAAGTCTTTTAACTCCTTGGTGAAGATTATTCCTAGGTATTTTATCCCTAGGTATTTTATTCCTTTTGATGCTATTGTAAATAGAAGATTTTCTTGATTTCCTTTCTGGATAGTTTGTTGTTAATATATATAGAAACACAATTAATTTTTATATTTTTGACCTTATATTCTGAGGTTTTGCTGAATTTGGTCATTCTAACAGTGTTGTTGCTGTTTGTGAAATCTTTAGGGTTTTATATGTACAAGATCATGTCATCTGCAACTTGAGTGAATATACAAAGGAGCTGAAACAGGGACATTAGATAGTCTGACAAACCTAGAGCTCTCTTCTGTCCATGTTTATAATGTCCAACCCAGTCATTAGCTAACCCTTTTATGGGGGGAAAAAAACTGGAAAAATTTAAAAAAAAGGGGGGGAGCTATAGGTTTCAGTAGTGTAAATCCTCATGTAATAAGTTTGGCTATATATTCTACCTATAATAAAGATCAGTAATTAATGCATTTTACACACACATGTTCTTTCAATTGGATTTTTTTGTCATTTGTACTTAAATTGAAGAGAAAGGACTGTGGCATGTAAGGAGGATTCCCAACATGAAAGAGAAAGCCCAAAATAAAGAGATAAGAGGAACTCAGAACTTTTCCAGGGATATTCACTGACACCTTATTACTCCTTAAAATACAGACAAAAATAATAACATATATTAACAACATTAATAAAAACTCTCCTTAGGGCACATTTAAAAGTTTGTTGGTTGTAAGTTTGGTGGTTGGATTTAGAATGCTTTATAGGTAAATTCCTTCTATACCTAGTTTATTGAGAGATTTTATCATGATGGTATTAAACTCTGTTAGATGTTTTTTTTCTACATCTATTGAGATGGGCATGTGATTTTTATTTTTCATTCTAGTAATATGAAATACCAGTTAATTGATTTATATGTGTTGAACCATCCTTGCATCCCAGGGATAAATTCCACTTGATCATAATATATGATTCTTATAATGTGCTGTTGAATTCAGTTTTGTTTTGCGCTTTTACTCTTATGTTCTTTATGGATGTTGGAATGTAGTTTTTTTGTTTTGTTCTTTCTTGTAGTGTCTTTGGCTTTAATATCAGGGTAGTAGTAGCCTCATAAAATGAGGTTGGAAGTGTTCCCTTCTCTCTATTTTTGCAAAAGTTTGAGAAGAATTGACATTAATTCTTCTTGAAATGTTTAAGATAATTCACCAGTGAAGTTATCTGATCTTGGACTTTTCTTTATTTTGAAGTTTTTGACTACTGATTCAATCTCCTTACTTACTATTTGTTCAGATTCTGTTTCTTCATTATTCGGTCTTGGCAGGTTGCATTTTCCAGGAAAGTATCCATTCATCTTAGAATCTCTAATTTGTTGGTATATGATCGACCTAGCAGTCTCTTATGATCTTTTTTTTTTTTTAATTTCTATAGCAGTCTCTTGTGATCTTTATTTTTTTATTAATTTTATGTCTCTTGGACTTTATGCTAAGTGAAATAAGCCAGTCACAGAAGGACAAATACTTCCTAATTCCACTTATACAAAGTACCTAAATTGGCCAAACTCATAGAATCAGAGACCAGAATAATGATCGTCAGGGGCTGGGGATAGGGAAAAATGGTGAAGTTGCTGAACAATGGGTATAAAGTTTCAGTTATTCAAGATGAGTAAGTTATTGTCTTCTGTACAATATTGTGCCTATAATTAACAATACTTATGCCCTTAAAATTTTGTTAAGAGAGTAGACCTCATGTTAAATGTTCTTACTATACATACATAATGCTTTGTAGACTTTGCATGGTTGGAATAGGATGACTGGTCATTGTCTCTGAATTAGAAATTATTCCATAGTACAAATTAATAAAGATAGAAGGAAAATGTTTTATTACCAAAAAGCACTTCTTTTGTGCCATATAAAATCACAAATAGAAATAGAAATTGCAATAAAACATGCATTCTCATCATTTTAATTGGAATGGAATTTGAGACACTTTCTTTTCAAATTAGAAAACACTCTTTCAGAAGATTTTAAACTCCGTCATTTTTTTCTTCCACCAAATAAAGTATATTTGAATTAAGAAAAGTTTAGCCAACTATGTTTTTTTTTAATTATCTACAAATGTTGACAATTTTGTTATCAACATCAATTTATACTTCTTTACAAAGGACAAAAATATCAATCAGCCAAGACGTGGCAATTGAGAGTCTTGGTTAAAACATAAGATCTACATTTCTTTCATGTTATAAAATATGGCTGATGAAGTATTTTCAAACATTTTGATTTATTATTAATTATTACTTAATTTCTGAGATAAATATTTTGGCACATTCCTCTAATGTTCAGTGGAACTAGAAAGGCATAGTGAAAGCAAAAGTTTCTGATTGACCCATAGAAGCATGGGTATGTATCCCTTACAATGTTTCCTCTTCAAAATTTATGTTTACTTTTACTTTATGCAGTTATCAAATCAGGGCTGTACAGATTTTTCAGCGGATACTTAGAACAAAAATTTAAGTGAAAAAATATTCAGCAGTGATGATACAGTTAGGTTTGTTAACTATGAAATGAAATTTTAAGAAAGCAGAGTGAAAAATTTTGAAAGTGAAGGCAACAGAAGGAGGCTGGAACTGGAAAGAGGAAATCGATAAATATGGGTTCGAGGATATATGACAGAATATATGCCTTAGTTGTACCTTTGAGGTAGAGACTTAGTATTACAAGAATATGAGATATAGTTAAATGATACAAAAATTAGACAACTGAACCAGTCCCAGTAATGGCGAGTAGGAATTGAATGAGAAGGACTCTGATCTTTCAGTGTTTATCTTGAAATATAGTGTAGTCCCAAGGGAATGTTAGTTTCCAGAATGGTCTTATTATTGTTACTTACTTACATTCATTCATTCATTCATTCATTCATTCTCTTTCTGCAATCACATTTAAATATGGAATAAATCCTGCTGATTACATCTCTTGACAACCTCTAATATCGCTCCTTCCTCCCCTCACCATTTTCTCTGTGATTGTTGTAGTTTGAACAAAAGATAAAACTTAAAATAATTAAAAATCTGTGTGCTGAAGCTCAGTGGATTTTTCTAAAATGCAAATCTTTCATGTTACTATCTTGCCGAAAATGTTTAAATGTCTTCTTACTGCCTATGAAATGTCTAGACATTTCATGCAAGGATCTCCATTAACTTTCTAGTGTCATTTCTTACTATAGTCCATATTCATCCAAAGCTTTAACACTACCAAACTGTTTGCAGTATCACAATACAATGTAGTCCCTAAGTCTTAATGCTTTAGAATATCCCTTTGGTCATATGTTTACTCTACTCCATAGCCTTCCTAGTGATAGTCAAGACTTGGTTTATTACCTTTCTTGAAACTGCCAGGCAGAGTTAGGTTCAACCTTTAAAGATGCACCACATTTTATTTTACCTATTTGTTTGCTTTTTTATCTCTCCTACTTCATAAGCTCCTCCGTAAGGTCCTAGACAGGGTTTTGTCTTGACTAATTTTTATCTATAATGCAATACCTGTCACATAGTAGACTAATAACTCCCTGTTGAATTAATAACTGAATAAATGGTCTTCATTGAATCTTGTCACTAAAATATCTGAGGAATAATTCTTGTAATTTTTTTTAAATGAGGAAAGAAAATCAATTAACTTCCAAATACTCATTTATAGAGTTAATGACACATAAGACAGTGCCTACAAAACTAGCCAAAAAATTAATCCATGAATTTCACTAAATGTTTCTAAGACCCATTTAATCTCCAAACTCCCCAGTTGGAAAGAAATAATTCAGGAGAAAATTCTACTAATCCATTTGGCATGCTCAGTAATGGCAATTGCTTCAGGGTTGTATCTGTTGAAACCTCCTGGTCAATGTCAAATTTGAAAGCTTTAGAGGAAATAATTGTACATGTTGGGTAGTGAAGCTGTTGGTGTGGGCATGACAGCCCTTTCTTTGTCTTCTTTTCAGCAATTCCAATAGAATCAGTCACCTACATGTTAGGGTAGTGGCGTTGATGAAAGAGTTACGTTAAGACTTAATCTAGATAAAGTGCGGGTAATACTGAACTGTCAGTAGAAACACTGATAGAATGTACCCTGAAATAAAACCACTTTTTCTCTACAAAGTCATGGTAACTTTCTACAATTCTGAAGATGCAAAATTATTTTAAACTCCTCAGTCCACTTGCTTATGTATAGAAACATACATACTTAGGAAATCCAACACGTCAGTGCTGCCCTATTTCAAGAGAAGCATATGTATTTATTTGACTTATAACCCATATGTCAATTACTTGTGGCACCTTCATCTTTCCTGTCATAAAATTATATAACAAAATAATATTATACTTTTTGGCTAATGTGACCTGATTAATTCCTTATGAACTACTAGTTTTGGTTGAGTGGTTTGTCTTATATTAAATAAAGGAAGAAATCACTTTGAAAATTGCTATTTTACTAATCAGTAGAATTATATACCACAATGAAAATCTCAGACTCTGTTGTCCATTTTTTAACATTTCAGTTAGATAGAATAATCTGCTCTAGCTACCAAGCAGTGGATATGCTTAATGGATATAATTAAATAGTACTTAGTCAAGGGACTATTCAAAGAGTATCTCAAGTATTAAAATCCTCCTACTTTTCTCCTCTTTTGCTCATAACTATTACAATTTAGAAGAGATATATTAGTAATTACCCCAAAACAGAGGCTATAGTATGATCTTTAAAATTATTAAACACATCATTATAAAATTTTTCTCTATATAATGTCATTGTAGCTATCCAGTAAAAAAAAAAATCATAGATGATCTACTAGGGGATTAGCTGTAATAAACCAATCATTTTATTGTAGAAGATAAAAGTATTAAGACATGTTTTCTTTGATTTCTGTTTTCTCTTCTGTCATTCCTTTTTTTCTTCTCTCTTTCCCTCCCTCCTTCCTTTATTCCTTCCTTCCTCTTTTCCTTTGCACATTTCTTTTTTATTCCCTTCATTTGTCATTTTAAAACATGTTTTTCTTTACATGGTTGTTCTATTTTCTTTTTTAAAATGAAAGTGTTTTAGGTTTCCTGAATAGAATTAATTATTGAATGATTAATTATGTGATCATACAAGGAAAAAATTTATTTAGATGTGGTATCCAGGAGTTGGCACTCTGAGGCTTGAAAGAAACACATAGAGTTAAACCCTAGTACCCATGAGCTTGTATACTGTAAAGAAGTAAAGACATACAAATGAATAGGTGCATCTTAAAGCAATCTATGATGGATACCAGCTGAGGGGCACAAAATGCAGTTAATATTAAGATTTCTGTAGGCAATCACTCCGATCGGCTAATTGCAAAATAAGTGGAAATACTCTAAATGATATCAGATGATAATAATTTATTTTTAAATGATATAAAGGTCATTTGAGAGGTGAAGAGAAGCCCATAATAGTCCCACCTATTTAAACAGTGATATTTAAAAGGCATAGAGTGGGGGCAGGTCATGTCATTTACATACTAAAGAGTTTTTTGTATGAATATGTTGTCATCCAGAGATACACTTCTTAATTTGTTTATTGGATTTTACACAGAAATGTCACTGATGATAACCTTTGTCATTATTCAGTGTGTGTTTAACAAGTGAATAGAGAAGGCTGATAATAGAAATCAAAATGGTACTGTTGATATGAACATGGCAGCATTGAGCATAGCTTTTAAAATAAAAGGATTTCTCTGCCTCTGTGCTTAGCAGGGAGTCTGCTTGAGATTCTCTCTCTCCTTCTTCCTCTGCCCTTCCCCCAGGCTTGTGTGCTCCCTCCCTCTCTCTAAAATAAATAAAGAAATCTTTAAAAAAGTAAAGAAAATAAAAGGACCTATCTCTAGAATAAAGTAAGATAGAAACTCAATCATCTTTTTGGCTACCGGTACAGATAGAGTTAAAGATAAGTACTCAGCTAAAATATTTAGCGAACAATCTTCTGTAATATTTGGAGATAGGCATTGTATTTGTTATCTATTGGTAATAACAATATTTCCACACATTCAGTGGTTTAAAAAAACACACGGGGCTCCTGGGTAGCGCAGTCGGTAAGCGTCTGCCTTCGGCTCAGGGCGTGATCCTGGCATTCCGGGATCGAGTCCCACATCGGGCTCCTCCGCTGGGAGCCTGCTTCTTCCTCTCCCACTCCCCTGCTGTGTTCCCTCTCTCGCTGGCTGTCTCTCTGTCATATAAATAAATAAAATCTAAAAAAATAAATAAATAAATAAAAATAAAATAAAATAAAATAAATTAAAACACACACACACATTTATTATCTTGTGATTTCTGTGGGTATGAAGCCCAGGCACAGCTCAACTGGGTCCTCTGTTCAAGGTCTCACTGGGATCAAGGTGTTTGGCCAAGGCTGCGAGGTCATTAGAAGCTCATTTCAAGAAGGATCTCCTCCTAAGCTCCTTTAGGTTGTTGGCAGTATTTAGTTCCTTGCAGGCTGCTGAACTGAAGGAATCAGTTCTTTGCTGGTTGTTGGCAGAAGGCCACCTTTAGCTTCATGTTCATGGCCCTCGCCATTTTGTGTCTTACAACATGGCAGCTTGCTTCTTCAAAGCCAGCGGACAAGAGAATCATTTAACAATATGAACGTTATGTAATGTAATAATATATACATATATATCTTTATCATTACCATATTCTATTGATTAGAAGCCAGTGACAGGTCCTGTTCACAGTCAAGATGAAAGGATTATATAAGGGCATGAACACTAGGAGGCAGGGATCATAAAAACCACCTAAGTGTGTGCTCACCACAGATACTATACATCACTTATTAAAAAAGAAACAAACACATTTGAGTTTAAGTTTCACTTAGTACGGAGATGTAAATTGATTAGAAAGTATAATGGGTAGTTTGAATATAGTTTTAAAAATACTCCACTTCTACATTTATAAAGTTATTAATCTTGAACACGAATTTTTCAGTGAAGTAATGCTGCTAATTATTTGTAGCTCCATCTTTGTCCTATTATACTTGGCAATAGAAGAGAATTAAATATGGAAAAAAAAAATATCCTCCCTCTCCCCAGCTCATGCTCTCTTTCTCAAATAAATAAATAAATTCTTTTTTTTAAAAGATTATTTATTTATTTATTTTTACATATTTTTTTATTTTTTATTTTTTAAATTTTTTCCTTATTTTTTTTAATGATATTTTTATTATATTATGTTAGTCATCATACAGTACTTCCCGGGTTTTTGATGTAAAGTACGATGATTCATTAGTTGTGTATAACACCCAGTGCACCATGCAATACGTGCCCTCCTTACTACCCATCACCAGCCTATCCCATTCCTACACCTCCCTCCCCTCCGAAGCCCTCAGTTTGTTTCTCAGAGTCCATAGTCTCTCATGCTTCACTCACCCCTCTGATTACCCCCCTTTCTTTATCCCTTTTTCTCCTACCAATCTTCCTAGTTCTTATGTTCCATAGATGAGAGAAACCATATAATTGTCTTTCTCTGCTTGACTTATTTCACTTAGCATTATCTCCTCCAGTGCCGTCCATGTTGCAGCAAATGTTGAGAAATTGTTCTTTTTGATAGCTGAATAATATTCCATTGTATATATGGACCACAACTTCTTAATCCAGTCATCTGTTGAAGGGCATCTTGGCTCCTTCCACGATTTAGCTATTGTGGACAATGCTGCTATGAACATTGGGGTGCATATGGCCCTTCTCTTCACTACGTCTGTATCTTTGGGGTAAATACCCGGTAGTGCAATGGCTGGATCATAGGGTAGCTCAATTTTTAACTTTTTAAGGGACCTCCACACTGTTTTCCAGAGTGGCTGTACCAACTTGCATTCCCACCAACAACGTAGGAGGGATCCCCTTTCTCCACATCCTCTTCAGCAATTGTTGTTTCTTGCCTTGTCTATTTTTGCCATTCTAACTGGCATAAGGTGGTATCTCAGTGTGGTTTTGATTTGACTTTCCCTGATGGCTAATGATTTTGAACATTTTTTCATGTGTCTGTTAGCCATTTGTATGTCTTCATTGGAAAAGTGTCTGTTCATATCTTCTGCCCATTTTTGAATTTGATTATTTGTTTCTCATGTATTGAGTTTGAGAAGTTCTTTATAGATCTTGGATACCAGCCTTTTATCTGTAGTTTCATTTGCAAATATCTTCTCCCATTCCATGGGCTGCCTCTTAGTTTTTTTGACTGTTTCCTAGGCTGAGCAGAAACTTTTTATCTTGATGAAGTCGCACAAGTTCATTTTATCTTTTGTTTCTCTTGCCTTTGGAGATGTGTCATGATAAAGGTTGCTGTGGCTGATGTCATAGAGGTTGCTGCCTATGTTCTCCTCTAGGATTTTGATGGATTCCTGTCTCACATTGAGGTCTTTCATCCATTTAGAGTTTATCTTTGTGTACGGTGTGAGAGAGTGTTCGTTTCATTCTTTTGCATGTAGCTGTCCAATTTTCCCAGCACCATTTATTGAAGAGACTATCTTTTTTTCCACTGGATCCCCAAACCAGGCAAAGACCACTTCAAAAAAGAGAATTACAGGGGCGCCTGGGTGGCGCAATCATTAAGCGTCTGCCTTCGGCTCAGGGCATGATCCTGGCGATCTGGGATCGAGCCCCGCGTCAGGCTCCTCCGCTGAGAGCCTGATCCTTCCTCTTTCACTCCCCCTGCTTGTGTTCCCTCTCTCCTTGGCTGTCTCTCTGTCAATTAAATAAATAAAATCTTAAAAAAAAAAAGAATTACAGACCGATTTCCCTAATGAATATGGATGCCAAAATTCTCAACAAGATCCTGACTAATAGAATCCAACAGTACATTAAAAGGATTATCCATCATGACCATCCCAGGGTTTCATCCCTGGGATGCAAGGGTGGTTCAACATTTGCAAATCTATCAGTGTCATAGACTTTATCAGCAAAAAAAAAAAAAAAAAAAGCCAAAAATCATATGATTCTCTCAATAGATGCAGAAAAAGCATTTGACAAAATACAGCATCCTTTCCTGATTAAAACCCTTCAGAGTGTAGGGATAGTGGATACATTCCTCAATCTCATAAAAACCATCTATGAAAAGCCTACAGCAAATATCATTCTCAATGGGGAAAATCTGGAAGCCGTAAGATCAGGAACACGACAAGGATGCCCACTTTCACCATTATTATTCAACATAGTACTAGAAGTCCTTGCAACAGCAATCAGACAACAAAAAGGGATAAAAGGTATCCAAATCGGCAAAGAAGTCAAACTGTCTCTCTTCGCAGATGACATGATACTGTATATGGAAAACCCAAAAGAATCCACTCCCAAACTATTAGAAGTTATAAGCAATTTAGTAATGTGGTGGGATACAAAATCAATGCTCATAAATCAGTGGCATTTCTATACACGAATAATGAGACTGAAGAAAGAGAAATTAGAGCATCCCTCCCATTTACAATAGCACCAAAAACTACAGGTTACCTTGGAATTAACTTAACCAGAGACGTAAAGGACCTATATTCTAGAAACTACTAATCACTCTTGAAAGACATTGAGGAAGACACAAAAAGATGGAAAAATATTCCATGCTCCTGGATCGGAAGAATTAACATAGTTAAAATGTCCATGCTACCCAGAGCAATCTATACTTTCAATGCTATCCTGATCAAAATACCAATGACATTTTTCTAAGAACTGGAACAAATAGCCCTTAAATTTGTATGGAACTAGAAAGGCCCCGAATCACCAAAGAACTGTTGAAAAGGAAAAACAAAGCTGGGGCATCACAATGCCAGATTTCAAGCTGTACTACAAAGCTGTGATCACAAAGACAGCATGGTACTGGCACAAAAACAGACACATAGACCAATGAAACAGAATAGAGAACCCAGAAATGGACCCTCGGCTCTTTGGGCAACTAATCTTTGACAAAGCAGAAATAAATAAATTCTTAAAAAAAAGAAAAGAAAAGAAAAACAAGAATGTGGTCATCAAAGATAAAAGATGATCAGAAAGTATCTTAAAAGTAGTAACCATAATTTTTGTTTTGTTTGTTTTACTTTTTAGACTAATATTTCCTATTAAATGATACTAATTAAAAAGCAAAATAAACAGTACTTGACTGATATATTATGAAGTTTTTCTTTATATCAATATAGTTATTTTTACTAAGGAATTTCAACTTTTTTCAGGAAAGTTTGGAGATATAATTTAAGGGAATTGTATAGTGGTACTCTTCCAATTTTCTACTCTTAAAGAATCATTTTTTGTGATATCCTTTTTTTTTTTTTTTTTAAAGATTTTATTTATTTATGTGACAGAGAAACAGCCAGCGAGAGAGGGAACACAGCAGGAGGAGTGGGAGAGGAAGAAGCAGGCTCATAGCGGAGGAGCCTGATGTGGGACTCGATCCCGGCACGCCGGGACCACGCCCTGAGCCGAAGGCAGACGCTTTAACGACTGCGCTACCCAGGCGCCCCATTTTTTGTGATATCCTAAAGAAATGGCCATACAGAATTTTCATAAACATTTGTGTGTGTGTGTGTGTGTGTGTGTGTGTGTGTGTGTGTGTGTGTGTGAGATTTGGAACTCACGGTTTTTCCTGGTAGGTTGTCTACTTGAGAAAATACTAATGATTAATAAGGATTCCTTTACATCTTCTCATTTGCATGTATAACTTCCTTAGAGTTCTTAGTTTTTGTCATGTAACACTATTTCTAGACTCCTACTTAATTTGACTACTATCCCCTGAATTCTGTCTAGACTGTCACAATACCATGTAAGCTTGTAAGTAAATACCATATTCATCTGTATGAAATTTGGATCACAAAAGTCAGTTGAAGCTATCATTTTGTTTTTCTTAGTGTAGCCTAATTTTATATATGGTTTAAGCAGTGATGCTATGTTCCATTTTATATTGTATTTTCTGTCAATCAAAAAGGTTCCTTTTATTTTTTCCACATAAATTTACCAATCCAGATTCTTCCATTCTATTTAATCAGTATATTAATGCTTCAAAGTCAAATTATTATTGGTCTTTGCTAGACCTCAGTCTGTTTATTCAGTATTCTGTCTTGCTTAAATTATTTTCACTCAACTGTTGTCCAGCACTTTAGCTTCCCCAAGGAGCAGAAGACACCCTAGGAACTGTGTTCTTCTTCTTTGTTGCTGAGTATATTGAAAACAGCTACTAAATGTCTACTGACAGAATGAAAAAGGAAACATGTAACACTGAAGATTTATTTTTGGTCAGTGACAATGAGGGGAAATTTGCAGAGTAGAGAGATAAGCAGAAAATTAATCCCAATGACATTGTTGTGCTACTGGATCCTTTAACCCTGAGCTAACCTGCGTTTGTACTTTGAGTTTTGTAAGGTGATTTTATATTATTTATGTCAGTTGGCAATGACTTCTGTGTTATTTCTAGCTAAAGGTATCCATACATTATAGTAGTGGGATATATCCAGTACAACCAATAGCACTATTTATAGATGATTATTGTTAGGCTTTCATGAAGAAAGAAAAAAAAATTAAAAATTGTTGTGACTGAACAAACCAACACCAGATATTATGAATTGTATACAGTATACCATGGAAGTTATATTAGTTTTTTTTTTTTTTTTTTTTTTTTAAGATTTATTTAGGAGAGCTAGAGAGCATGAATAGGGGGAGGGACAGAGGGAGAGGGAGAAGAAGGCTCCCCACTCAGCAGGGAGCCTGACATGGGGCTTGATCCTAGGGGCTTCATCCCAGGACCCTAAGATTATGACCTGAGCCAAAGGTAGACGCTTAACCGACTGAGTCACCCAGGCACCCCAAGTTCCATTAGTTTTCTATTCCTGTGTAACAAACTGCCATAATGTTAGCAGCTTAAAACAGCACAAACTTGGGCACCTGGGTAGCTCAGCCATTAAGCATCTGCCTTCAGATCAGCTCATGATCCCAGGGTCCTGGGATGGAGCCCTGCACTGGGCTTCCTGCTCGGCAGGAAGCCTGCTTCTCCCTCTCACACTCCCCTTGCTTGTGTTCCCTCTCTCCTGCCTCACTCTGCCAAATAAATAAATAAAATCTTGAAAGAAAACAGAAGAACAACAACAAAAAAGATACAAACTTACTTCCTCAAAAACAACAAAAAAAATCTCTTTTAAGGGATCATTTGATATTGACAAGTCCATTCAGGAGAATATCTCTTTAACTCAAAGTCAGATGATTAGAAACCTTAATTATATCTTCAAAATTATTTCCACTTTGCCATATATAAACTAATAGTATGGTATCCTGTCATATTGATAGGTTCTATTGGCTCTTGATGGAAGGAAATTATACAAGGCATGTACACTTGGAGGTGGAACTTTTGAGAGCCATCTTAAAATTCTGCCCATCACAAGAATTATTTCGAGCATACTTTTATTCCTTGTTCACCAAAGTGTTAAAAATGAGTTGATTATAATTTTATTCCTGAGGAATTTATTACTTAATAGATGCATGGTAAAGTATCAAATTGGTTATCAAAAGAATACTTCCCTTTATTTAATGCTGAAGCAATATGAAATACACTGAGTACTTTATGTTGCATTATTCACATTCTACTAATTTCATCCTTTACTGCATGTGTTATATTTGGTTAAGTAGAGAAATTTCCAAATAAGGCCTAATCTGAAAGTATCTTCCCATTGGGCAAAATGATAGACATGGTGAAAATTGTTACAATGAGTAATATTTCCTGCTTATCAAAGTTCAGGTATTGGCTATTAACTGTTTACTATCAATACTGAATCGACTGTGCTAGTTGTTTGCTTTCATTGTCTTTTGGTTTCTTCCCTTGAATGTTACAACCAAAGATTTAGGTAGATAGAAAGTAGCCTATATAACACATATCTGGGTAGCACAGCCATTTGCTTATCACATTTCTTTGCTTGGTAAAGAGTATGTGAAAAGTTTTAAAAATGTATGAGAATTTTTTGACAGGTAGTTAAAATAATACCATAACTAGATATTAGTGAAGCCCTGAAAAGACATTGAATACAGATCCCTCTTTTGAACAAATTCATTTATTAAAAATCAATTTTGAAAGAGTTAGATTTAATGTATATCAAGAAGAGACTGCAGTAGACACAAGAGTTTCCTCTTGTGTTTGCTTTATAATTCTTCATGGTATGACATTTTACAAAAATATGAACAAGTCACTACACTAAAATATATAATCCAGGAACTTTTAATGTTGTTCTTGTTTAAGGGTTCTTCCTATCTTTGTTAACTTTTTTTTTTATAATCTAAAACACTAGATTAATGGTACAACTACTTAAAAATCATAAATTACTGATACTAACACAATCACCCAAAATCTTGCTATATTTATTGCTTGAAGTAGGGCAATATTTTCAAAATGTTTACACAAGTTAGGAGACTTCCCTCAGAATGTTTAAGAAATCTGCTCTATACATATTTGAAAAAAGGAATTTCACTTTTTCCTAATTATAGTGAAATTAAAACTTCCTTTTAAAGATATCTGTGACCACTGGCATGATGAAGGAATGTCTTTATGTCTTTATAGTCTTGTAAAGTAACACTTTATGGTCACATGAAGTAATTTTTGGTTAATAAGTGCCAAGGCAGCAGCAAAGCGTCTGTTACATGAAGTCTGAAATCACTGTAAAACATTTATTAACATTTTAATGGATAGCCTTAATATTTTCATAAAGACAACGTGTTTATTCCTTCATATTATGTTTTAATTATTATTAAAATATCTAGATGTTTTATTTTCTAGTGGAACCATTAAAGCAAAGGTAAAAATATTCAAAAGGACCTAAATAAGTACACTATTCATTTTACTAGGTATATTAGTTTATTTGGGCTGCCATAATAAAATACCCCAGAATAGGTAGCTTTACAACAGAGATTTATGTTTTCACAGTTCTGGAAATCCAAGATCAAGACACCAACAGGGTTGGTTTCCTCTCTCTTTAGCTTAGAGGTGACCCCTCTCTTGCTGCCTTTTCAAGTGGTCCTCCCTCTGTACGTGTGAGCCTCCATGTCTGTGTGTGTCCTAATGTCCACTTCTTATAAGGACTCCAATCAGATTAGATTAGGATCTGCCCTCATGGCCTTATTTACAGTCACATTTTAGCACAGCTGGCAGTTAGGGCTTCAGCATTTGGATTTTGAAGGGACACAGTTCAGCCTGCAAAAGTAGGTATGAAAAGTGTGGAGACAAATGATGAACATACTTTTTCTTATATAAGCATTTACCAAAAATGTTGTATTGGGAGATACATGCCTCTGTTGTCATGGAAATTTTAACTACAATTTGAAAACTAAGAAACCCATTGCTAAGTAAACTTCAGAAGTAACAAGAAATCATTAAGAAAAGTACAAATATCAGGGAAACAACAGAAGATAGAATACTTCATACTAACAACCATGGAATACAACAAAGGTGGTTCTCACATGAATTTTGTCTATTTATATGATGTCACCACTGCAGAACACAAAGAAAACACATCTCTATACTTCTTCTGAGATATTAAAATTTTAAAAACTTTATTAGTGAATTAATAAAAATAAAATTTGAATTGATAAGTAGAACCCCTCAAGGAGAAAAGATAAATATTTTCATAACTTTTTTCCTTTAGAAGATCTATTACATAGAAAAACCTCTTTGGAATCTCATTAAGAACAAAAATATAAAATTTGACCAGCATAAGAATATGAAAGTAGACTGTCCCGTAGAAACAAAATAAGAACACTGCCTGCAGCAAATTTGATAACCTAAAAAAATGGTGATCTTTTATCAAACTATCAGAATTGATACACAAATTAGGAAAAGGATTAAAGCTTTCACTGTCTGATGGTTTCATAGCAAATATTGAGAATATGTATAAAAAGCATTCGGCATTGTACCTGGTGCATAAAAAGCACTCAATTAACATTCGTTATTATTTTTGCAAAGAATAGGTAACAAATGACCAGCATAATCCACGATTTACTCATATCATGTTCTCACATACTTCTCATTTTGCCCTTTGCAATAGTATAAAAATTATCCTAAATGTAAGAGAATTAATTTTTCAATGGGCAGTCATTATTTTTGTAAGAAAAGGTATGTCACTGGCTTTCTTTCCAATAAGATGATTTGCACTTTTGACTTAGAAGTGTGTTGTTCCTGTTAATAATCCAAACATTGCTTAAAGAGCTCTATCTTTCAAATGAAGTTCAAAAGTATATCTTTTGCAAATTATTTCTTGTGTTATATACTTAGCTTGACAAACTAGGGGTTTAACTGCTTTTTAAAAAGTTCTAAAATAAGTAAACTAGTATAATCTAAGTAGGCAAAACTTTCTCCCTGTCAACATTTGGGATTTTATTAAATTGGGAAGTCAGAGGAAAGTTTAACTGGAATTCAAAATTGTTGAATTACCATGATAATCTTAGTGTATAAAGAGAAATAAATATGGAAAATAAGTGTAAATCAAATTATACTTCATGGAAAAGAGTAGCCAAAAATAAATAAAAAACATGTAAACCTTGTAATATATGAATTCACTTATATCTTCCTTTATGGAGTAGATGTGTTCCAGTTATTTTGGTTATAAATAGCTTAATTTCTTCTGACATTAATTATGAAATCAGAGATGCTTTTCTGCAGAGAATAACTCCCATTAGACAAATTTGGAAAATGTGGCTAGAAAGAACAAGCAACGATGAATACCTCAAGAGCAAGCTGTGTGTTGTGGAATGCCAGTTGTGCAGTTTCCTGGGAGTTGTAACTTACTTAATTGTTAAGTCTTCATTTCTAGAAGTTTGAATGCTTTGCTGTGATATATAGATTATGAAATTTCCCTTTAGGCATCATCCAATCCCTGAGTTGTCACTTATACTAATTAGGTTATCTCACTAAATGCAAAAAATATGTATCTTCTACCATAGTTGTTTCTTTTCTTTCAAAAAAAAAAATTAATTTATTTGACAGATAGAGAGAGAGTGAGAAGCAGGCTCCCCGCTAAGCAGGGAGCCCAATGCAGGGTTCTCTCCCAGGACCCTGGGATCATGACCTGAACCAAAGGCAGACACTTAACTGACTGAGCCACCCAGGCGCCCCTACCATAGTTGTTTCTAACTACTGTTTTCTTGAGAACAAGAAATTCCATAGCAGAGATCACAAGTTTGTGTCTCTCAGATCAAAATCTAGAAGAGTGTTGTAATATGTATGCCCCAGATATTTAGCCAATTTGCAAAGTTGGAACTGAAATTAGGGAAACGCTGAATATTTTTCTTCTCTTGATACTCTGAATCTCTGAAATGATCAGTTTATATGCCTAGATCATAAAAATTTAGCAGGCATTGAGGAGCATATGTTTCCTTTTAAATAGGACACAGGCTTTCCAATTTACTACATATTCAAAAATTATTTGGCTCATACCACTTCACCCACTTATGTTAACTGAGAATGATGGACATTTAAGCTTGTGACCCCTCCTTTAAGCCAGTGTTGAAGAACTCACTATTTTGCATTAACTAAAAAGGGATGAAAAGAATTTCTACTTAATTCTTGGTAATTGTGTATTGCTTCTCTGATCATTTACTGACTGCTTGTTACATGCAGATTCTGTGCCAGGCAGTAGCAACAAGGATAAAGTTAAATTATATAAATTTTCTGGCCTAGAGGAGTTTGTAATGTAGTAATAGAGACAGATATATAAAGAGGAAATACTCTGGTAGATGCACCCTCAGGATGCAGTTGGAACACAAAGGAAGAATATCTAATGGAGTTAGCAGGGAGACAATCTGGGAGATACTGTGTCTTGAAGGATAACAAAACCGCACTTGAGAAAATGGAGAAATCCTTAAATCAATCTCTAAGATTTTCATCATTTGATCTAGTTTTAATTCCCTGGTGTTAAAAATTTTTGTATACAAATTCTAACACTGCATTTTAATTCCATAAAAACTGCTATTTTATCATGTAAATTAAGTCATTTCAATTTGTTTCTGTATCATAATAAATGTAAATGCCGGTGTAACACAAAACCCTATAGATATATAGAACAGTACAGATATCCCAGGAAGTTACCCTGGCCTTTTCATATTTGAAACTCTCCACATATCTCCCAGAAATGACTACTGTTTTAAAGTTCTTAAAAAGGGGCACCTGGGTGGCTCAGTCATTAAGCGTCTGCCTTCGGCTCAGGGCGTGATCCCAGAGTCCTGGGTTCAAGCCCCACATCAGGCTCCTCTGCTGGGAGCCTGCTTCTTTCTCTCCCACTCCCCCTGCCTGTGTTCCCTCTCTCACTGGCTCTCTCTCTCTCTCTCTCAAATAAATAAATAAAATCTTAAAAAAAAATAAAGTTCTTAAAAAAATCAATGAAGGTCTTTTCTACCACATATTAGATTTGTTTACTCGAAAATTTCATACAAATAGAATAATACACTATTCCCTATTGTATAAAAGATCTTTTGCTCAGTACTGCTTTCTGTTTCTGAAAAACATCCCTGTTGTTTTATGTATCAATAGGCCATTCATGTTTACTGCCACATAGTATTCCAGTGAAAAATTTATCACAGTATATAATCTATTCTAGTAATAGACTCTTAGACTGTTTTATCTGTTACGAAAAAGTTACCATGAACATTTATGTACATGTCTTTTTGTGAACATATTTTCCTACCCTTGGATACCTATACAGGAGTGGAATTTCTATATAGGTGTATGTTTATTTTTATAACAAAGAGACCTAATGTTTTTCAAAATGATTGCTTACAAAGGATTCTGTTTGTTTCTTTTATCTGAAAATTTGCTTCACTATATAAATAAATGATTATTTTGGCCATATTCAGAACTCAGAATTGGCAGGTGTTTGTTTTGTTTTTTACATGGTTGATATTTTAAAAATTACCCACTATCTTCTAGCCCCCATAGTTTTAGGTAAGAAGTTACAAAAAGTACCGTAAAGCTTAGCCACATTCTAACATATTCAACATGTTTCAGGTGCGGTTTCCAACATGGAGGCAATATATCTACGTCTAAACCCTCTAACTAATACCCTTTTAAAAACATTTTACTTTGCAGTTACTTTAAAGTAACAGGAAGCTGTGAATATATTACAGAGAGATCATATGTACTCATCACCCAGTTTTTCCCACTGATACCATCCAATGATAGTACTATATCAAAATCAAGAAATTGATAACGGGAAAATATATGTGTGGAGTTCCCTTCACTTATCACATGTGTAGATTCCTGTAACCACTGGCAGAATCAAGTACAGAAACATTCTATTGCTCCAAAGATAGATAAAATCAAGATAAATAATGTATTTTACACATTTGAGTGAAGTGTAGAAAACTTACCTTTCTGTAAATCTCTTTCCCTCCTCTGTTTGTAATTGCCTTAAACTTCTATGTAGCATACAATGAGACCCACATAGGACAGTGTTGTACCTTTTGCTTCAGACATAATTTAAGAATCTGAACAGAGAGGAAGCCTGTTGAATTTACCCATATAGTTGTCCTTTCCATTGTACAATCTTTCTTGATATTTCAAGATTCTTTTATAATTTCCTTTTTGTTTAAAAAACTTCTTAAGCTTTTTTAAGATTAGATCTGCCAGTAACAAATTCTCTTAGTTTTCCTGAACTTGATAATGTCTTTATTTCTTCTTAATTCTTGAAAGATAATTTTGATTGACATATGATTTGAGGTTAACAGTTGCTTTATTTCAACACTTAAAATTTGTATACCACTTCGTTCTAGTCTCTATGACTTCTGATGAGAAACTTACTGTTGTGTGGATGTTTCTGCCTCTTTGGAAAAGATGTTTTATTCATTGCTTTCAAGATGTTTCTTTGTCTTTCACATTTTGAACTATGGTTAGGCTGTATCTTGGCATGGATTTATTTGGAATTATCCTATTTAGTGTTCATTCAGTTTCACCAACCTGCATAAATATTTTACCAAATTTGTAAAATGTTCTACCACTGTTTCTTTAAATATTTTTCTAACCTTGTCTTTCTCCTCTCCTCTGTGACTCTGATGACACAAAAGATATATCTTTGATTGTAGTCCCACAGGCCCCAGTTCATTTTTTTTTTTTAAATTCTATTTTCTCTCTGTTATTCAGTTTGGGCAATCTCTATTTTTCTGTCCTCAGGTTCAGTTCAAGTTCACTTAAAGATTATGTTCTCTGTTCTTTCCATTCTCCTGTTGAACCCATTCACTGAGCTTTTTTAAAAATTTCACTTACTATATTTTTCAGTTCTAAAATCTCTTTTTTTTAGTGTTTTCTATTTTTCTGCTGGGACTGTTTTTTCATTTGTTTCAAGCATATTTGTTATTGCTCATTGAAGAATTTTTGTATGGCAGTTTTAAACTCCTTTTCAGATTATTCCAACATTTGTGTCATCTTGGTGTTAGCATTTAAATACATTTCCATGATTTTTAAATGTATCCTGGAGATTTGGTGTAATGTACGATGAGAGTTAAAAAAATTAAAAAAAAACCATATTTTGTTTTTTATTAAAAAAATATTTAAAAATATTTTGTTATAGCTGGCCTCCTCTAACCACTGTGCTAGTGGGGGAAGGTGGGCTCTATGTCAGTATTGCCAGGTAGGGGTAAATGTCCAGGTTCCCCACACAGTTTCTTACAGCTGTAGAGAAGTGGGATATTGGACTCTCTATTAGGCCTCCTCTGACATCTTTTTGGCTAAGAGTGGGAGAATTGCATCATTCCCACTGGGCAAGGTTCTCAGTCTAATTTTCCATTTAACTTTTGCTGACCAGATTGGGGGTGGATCCATAGTCCTTAGATTATTTACTCTGTAAAAATTTTATGTCTTTCTGGGTTACCACTCTCCTGATCTTTAACTAGAAAGCAGATTTTCTTTAGGGCTATTTTTGTCTGTTCCTGTTGGCATTTCAGGGTAGATGGGTTCTGCAGTGCGCAATCTAGGGAATACAAGGTAAAAGAAAATCCAGAGAACTCAACAGGTTGTTATTTAGGTCCTAAGGTCCCTAGTTTATCTGTCTTCTCTACACCTTTCAATTTTTGAGTCTTTGTTTTATAACTAATGTCCAGCATTTTTAACTGTCCTTGGCAGGATTAACAGGGTGAATTGCATCTACTCTGTCTTTGTCCAGAACCAGGTGCAGATGGTGCTTGAACAATATGGGTTTGACTGTGCATTTGAGTAAGTGGTCTCTTTAAGAGGTTGCAAGTTCACTTTGTCAGAGACAGTTCTTCACTAATCAGCTTACTTGGGTTTCTGGATGTATCTTCTGATAATGTTCTTGGGAAGATGGGACTGCTAAAAGGGTCTATTTTAGGGGAAGGCAACTGCTGAGCTCTGAGGTCATGTGTTGGGGGTGGCACTGGCTAAGAACAGTTAGATAGGGTTGCTGGCTTGGTTACATGCCTAAGTGAAGCTGTAAGACAGGCTTCCTAGTTGCCTGGATTCCCTGGTTAGGATTTCGAGATGTTTGGGACTGATCCTATACTCAACAATAGGTGGGACTATGAATTAGCTTCCCTGGAAAGGCAGCAGGACTGGACCCAGGGCCTCACAGATCGTTGTTTGGGGACCTTAATCAGGCAAGAGTGTACATTGAATATTCTGGTCAGATGAGGACACCAGTTTTGACCTGCAAACAGGGGAGGCCATGATTGTGTCGTTTACTCAAATACTACTGTAAGCAGGGCTATTGGATGGGCTGTACATCTTCCCATGTGCTCTAGTAAGATTCCCTGATTGGGTGGGCTGAAGGCTGTATGCAGCAATAATGGGCTATGAATTAGTTTCTCTGACTGGGAAGCTAATGGGAGAAGCAGCCCCAAGGCCACTAATAGTGCTCTTTGTGGTCTTGACTCAAGGCAGTCTATGCCCCATATCCCTACCTGGAACTTGGCCACTGGTTTTGCTCTGGGGGCAATCAGCTCTGCCTATCTGCCTCTTGGTGCTAGAGTTCTTGGATCACACATCTTCCTTGTGTTCTTGCCAGCCTTTCCTGTCAGATGGGGATGGGGACCATAGTTTGTAGCATGTAGGGCTATGTCTCTAACTTTTCCCGGGGCAGGGCTGTAAGGGCCCACTTCAGGCTACTCCCAAATTTTCCCAAACAGGTTTTCTGGTTGGGAAGGGTTGAGAGCCACGATCCACAGCAGGTGGGGCTATGACTCAGCTCTTCACTTGGACATAGACCAGGCTCCCAGGCAAACAGAACTCCCAATTTGGGAAACCAAATTTGGCAGACCTGCCCCTTGTTGAATTCTCTGGTCAGACTATGCATCTGACTTGGTTCTACAAGTAAGCAAAACCACTTATTAGAACTACTACCTGGGTTCTGCAAGTAGGTACAAGATGGGAGTGCTGGTTCTTGGAGGCTCCTCCCCACTTCTCTGACTCAGTCATACTCGAGGCAGTTGAGCACTGTAAATTCCTGTGATTCCTTTAGGGTGAAAGCAGAGTAGGGCCCAAGTTCTAGAATTCTCTCAATGCTGTCTTCTCTATGATTAGTTGTTAGTAATTCTTGTGAGGTGGTTGAAGTCAGGAATGACTGATGTTACTATCTGGATGATGTCACTCTTCTAGATCCTCTTAAAATATCCCTTGTCTCTTCCTCTTCTTCAACACCCAAATCCTACCTTATCCATCACTAATTCTATTTTGCCTCTTAAATATTTCTTGATTCTGTGCCTCTCTCCCCTTCTTTCTATCTCCTTATGTCAAATTGCCATTGTCAGTCACCTGAGCTAATTTAGAGCTTCCTAACTATTTCCTCTAATGCTCCCTTCTCCTCAGACATTACATTTTGTATACTGAAAACAGAATTTTCCAAAACACAAATCTGATCTTATTGATTCTGTACTCTGTCCATGGCTCAAAATACTCCAGTGTCTTCCTATTACCATAATATAAAGTAGTCAGTCTTTAAGTGGTCCCCAGTCTGGTCATGATGTCACCTTTCTACATCACCTCAAACAGCTAATCACTCTCTCTCACTTCCTTCAATATACCATATACCTGAGGGCCTTTTAATATTCTATTCTTTCTGATTAGAATTGTCTCCCCACACTACCCATCCTCTAATAATACTTGTATGATAAATATTAATCCTGACTCTTGGTTCCAGCTTAGGTCATGATCTCATGGGTCATGGATTGAGCCATACGTCGGGCTCTGCACTGTTTGAAGATTCTCTCCCTCTGCCCCTCCCCCCACTCATGTACACTCTCTGTCTCTCTCTCAAATCTTAAAAAAGAAGAAAAGAAATAGGGGTGCCTGGGTGGCTTAGTCGTTAAGCGTCTGCCTTCAGCTGGGGTCATAATCCCAGGGTCCTGGAATGGAGCCCTGTGTCAGGCTCCCTGCGCAGCAGGAAGCCTGCTTCTCCCTCTCCCACTCCTCCTGCTGGTGTTCCCTCTCTCTCTCTCTCTCTGTCAAATAAATAAATAAAATCTTTAAAAAAATAATAATTCTACACGTATTATAGTAATATAATATAGTGCTTGCAATATCCAGTAAAATGTTTCAATAAATTAAATATTCAACATAAAGACATTTTTAAAGTGTTGAAACTTTTTTTAAGGAGAAAAAATTGTAATTTTCAATCTGATTTGCACTGTGATAATAATCTACTTTAATTAGGTCAAATGCAACCTAGTTATCACTGCTTGGAAATTTATAATTTTTAAGAAAGTTCATTTTGATTGAATTATATTTTACTGTTAATTTATGTTACCTAATACTTTTCTGTGTATTTAATTTACTTACCACCCCTGTGGCTAACTTATTTTATTCATGAAGAAAACTTTAGTGGTCAAATTCTTTTAGTAACGTAGGTAAAAATGTTCAAAAGTACAGCATATGTTTAATTTATGATTTAAGGAGAGAGCCAAATTGAAAGGAAATGTTGATTTGTCTGTATTTTCTAACTATTGTTAATGAATGGATCATTTAAAATACATACCTATATATTTATTTCTGACAAAAATTAATATTTATATTAATTTTACATATTGAAGATTCACGATGTATTTGCTATAGACCATGTTTTGTGGAAGCGTTAAACAAGTTTATGGAAGCTGTGTTGCTGATCCACAGTTTCCAAATAGTTAAAGACAATTTTAGAATAACTAAGAAATATAGGACAATTTGCATTTACAAAGCTGTTTTCTGGCAGGCATCCCAGAGTGCTGTGTATAATCAAATAAAATCACAATTAATGGTTAGTACCAAAATTCCAGTTCAAACATATCAAGCAAAATCACAAATAACAGTTAGTGCCAAAATGCCAAATTAAGCAGATGGACTCTGTTTCTAGATTTCTTTAAAAAATGAGTGGGATTTGCCACTTTAATGGTAACCAACATGCTATTTAAGTCCTAGAATCATTTTTTTTTCAGAAAACTTTTATTCTAAACTATGTGTAAGTATTTTTTATTTATTTATTTATTTTTAGTCTTTGTGTATGTCTGTGCCCAATCCACTGGAACAGTCCTATCTTTATAATCGTGTGTCTGGAATAATAGAGCATTTTAAACTACAGGTCTTCTATTTTAATTACAAACAACTTTTAGTCAAATGATACTAAATAAGAGGCAGGAGGGAAAAAGCTAACTCGTATACCCGTATTCTTCTCTAACTCCTGTCTCAAAATCTTCTGATATGTACATTGTCCCTTAGCACCACAATATAATTTGCCATTCTTAAAACTTATCCTAATTCTAGGGCACCTGGATGGCTCAGTCAGTTGAGCATCTGACTTTTGATTTTGGCTCAGGTCATGATCTCAGGGTCATCCATCAAGCCCTGCAGTGGGATCTGTGCTCAGCATGGAGTCAGCTTGGGATTCTTTCCCTCTTCCTCTGCCCCCGCCCCGCACCTCCACACCCCGCTTGTGAGTGCCTGGACTCACTCGCTCTCTCTCAAATATATAAATAAATTCTTTTAAAGAACTTATCTCAGTCTTAAAATTAAGTTAATTTCCCCCCCTTTCTCATTTTAGATTTTTAGTTACTTATCTAGGCTCAAAATACTCCTTGAGTCCCAAATAAAATTAGTTTCTCCTTTTTGTGTGTATCACAAAGAATTTATTCTTCTTGTTTTATTCTTTTTTTAGTCAGAGTTAATTAATTACATAGTTACCACTTACAATAAGCCATTTTTGTGAGCACTTTTAAAAAGCTTTCATTATTTTTTACCAACTTTAGTTTTATATTGCAATTATTTTCTAATTTCAGTAACATTGCTTTCCATTTGTTTAAAACTATTTTAAAATGAAAGAGCAATATAATATGTATTCATAATCTTAATTCCCAAATATAACTTTTACTCATGTAGTGTTTTTTTACTCTCTCCCTTCTCCTTGACTATTTATTTTAGATTATTCCATGAGCATAATTTTGAATATTATCTTTCACTGCCGTACTTTTATTGGGTAAGGTAACGGTTAAGCTGCTATAAAAATTACGCTCTAAAATAAGGTATTGGTAAAAGTTATTTCTCTCTTAATGAATAGCCTGAGCATGGGGCATTTAGACTGCTAGGCCAGGTCTATTCTTAAAAAGTCATTCAGAAACACAGTTGCTTCCATTTTGGGGTCTGTCATCACTTAAGTTTCTGTTGTTACTTATTTGGTTAAAACTTGGTATCTTCCATGTCTATGTTTTTGCTTATGGTAAGGGGAAATAAAGGAATTTTGAGAAAGCAATTTATTTTTAAACAGGTGAGAGGAAAGTTGCACATAGGTTTGTTCTTCATGTATTCAACATGTGCAAAGGTAGTCCATGGAACCTTCTAGCTGGGAAATAATAAACTTCATTTGGAAGATCATATGCTTGGGAAAAAGAAACAGATATTGAGGGGACAATTGGCATTTTGTCACATACCTCATTAAAACTGTAAAAAAAAAATGTGTTCAATGCCTAATATTTAACTTTATGCATTTACCCATGATGTAATTCAAACTCGTTAGACACATAAATTTCCTGTTTCAGGCTGAAAAATGAGGCTTCAGTACTTTTTTTTTTTTTTGTCATTAGTATTTTCTGTACTTTTTAATTTTTTTCTCAGTATAGTTTCCTCAAAGTGTCATCATTATATTAAGGTGTCCAAATACTGTTGGGTTTTCCATAATATTGTCACTGTGTAATCTAAGGAAGTCAGCCATTGATTGTAGTAGTAGGTATTTATCCAAAGGATACAAAAATGCTAATTCAGAGGGATACATGCACCCCGTTGTTCATAGAAGCATTATTTACAATAGCCAAATTATGGAAACAACCCATTGACTAATGAATGGATAAAGATGTGGCCTGTATAGATCTGTAATGGAATATTACTCAGCCATAAAAAAGAATGAAAGCTTGCCATTTACAATGACATGGATGGAGCTAGAGAGTATTATGCTAAGTGGAATAGTTCGGTCAGAGAAAGACAAATACCATCTGATTTCACTCATATGTGGAATTTAAGTAACATTGGGGGGGGGACAATGACATTGACATTATTTAGGTGCATCTCACAGATTTTAATATATAGTACTTTCTTTGTCATTCAGTTCTAAGTAGCTTATAATTTCCCTCATGATTTTCTGTTTAACCCAAGTGTTATTCATTTATTTAAATAAGACAAGACTTTCAATCAAACTCTAAAATGGAAATCTAAAGCCATTTTACTTGTTTTCTCTAGGGAGAATGAGTCAAGGGGGGAGGAGAGAAAAAGAGAGAGGGACAAACCAAGAAACAGAGTCTTAACTATAGGGAATAAACTAATAGTTGCCAGAGGGGAAGTGGGTGGGAGGATGGTTAAATAGGTGAAGGGGTTAACAAGGGCACTTATCCCGATGAGCACTGGGTGTGGTATGGAAGTGCTGAATTACTATATTGTACACCTGAAACTAATATTGCACTGTATGTTAACGTAACATAGTGTTACGTTAAATGTCAATGATCTGCCAATTGACATGACACTTAAATTATGTTAAATAAAAACTTTAAAAAATCTTGAAAACTTAAAAAAAACTTAAAAACTTAAAAAGAAAGTCATGTTAGTTTATATCTTATTTTTATCAGTTCTACAGAAAATTTACATGGTTAGCACTGTAATCATGTTATTAGTTAAAATGTTAGTACTGTCAGTATTTGTTAGGAGATGATACTCCATAGATTTCTCAGATTTCTAGCCTTCTTATGAACAGAAACCCTGGCTGACTTTTTTTCAGACCATGTTTTCAAGGATATTTGCACAGTGAACACCCGTGGAAAATAGAAATGGCGTATTTCAGGGACAGAGGACAGGTTTGCTTACAACTTTGGAATACGGAGATAGTATCTTTGTCAGAACAAAAGCAGACATGTTTACTGCCTGGTATAGTAAAGATGGTGGTGTCTCTCTCTAGAGCAAAGTTTCAGACAGGCTTAATGCTGATCATAAAAGATTCAGGTTCTCTATGGGGAGTTCCTCTTTTGTGATGCAGGTTCCAATTTTCTTCTTTTATGTTTATAAATAAACATAGTTTATTTATTTTTTTTAAGATTTTATTTATTTATTTTATTTATTTGACAGAGAGAGAGACAGCCAGTGAGAGAGGGAACACAAGCAGGGGGAGTGGGAGAGGAAGAAGCAGGCTCCCAGCAGAGCAGGGAACCTGATGCGGGGCTCGATCCCAGACGCTTAACGACTGAGCCACCCAGGCGCCCCAGTTTAATTTTTTTTAATTTTCTTTTTTTAACATTTATTCTCTCAAGTTGCTGGTTCTTGCCCTTCCTTTTGATGGAATTTCTGTGAACAGATAAAATGCATTATTTCTTTATGTGATGCAATTATATGATATTGTGGGTATATAGATTCATATGTATAAAACATAGTGGAGTCCTGAATGGAGAATATATTTTAATTTGTTTTTCTGAGATCATTACTTGGTTGGACTAGACAAACTATGTGTACTCTCTGGGCCTTTCTTAATGGAAGTAAAGTAAACTTTATGTGTTGATAAAAGTTTTACCTAATTATTAGAGGTTTAAAAACGTGGTGCCTAATTTATAAATAATTATACAAGACATGTCATTAATCATGCTGTTAAATAATTAGCACCACCAGTGAATATTTTCAGATGGAAAATGCTAAAATCATTTAGTGTTCTTCAATTTATAATTACAGCTAGATTAAAAACACTGCAAATGTTTACTGTATTGATTATCTGCTCTCTTATTTAGTTTGCTGATTGTATTTTTTGGGCTACATTTAAAATTTAATGCTTGTGTTAGAAGTTAATGTTTTTTTTTTCTGAAAATGCATGAAAGGGAGAAATTTTTATGTTGATTAAATTAAGGGGAGTATTTTGTGAAGTCTTTATTTTGTTTGTATTGTGTAGGCAAACATATATATTATTTCTAGGAATTCAAATATTCTATACTCAGTGTGCTATCTAAATACGTTTATAGTCCCAACATTCTTTTGTAAAGAAATCTGTTAGATTACTGAATACTTTTTTTCCCACTGAATGACTTAAGTAGAACTGTGTTGAGTGGCATTATCACATTCCCACGTACAACAGAATTTACTTAAATTCTGATGATTCTAGAATTAGAAATGTTAGTATACAGCAGAATTTTATATTGTGTCAAGTTTCCCCTGGCATAGTGTTTCTTCTTCTATCAACTGCCAAGACCAGGTGCATAGCTAATAGTCTTAAATTAGGATTCTCCAGAGTGATGGATCACAATTCATACTCTTACTATAATCCAAAACAGCCTCAGGACAACAGCTTTCAGTGGGGTGCCACCTGTTAGCTGAAAGGTATAAGTTGAGAGAACCCAATCCAGCTCCTAGCAGGGGCTTCCTGAGCACCAGGCTCTTTGGAACAGCAGCACTTTTTCATTAGCTGACATGCTGGGCTACACCAGTAGGAGAGAAAATTTGGCATAATAAATGATAGCTTCCAGCTCTAAAATGTCCCAAGGCTCTGGAATATGTCCATTACTAGTACTTCTATACTTGACTGTCTGCATAGGAATCTTAAGAAGTGCTTCATGTAAATAATTATTTGTGAGCCCTCCCCAGACTTATCAGTGGAATAGGCTCAGAACTGTGTATTTTAACACTCCTTCTTGTGTTGCTGATTGTCAGCCAGACGCCTGTCCAATAACTGGCCCTTGGAAACCATATGCAACAGCGCATTAGATGTGATGGAAAATTCAGGCAGCCTATGGGGATCCAAGTCTAACTCTGGCTAGAAATCAGAAACTTGTCAAGCCTAATAAAAATTGACACAAGAGACCATGATGACCTTTTTTGTTTATTGTTGTTACTAATAATTCTCAAGTTTTGCTTCATTATTTCTAAGATTACTTCTATCTTCTAAGATAGAAGTAAATTGAGGATATTGTGCTAAGAGTCTTGTTGCCGATGAACGTAGAAAAGTTGAAGCCACAGAGAACAGTGGCAGAATAACTCATAAGGTAAGTCACACCTTTTAGATGAAAGAGTAAATGAATGTACCTAAGGAACAGCATAAAATTTTGTTTCTCAAAGCCTGCTATACTTAGGAGAGCTGTAAAAAATTGTTGATTTTTCAACATCTCATCAGACTATCTGATTCACAAACTTGAGTCAGGTATAGGAATCAATAGTTTCTAATCTCACCAAGTATTCTCATGCTTTAAATTATAAAGCTATTGTAGACAGCCTGCAGATGCAGCACAGGCTCCCACCAAATGTGATTCAGATGTAGAGACTCATGAAGCCACATACACAGCAATATGTGGGGATGAAAAGTTTTCTTTTCCTTTCTTTCTTTTTTTCCTTCTCTCTCTCTCTCTCTTTTTTTTTTTTTTTTTTACAAAATGTGCAAATATATTTAGGTAGTAATTCAAAAATTGTAGAAGGTTTAATATCTTTTCTTTTTTCTCTTTTTTTCTTATGTTCAATTAGCCAACGTATAGTATATCATTGTTTTTTGATGTAGTGTTCAACAATTCATTAGTTGCATATAATACCGAGTGCTCATCACAGCATGTGCCCTCCTTAATATCCATCACCTGGTTACCCCATCCTCCCACCCCCCCTCCCTTCTGGAACCCTCAGTTTGTCTCCTAGAGTCCAGAGTCTTTCATGATTTGCCTCCCTCTGTGATTTCTTCCCATTCAGTTTTCCCTCCCTTTCCCTATGGTTCTCTGTGCTATTTCTTGTATTCCACATATGAGTGAAACCGTATGATAACTGTCTTTCTCTGCTTGACTTATTTCATTTAGCATAATCCCCTCCAGTTCCATCCATGTTGATGCAAATGGTAGGTATTCATCCTTTCTGATGGCTGAATATTATTTCATTGTATATCTTCTTTATCTGTTGAAGGGCATTTCAGCTCCTTCCACAGTTTGTCTATTGTGGACATTGCTGCTATGAACATTGGGGTGCATGTGCTCTTTCTTTAATAGGGCTTTTCTGGGGAGAGACGGGCCAGCCTCCCAAGCTGGTCCAAAAATGACCTGAGAGAATAAGGAAAGGAGTCTAGACTGGCTTGGAATTTTTCTTCTTAACAGATGTGGCAAGATGAGGGTTTCTGTACCTGAGGAGGGGCTTGCATGGTTTGAACTTCCCACGTGTGTCAAAGGAGGGAGCACCCAGTTTTATTTTGTTTTATTTTTAAGATTTTATTTATTTGAGAGAGAGAAAGAACATGGGGGAGGCAGAGGGAGAGAGAGAGGCAGACTCTCTGCTGAGCAGGGAGCCCAACGGCGGCGGGGGAGGGGGCTTGATCCCAGGACCTGAGATCATGACCTGAGCTGAAGGCAGATGCTTAACTGACTGAGCCACCCAGGCTTTTTTATGAGCTTTCTCAGGTGTGAGGCAGAAGGGGAGCAGGGAGGAGAGAGGCTTAAAAGCTGTCAGCAAACATCAAAAACTTGAGTCAGACTCTTTATTACTAAAGTGTTAGTCTATACTATTAAACAATCAAAATATAAATAATAGACCTATATTCTTAAATTATATTAGTAAAATTAAAATGGAACTGTATAAGGCATGCATCATTCTATTTGAAATATATAAAATGGAAAAAGGCGGTTGAATTAAGCCCCAAATAAAGTGTGTTTATCAGTGACCCTTTTGGAACATTTTCCATTATTTTAAAGTCAAGATTAATGTGTTGCAAGGAATACTATGACCCTTAGGTTTTGCCACAACTTAGACAAATGACCCTCTGCATTTGTCTAGTATGTTAAAGCTTTTCTTCTACTAGTGGTAGAGGAGGATGGATTCTCTGAGATTTTATAGATTGACAACATCTTATCTTAGGCATGCATACATGCTTCATGAAAGTAGAGAAGGCAATTTACCCTCCACTGTGACTATTTATTTGCTTTTTAATTGGCTTGGGCTAGTTTTGTGCAAGAAACCATTAAATCATACTTGAATACAAAGGAGATATATGATGGGTGAGAGTATCTGTGTTGGTAATTTCTAAGTAAATAAATTAAACCTATTCAAACACTGCACAGAGCATTTACAGGAACAATTAAGTTCTTGGTCAGTGCTGTTTTCTGAAGATGTACAAGGTTTGTGTGGTTATATTAACAAAGGATTGTTCCTTCAGTCAAGATACCCTTTACATTTAGCTATCAATGTAAATGTCACTATGATTTACTGCAGATTGATATAATCAAGAGAAGTAATACATATATTATTTGTTAGACCTGTGGGTATTAAAGTAAAGACAAAAAGTTACAACACCTCAAAATAAGTGCAAGTTCCATTTTTCTTTTGTATCTGGGTTGGATAGATATGAAATATACACAATTATCCTGTGTGACAAATTTCTAAAAACTATTGAGTCCGAATCACATTATTTCTTATTAGTATACCACGGACTTTTAATGAATCACAGTCTTCCATCTGGAAATGATTTGTAACTTTTCTGAATGTAACACATAAAAGGAACATCTAACTCAGTCATAAATGCTTATATATCTTCATGCACAGATGGCCCATGAGGTCCCCTTTGCTTCCAATATTACATATAAGATTATGGACATGATTCTGATAAAGTGAATGTTTCACCAGTTCAGAATTTAGGGAAAATCTTACCTAAAGATCATGAGAAACTCCTTTCTCCTTGCCAAATTGAATTGTGTGTGTGTGTGTGTGAGAGAGAGAGAGAGAGAGAGAGAGAGAGACAGAGAGAGAAATCAGTTAGTGAAAGGTTGAGAAAACCAGATGACAGTCATTGATTCAACTTTTTTCACCAAAGCTGCTTCTACTTTTTACTAGACATAGCATTTAGTAATGATCATACTTTACCCACCCTATTTTGTCAATTCCTTCCTCTTGTGTTGTTCCCCATTACCCAGTTATTCATAGGTTTGAACAGACGATCCGTATCACAACCTGTTTTAGAAGTTCAAACTCTGTGGAAAAGACTCTTCAGTTCCTTGCTTTCCTTGTGGAAAATGAACTCCTTTTATATGACCAACTTAATTCAATTAATTACATCCATTTACAACTCTTCTCATTTACTCTATTGCAAGGTGACTTCCTGAAGATATACTAAAATCAAGAGAAACTGAATTTAAGACAACAAAATGAAAATGGTTTTATAAAATATGCTTACACTCTTCCATCTTTAAAATTTATTTTTAAAAATCTCCTTAGGAAAACAATAGCTCAAGCTTTGCATTAGAATAGAACATTAAGAAGCACAATTATAAAAGGTTCCCTTGATTTATGTAACCTTTTTATGTAAATTAACTAGACATGGCATAGTTGCAAGTACTCATAAATAAACATTTTTATCTACATTTAATACTTTTTAAGGAATCAGTGAATTAATAATTGTGTATTTTGTCATGTGTCCAATAATGTTTATAATTTAGTACATTTTCAAATTTTGTTGAATGGATGAATGAATGGGTGAATATTCCATGTCAGGCACTGAACTCAGTACCTTACTGCATTATAATTCAGTTAATCTTTGTTAAATGTGCAAGCAAAGTACTGACGCTATAATTTAACTCCTGCAAAAATTTAAAGATTTTATTGCTTAAAGATTTCAGTGATTTATTTGAGGTTAAATAGTAATAAAAGAGGATAAAGAAGTATAGTTTGTTAAGCCAGACTCAAAAATAATTTTGTTTATATTTCCCCTCATTGGTTGCAATGTCCAATAAATGCTTATTAAGTTAGTGCACATTTTATAATTTCAAATTATGGGACAAGAAATGACTCAGTAGTGTATGAGACCTGAAATCAACATAATTTCCTTTATTAACCAATACTGGGACCAGATATACTCTTTCTCTATGATAAACAGTACTGATTTTAAGGAAAAATAGAGTAGTTACTTGTTGCTATAAAAAAAGATTGCAAAGCAACTAATGTAGATTACTTATCAAGACTAATTCATCAAATTGTCTCATCAATACTTGCTTCTAGACTCTAACCGTGTTATGTCTACTGATCTAAAGCTATTAAGTCATAAATGTTGTCCAAGCCCACTTAGGTCCCTGTCTTGGTCTCTACCCAAGACCATCCAGCAAAGGCCCTACAATACTAAATATATCCTTCTCTGCCTTTTCCCATCTGAGAGACTGCTAACATTTTGCCAAAGCAGTGGTCATCCTGAGTGCGACAGTTCTAATAATGTTGGCTTTGTTTTGATCAGCATTTTTTTCTGGGGCTTCTTGGAAAGATTTGACAACCAATATGTAGCCTAATAATATTAATTAGCAGGAATCTCTTCAAAGAAAAAGCATATGGCATCGAAGAATAATTACTAATAAAAATATAATAAGAATGAATATTTTAGGAGTGTATTAAAAGTTACAGGGTATGCTCTAGTTAGATCTAGACAGGATAGTTATTTCAAAGAAGCATTTAGATACAAATTTTTATTTATCTCCTTCCACCTTTCTTTATTCTCCTTATGCTTCCAGATGGCCATTTCAGGGAAATAAATTTGTATCTTAATAGCAGGATAGCCTTTTGTTCCTCAAAATAAATGTGTATGAGGGGCGCCTGGGTGGCTCAGGTCATGATCTCAGGGTCCTGAGAGTGAGTTCCGCATCAGGATCCCTTCTTAACGGGGAATCTGCTTCTCCCTCTGACTCTCCCTCCCCCTCTGCTAATGCTCTCTCTCCCTCTCTCTCTTGCTCTCAAATAAATAAATCTTGAAAAAATGTATATGAAAAATAGAAAATCATTAAAGAGATTTTGGAATGAAGCAATTTACTTTAATATTATGCTCCTCTTCAGTAAAGTGGATATAATAGTAATGAACTTATGATTATGTTAAGGATTATATAAGATTAGGTGAGGTACTTTACATAAATTCATTATATCTGGCACAAAGGAGACAATCAAGGAATATAATACTTCTAGTTTAAAATTGAAACAATTTCAAAATCAAATTGGGTAAAAATGGTAAACCAATTTTTGGATGGACATTACCTCCCATGATCTTAGGCACAAATTCATTCAAAGTAATACATTTTTGTAAACCTAGACTAAACCCTTCCAAAGAAATTCTGTGAAAATAAAATTTGATTTTATTTTACTAAAATGATTATATTTGGACATTTTTATTGCAAAATTTAATTATTGTCCTGTTCATATTTACCACAATTAGAAGAAGTAAAAACCGTATTTTACCTCACTCCTATTTACTGGCCATCAGTATCCATAAATATATTTTTTTGTGGAATAATATCACACCAACCATACTTCCTTCCTCTTACATCAAAAATTACTCAGAAGAAAGGTAGCTGTGTCTTGACAGGTTTAACAAGATGTCATACAGCTACTGGAAAAAAATTATTTGTGCATTTCTACTTTTCTTTAAGGAAATAAATACTATGTAATACTGATCTCAAAAAAATCAAAGCATAAAGTTCTTAGCAATCATTTTTAAAGAATACCTTATCAGTGATTTCAAAATGAATAAATGCCAATCATATGTTCAGTACAATGCTGCATATAACCAAAGGCCCAAATATGCACCTAGAAAAACATAAAATAGATCCTCATATAGAAAGATCTGGAATTTATCAAGAATCAGTATGTGTTCACTTTTCTAAGTAATTTTTTTTAGCCTCGTATGAGGAAGGCTGAATTAATCATGCATGTGAATACTTGCAATGGTGTTTTCACTGGTTAATTGAATCCTCTCCCAATTGTTTATTTTTATCCCAATCTTTGATTACCAAAAAGTTTGACATCATGTCATATTCTAATAGGCTTTACTTTTCTATTCTTATTTTTTGCTTGTTTTTACATTGAGGTTGCTTTCTTTTATTTTTAAATATACTTTTCAATAATTCAGAAATGGAATATTCTGTCACAATATGTCTTCTGTCATCAATGGCCTTTGTTGGTTAAGAGGTTCTTAATGCTGACATAATCAGATTCACATGATTTTAAAAATTATTCTCTTTTCTATGTGAAAGGAGGATTTTCTTAATTTTTAATTAACTTTATAATTTTATATCTATTAAAATTTATAGATTTAACTTTATAATTTTGTATTTAGATTTTTGATTTATTTTTATTTTATCTGATCACGAGCTGTTGGGTAGGGATTTAATTTCCCTCTATATACTGAGCCAATGTGCTTAGCAGCATCTACTATAAAATGTTAAGTTATCTCTATTGCTTTGTGGGACCACCTTTATTATATATTAAGTTCCTACGCATGTATGATTCTGTTTTTAAGCTATTTTGTTTTGTATTGTTTTTGCTTATTCTTGCAACAATCCCACACTTCTGTTTTATCATAATACATTTTTAAGTGTAATATTTAATATTTAAAATTTTTTCTCATGGGGTTTTCCATTTTCAAAGTTAATTCCAAGGCAACTTATAGTTGCCATTGCTATCATATAAGGTATATGTATGGGTATTCTACTGTGTCTGGCTAGGCAACATATCAGTCCTAGCTAGAAAGACCATTGTTGTGTAAGAGATCTTGTAACTGCATGTCAAAGCATGCATTTTGGAGAGCAAAGAGCAAAAGAAATTCCATGCCAAGTGTAAGGAGAGAATTTCAAATCCAGGAACCATAGCAAGCAGCAATTTGAGCTAGGAGAATGAATTAATTAAGTAGCTGTAATAAAACCAAACATATAAACAAAGTAAATAAGACAGTAGCACAGGAATCAATCAAGGACTGGAAACACAGTGGCAAAGGAAAATGTGTGAATGGGTTTTTCAAGCGTGGGATGTCTCTGCTTATGTTGCATAAGCCAAGTTACCCTGGACTAAGTTTGAACTACCTGTTTTTCTAGTAGATATGTTCTTGTACATATATTATTCTGTGCTTTATTTACTTAAGGTTTTATTTGTTTAAGTTTTTTTCTTTTTGCTTTACTGACATTTTAATATCTTTCCCACTTCAAATTTAAATATCAGATGTCTTTAAAAGCACCTTTTAGCCCTCTTTGAAAGCTTATCTTTCTAATTCTTTAAAACTAAAATGCAGGTGGATATTTTTCTCCTAGGAATGTTAGTGGTGGGGAAAATTGTTTAAGTGTATTAGACATAAGGCATGGTGTAAGAAATTGTATTATTATTATTTTTCAAATTTGGCTTTACTGTTTTGATTTTTTTTTTGAGGTTACAAGCAAAAATAAAATGGCTAAATAGAAAAACCAGGAAGACTAATAAATAGAATTGAGTAAAGGTGAGACTAAGCAGAAAATGGAAATAACCTAAATAAATTGTATCCTGTTTTTAATTTTAGCTTGGGGCTTTGAGATACATTAACCACAGCTTGAATTGCTTTTAATGTTCCAAATCACCACAGCAATTTATTACACATTTATAAATGCAGAGTTGTAGAACATAGTGAGGAAAAAAAAATGTACTAAGAAACATGCAAGTCATTGTGGATTAGATCCTGGTGAAGTCAATGTGCTCATTTTTGGTCTACACCGAAGTGTGTACTGATCACTCATTCCCTAAAAATATCCTAAGTTATTTTTTAACTTCTACCTTAAAATCATGTCTTGCTATCATAGACATGCTTCTTTCTCAAATTTTTAATAAAACACTCATGAAGATACAGCAAGTGGTGAAAGTATACAGTACATAAAATCTTGGTAATAGGTGGCCTAGTAGTACCAGAATTAGGATTGTATTGAAAGAAGGTTGGAAATCTAAGTAATAGGCTACTTAATTCCATCATAATGAAAATAGACGCATACATTCCATACTCTTTCTCTACATCTGTTTCTTGTTTCAGAAATATAAGCCCCTTCCCAATCTCCAGAGAAGATTATTCCCTTACAGGGCCTATATAATTTTGGAGTTAAGATCATTATGCACAGGTATCCTGATCCCTGACAAGAGGCACAGGAAATATACTCAGTGGTTAGTGGGCTGACTGCTTACTGTAGCTACTAGGCATAACAAATAGTATTCTCTTCTGCCTCTACTCTCCACCAGGATTGACAAAGTGGGAAATGAAGCTATCATGGATGCTTCCAAGAAAGCAGTGGGAGTAAGTGCTCAGGGTCTTGATGCATACAAGGAATTATGATAGTGAACATTCAAAACTAGGAGATATGTAATGAAATATAGGATGATGCAGGAGAAGGGCAAAAGATGAGAGGTAGATCTTTAAAATGGAGATGTAAGGGCATCTGGTGTCTCAGTCCATTGAGCATCTATCTCTTGGTTTCAGCTCAGGTCATGACCTCTGGATTATGAGATCAAGCCCCGAGTGAGGCTTTATGCTCAGCGGGGAGTCTGCTTGAAATTCTGTCCCTCTCCCTCTGCTCCTTCTGCCACTCATGCTCTTTCTCTCTCAAATAAATAAATAAATATTTTTCAAAAAAAATAAAATGGAGATATAATGTATAGTCTTATTTATTGTGAATAGTACAAAGTATTGAGGTGAATAGGAGAAAAAGATCATTGAATGTAATATGATAAAGACATAAAGAGTCCCAGGTTGAGATTATTTCATCTATGTAGATAATGATATCATTGGGACCGATTCAGTGAGATGGGAGGAAAGAAAGTCTGTGATCCAGAAGCTAAAATCTCCTAAGAAAAGATTAGGAGTATGAGAAGGCAAGTCAGCGGAAGGGAGGATGCAGTGCTCTGTGCTTAACAGGTGTGTTCCATGGACCAGTTGCACTGGAGTGCCTGAGAATGTTTAGAAATACAAAATCTCAGCTCCTGTTCCAGGCTTACTGATTCAGAGTCTGCACTGCATTTTAACAAGAATCCCATATGATTCACATTAAAGTTTGAGACATACTGGGACAATATGCACCTAAAAAAACCAAATATTATTATTTTTTCTTTCAAAGGCGAGAGAAGGAGTAACGTCTGGAAGCTTTGATAATGAACCACAAGAACAGTTACTCAGCCTCCTGTGTCTGACATATTTGATATGTAAAGAAAAGAGCCTCAACCTAAGGGTACAGAGGAAGCTTGTTCTCTGAAGAAAATTAGTTTTCTTTTAAAGCTGTGTTTTTCTGGAACATTCTATTTTCTTGAGGAGCTTTAAAGAAAAATAATACTCAGGTCCCACTCCTAACGTTTCTGATGTAAACTGGTGTGTATGCAGAACAGAGATAGATTTTTGTTTAAGTGTTTGCTTCCTCTTTTGTTGTTCTTTTATTTTGTTTTCAATAACTAAGAGTGATTATGATGTGCATCCAGGTTGAGAACAACTGATGCAAGGTACAGAGAGAGGGGTTAAAAGGCTAAGACACTGAAAAAATGGAATTTTCCTTATCAGAGAGAAGAAGATCTCAGGAGAGCACCCTGGACGTGTTTGGACATGCTATGTTGACATGTCAAGTCTGAGGACTGTAGGGTGTATGTCTGGGTGATCTATGATCATTATCGCTTGGAGAGTGGGTAGTGACTCAATTTTAATCAGACTTGAACCATAAATGGAAATGATTCTGTTGATTTCTGAGAAGGTGCAGGTACCAAATCTATTGCTGTCTCTCTTCATGATGAAATTTAGAGTTGCTGGTTCCTTGTGTCTTGGTGCAGGATGATGACTTTTATCAGAAGTTACTCACAAATGCTTAGCTTTGAACTTTTCCAGTTTTCTTACAGATAATAGTATTCCCAAGTAAGCCTCCACTTCTTTAAGTTGTACAGTAGAGTTCACCGGTGCTGGCCCAGTAGAAATTTCTTAACTAGGGGATTTACATTCATGAAAAGAATACATAAACTAGTTTTTCTACAAATATAATTGAAAAGATGAAATATTAACTATATTTTACCTGATTTGTTTGATACTTTTTCTTCGCTTATTTTATGCCCATTATTCCTAATTTTATTTTAATTTAAAGTTTTATTTTTACAATAGATTTTTTATTTAAGACTTTTGAAATTCCATTTAACTTAAACATTTTTTCTTATCACATCTTCTGGTATCTTTATCTCAGTGACAGCTTAGTTGGGCATGGAATCATCATTTCTTATTTTCTTAAAGTGTTTATGAAACTGATTGTTTATGATCCTTATAGCAACCTCCGAACTAGTCATGCTGATATAGCTTTAACTTCTAATAACCTACTTATCACAGAGTAACCAGAGTAGGCCCTTTAAAATGTAGATTCATTTGTTACTCCCTAGCTTAAAAGTCACTTGGGGCTCTCCATCTGTCAGAATAAATACAAATTACTAAATGTAGCCTTCTTTGTTATAGATGGATGGTTATTAAATAGCATGCATAGGACACAATTCACAGATACCATAGGCAGGAGATATGAAGGTATGGGACACGGAAAGGAGGAATATCCAGTTAGTTTGAAGAACTTGAAATGCATGTGATACCAAAGGGACTCCTTCCACAGGTCCATTGAGTTGGTTCAGTAACACTGTACTTAGAGCCAAATGCAGTGTTTCTTTTTTTGTTAACACAATTAATAACATCTGTATTTAACTTTACAAAATACATCTGATTATTTTACATTAATTTGGATCAGTTTATAATTGGGTTATGTTCACTAAATGAAACCCCACTAGACTTAACCATTTGTCTACCAACATTTGTTACGGCAAGGCCCCAGTCCACTTCTCCCACTCATTTCATATAGTTCTTTTCAGTTTCAGAACTCTTCAGATGCACTGGGATATTTCTTTTTTTTTTTTTTTTTAAGATTTTATTTATTTATTCGACAGAGATAGAGACAGCCAGCGAGAGAGGGAACACAAGCAGGGGGAGTGGGAGAGGAAGAAGCAGGCTCATAGCGGAGGAGCCTGATGTGGGGCTCGATCCCATAACGCCGGGATCACTCCCTGAGCCGAAGGCAGACGCTCAACCGCTGTGCCACCCAGGTACCCCTGGAATATTTCTTTTATCTCAGATGAAACCACCTGATCTCACCATCGAGAGCAAAACTTCAAAATACTGAGTTCTTTGTATCATTCAAATCTCAGTTAACTTCTTCCTCTTTAGAGGTCTTCCCAATCTCCTCAGTCTAAATCACTAACAAACCCAGCCCTTCCCCATTTTTTTCTCATATTACTGGTTTTATTTCTTCCTTGTAGTTACTGTTGTCTTTATTTATCTGGTTCATATTTGTTTGTTTTTGCCTTTTTATTTCATTGTTGTACTTCCTTCCACCTCCCTGATGAAACAGTTTCCTACCTTTCCTGTCCCCCCAAAAGTATTTCATGATATAAGAGAAAGAGATCTAATGTTCATCTGTCTCTAGTACCTATAACAGTGACTAGAACATTATAAAACACTTTAAAAACATTTTTTTTTTTTAATGTCAGACTCTTCCTTGGAAATCTCCATTGACCCATCTTATTTTGCTTAGCTTTTTCAATTTATTTAATTAAATTATGAATATAGCTATTTCCTATAAACATATAAATAGAATATATTTTTATTGTTTTAGTTAATTCTCTTACATATTAAATAGAAAGTATTTTGTTGCTTGAATTCCCTGGGCAAAATCCCTCCAATGCTACTTATTTCCTTTGTTGTTCCTGTTTACTGAAGAGAGACTCATTCTTGGAAAACCCTGTTCATTTGAGCACATGGGCAGATATTTTGGACAATATGAAGCAGTTGGTAAATTACTCCCTTTATGTAATGAGTAACACTCAGCATTTACTGATCAAATTGCCCTTCATACTTCATTTTTCTTCCATGACTTTAAAGTTCACGATAATAAATACCATCACCTACCCACTTTTTACCTACCTACCTACTTTAATTCTGGAAATGGCAGTGGCCAAACAGCTTCAGAAGGCTCAGGGTCTAATTTGAATGGTGTTGGAAAGAACTCCATCTATAAAGAAAGTAGCATTCACAGAAGTGTTTTGACTCCTGAATCAGTTGGGTTAAGCTAGATAATAGTAACAAAAAATATAGTAACAACCTACAGCCTGGAGACCTTAAAGCAACATAGATTTATTCCTCCCATGAAATCCATTGTGGGTTTAGTAACTCTTGGGAATGTATTATTTGTGTGAAGGCTTAGCGCTGTTCCTCTAATACAACCCTGATTCCCACTATAGTCACTGGGTTGGAGAAGAAAACACAAAAGAATCTCAGCCTGGCAATTAAATGTTTCTGCTTGAAAGTGATTCATATCACTCTCCCCACACTTGACTGGACAAAGTAAGTCTAATGTCCACACCTAACTTTACAGGAGTAAGGAAGTGCCATTCTTTTGTGTGCCTGGGACGAAAGAGAACTGGATATTTGTGAAGGGTTAAAATGCTCACAGCATCCCCTAAAATACTAACGTAGGGAGGATGCATAGAGGGTGGCAGAAAATATCTTCCTGTGTGATATATCCAAATTTCGTAAGTACAAACTTAGATTTGCAAAAGCGTAGCTTTCATTTTTGTATAACAGCTTAAATCAAGACGTGATTCTATGATCTGAAAAACACCTGAAAAAATCTGTTAATTTTTTTTGGGGGGGGTTGTTGGGAGAGGCAGATGGAGAGGGGGAGAGAATCTTAAGTAGGCTCAATGCCCAGCATGGAGCCCAACAAGGGGCTTGATCTCACAACCCTGAGATCATGACCTGAGCCTAAATGAAGAGTTGGACACTTAACTGACTGAGCCACCCAGGCTCCTCAAGACTGTTAATTCTTAATTCTGTTTGATGCAGATATAAAAAATATTGTTTTAAAGGTAAATCCAGTTACCTTTTGTTCACTATTCATAGAACTGGTATCTAAAACTAAATTTAGTCACATTCCCATGATTCAAAAATTTTTCTCTCCTATTTCCTGAAGGACTTAGATGTACAGGGACCCTTGGTGGGGTAAGATTAGCCATAATTAGACCATGTTTAGCTTCAATATATTTATCTTGGTCCAGATGCCAGTCATTGCCCTTTTGCTAGAGCGTACTTCACTGTATGCAGGCCACTTCCCTGTGCAGTCCCTTCATTGCAGTTTTATCCCCTTCTCCCATTATTCTGTCACAAGAGACCTTACAGGACTAAAATAATTCATCTTCCATAAGTCATGTGTCCATGCCTCACTTTCCAGGATACTATCAGGGGGAAATGTGTTGTTTAGAACTCAAGAATATTGAGTTGTGATTATTGTGATTGGACTGAAAATGGAAGGCCCTTAGTGATACGGTCATACTGATTTAATGAATGTTTGGCATATTATAGACTGTTAGTTTTAGTTTCTACTGCATTTAAAAGAATGCATCTTTTTTCCTATGTTTTTGAATATTTCAATTTGAATGTGGGGGGGGGTAGTAAATAACTTGTTTTCCTAAAGGTTACTATTTAATTTTCTCTGGTATTCATTTTTGCATATGTCCAGCTTGTATTTAAGCAGTTATCAGGAAAAAAAATCTTCAATAAATCATGCACCATACATAAAGACAAACAGACTTATGAATGGACAAGCTGCTAGATTGACAGACATAGTTATTTCATTGAGAGACAGTATGACAGTGTTATGAAGTAAGTGTTTCACGTTGTGAGATTGATGTCCTGCCTCATGTGCTAAGGATGCAGATAAGTCTTCCAAGTTAGAGACACTTGGGTTTAAGTCCTAGATCCACCGCTTAATGGTGTAATGTCTTACAAGTGACCTAAACTCTATAAATCTCAATTTTACCCTCTGAGGAAACATTATGGACAAAGAGATGTCTTTGTCAAAGAACAATGTTAAGGATGGCTTTTAGTGGATAACAGAGGCGTATGTAATGACTATCATAGTCTGTTTCGAGATCAGTTGATATAATACAGATAAAGTGCTGATCATTATACATGCATATAATATTCACATACATATATGACGTATTCAGTAACTTTTTTCTAATTAGTACTAATGTTATGCTATGACTTGAGTATGAATAGAACCTAACAGAAATACAAGGTGTGATACATAGATATCATTCCTGTCTCTCTTCCTTCTCTTCAGCATAGTATCAGGAATCCTTTTGAAGGCATATGATAAAACTTGTTAGCTCCTCTAATCTGAATTACAGAAGATAAGTAGAAATTAATCAAGCGAAGCAGGGGTAAGAAATAATTTCAGGAAGACAGAACATACATGAAGGCACAAACTGCATATCGCTAAGGTAAAACTCCGAAACAGTACGTTTTGCAAATCAAGCTCAGCAGGTAGAATGAACATGGGCAGTAGAAGTGTGGGTCACTGAGAACCTTAATTGTCGTGGGAAAATACGTGAAAGTTTTGCCTTGGATTTGATGGAAATTAAGTTTACAAGTTTAAGAATGAGAGTTATATGGTCAGATTTCGTATTTTATTCAATCTGACAGCTATGCAACTTATGTATTTATGGAGGATTGCAGGCAAAGATGCTAAGAGGTAGGCACCCAAATACAACATTTTAGGTAATGGACAAGGAAAGCTCAAGTTGGAATGTTATACAGAGAAATAAAAAGAGCTCATGGATTATATATTACGTAAAATTAACTCTACCTATTGACTGAAAACATATGCTATCTAAGAAAGTAGTAAATGTATACACCAAAATTGTAAAATACTAACAAGTATACACCAAAGAAAGGTATATAGAATAATGGGAATCACAGGGGAGTGATCACCATTATAGGGAAAGATGATGAATAACATAAGCAAAATAGAATAAGCATTTGATAAAATCTAAGGTACAAAGGAGCCAGTTAAGCCTAGAGGTCTGGATTTGGGAGCCATCAAAACTTGGCTGATAATGGGAAATTGTGGATGAAATCACTAGGAGAAGTGAGTACAGAGTGCAACTTAGTGTAATCAAAGAGGGAGAATAAACTTGGAGGCAGAGGAAGAGCCCACCATAAAGAAGAGAAGCTTCCAGTTATGAGATAAATAAGTCACCTGGATAATAAGTACAGCATAGGAAATATAGTCATTAATATTGTAATGACTTTGTATGGTGACAATAACTACACTGTGGTGAATATTTCATAATGTACAGAATTTTAAATCGCTATTTTGTACACCTGAAACTAATATAATAGTATATGTCAACTATATTTCAACTAAAACCTTAAAAAAGAACAATTTCCAAGAGAGATAGTATTACCTTCCTTATTAATATTAGTATATAGAGAGGGAAATAGAGCAGATTAATTTCGTATTTAATAATGCTTTATGTACCATTTAGGGTTATAGACTATTTTGTGTAATCCTCACAGCCAGCCTGAAATATCATTTTATATATGAAAAAATGACTTAGAAAGATTAACTAAATTTCCAGATTAAGGATGCTTAATTTCAGTCCAAGACTTTCTGCAGTCAAAGAGCATTCTCCCTATGACTTGGCCATGACATTTAATAATAAAGAATAAGAAGATTTATGATGATAATGATGCTCTATAGAAATGAAAACCAGGGGCGCCTGGGTGGCGAAGTCGTTAAGCGTCTGCCTTCAGCTCAGGGCGTGATCCCGGTGTTATGGGATCGAGCCCCACATCTGGCTCCTCTGCTGGGAGCCTGCTTCTTCCTCTCCCACTCCCCCTGCTTGTGTTCCCTCTCTCGCTGGCTGTTTCTCTCTGTCAAATAAATAAATAAAATCTTAAAAAAAAAAAAAAATCCACCCCTCTTGTTTAAAAAAAAATGAAAACCAAAGAAACATAGTTTGTTTTGTTTTGTTTCATAAGGGTCATATACATTTGATATTTCTTTGTATTTTCATTTAATATGCCAAGTGGATTTTTTTTTTTTTATGTGAGAGGGGACAATTAAATATACTGAGAATCTTCTGGATAATAGTAAAACTACCATTTATTGAATATGTCTAGGTGTTGATGCTTTACATAGATACCAAACATTTATAATCCTCATATTTATTTCACATATATTTTATTATACCTATTTTGTGGATGGGGATATCACGAATGAGGATTCTTTAAGTGGCAGAGCAAAGATTTTCATGTCAATTCTTCTACACTTTCCCCACGCCAACTCCGTGCCCATGCTTTTTCCTGTACAACCGTTCCTGGTGGTAGCACCATCCTTCCATCTCAAAGCAGTACACCTAGCAGAGCTGCCATTGACAATGCCTCTTTCATCATAAGTAGAAAGGAGAGTCTAACTTTTAGAACTGATGGTAGTATTATGTGTTCTGTCTTAACAATTGTGTAATGTGGGTCCACTGGCCTCCTACTTGCAGGAGTAAACTAGTCATAGGAGTCAAAACAAAACCAGTAAATTGTTTTGTCTCTCCCATAATTCTCAGTAGGGCAAATAGCTAAAAGATGTTACGTTTGTGTGTTTCGTTTAGTAACATAAAGATTTGAAGGTGAATTAATAGAGGACATAGTATGAGAAGTTAAATAAAAATCACTCCAGTAAATAATTTCTTGTCCCCAGATAAAAATTCCACTTTCAAGACAGCTAGGAAAGATACAGCCCTTTAGAATTTCATGGCTTAGATATTTTCAGATAATCTTAGGGACCATATTTTATTTAATAGGTTAGCTAGAGCATCTCATGGGCAAAACCAGTAAATAGACACTTTGGGCAAATGATTATAGGTTTTCTCTCTGAAAAGCTCTTAAAATTCAAAAGATGGATTTGAATGCTACTTTTAGTCAAAGAATTATTCTGTGATTCAATTCTATAAGTATTTTCCCAATGATAATTCCCTACAATTTTTTCTTTTCTTTTCTTTAGAACTCAATACACCATATAAAACTGAAAGGAAAATGGATAGCTCTGTATACCAGATAGATTCTCAACTTCTCATTTTATTATTCACAGGAAGAATCTTGTCCTTTTCCTAAATTTCAGTAGCTGTAAAGCAATAGAGTTAGATTTAACTGAAATTAGTATTTTGTTCTTTGAATCTACAAATATTGTTTTGCCAAGCAGTATTATCATTCTGATCCCCAGAGAAGACTGTTTTCAAAAGAAATAGAACACTTAGTACCTCATCTCTCTGCTTATGTGCACAACTAAGAAGAGGTTTGCAACAGCAAAATTGAGGTTTTTAAATCCTCTAATATGAAAGTTGTATTATGTGAGCAATTTTTGTGGCTTTTCATATTAATATTGCATGCTACCACAATTCATTTTCACCAATTTAGATGGTGTAGAAACATGCTGAACACTTCAGTAAAATGGTATAATGATTATATTTGCATATCATAAGAGTGGAAGCAAATACTAAAAATATACAGCATGAGTACTTTATGAAGGACAACTTTAATCTAATACAAATGACTACTTAATATAAAGTATTTTATTATCTGCAACTGGTAGAGAGATAGCTGCTCCACTGAGCTTATGTTTGCTTCTTACTGCAAAATTCATAAAGCAATATCCACTGAAGTTAGTAGAGGTTTGAGTAAATGACCATAAATACTATCATATATTTTACCCAGAAACTGCAGTGTTACATTATTAAGGGAATCTCTTCTTTTAAATCGTATTCATTTAATTGAATTACTGAACATTAATTTGATGTAGGCATACAGGAATTCACGATGTAATGTATGCTATTCATTGAATCATTTATAATATCACTTAACTTTATGAGCCATTCCAGCATTTTTGGAAGAGGTTCTGTTTTTTGTTTTTGTTTTTGTTTTTTTTTTTAAGTTTTTTTTAGACTTAGTCGTTCCAGGTATTAGAGAGACTGAGTATTCATTACTATATAGATCACTTCTCTACTCAGGGCCCTTCCCATAACATCCCCCCCCCCCAAAAAAAGGCATAGGAACTTGAATGTGTTTTACTTTGTTTTTATTTCTAACATTCTCATATTCTTACAATATGAGTTAATGAGGCATGATCACAGATTGAAAATTACAAGATAAAAATTTTACCTTTTCTATACTTTCTCAGGCATGAGATTTGAGAAATTATTAGGGTAGAGCATTAGGACAATAAATCAGGTGATATTTCTCATTCCTAAGTAGCTTTGAAAATCTGTCATAAAAATGGTTTATTCTACTTAATTTTAAATTCCCGAAATGGGGGAAAGGGGAGGGAGTTTAGGAATTCATTTCTATTAAAATATAGAAGTTATTGCAAAACCCTAACTGTAAAAACGCACCAATATAATCGGACTTCGTATACAGTAGCTAAGAGAATCCAAATGCTTCAGTGAAACAGTGAATTTGCCTGGCAGAACTCTGACAAATTCCCATCCACTTGCTCTTTTGAAAATAAAAACAAAATTCAAAACAAATCATACAGCTAGAATTTTGATATCTGAAATATTTTTAAATAAGTTGTCCATAGGACAACTGGCTCAGCTCTCCCTTATAATATCTCCAGGTTTATCTTTTCTCAAAGATGTTGGTTTGTTAAGACTTGCCGCCTCTCTCCCTCAGGTGTGAGGGTAAGCAAGGCTCACAGTTTATCCATCTTCCCCAAACCACACTGTTCCTTTTCACAGAACCCTGCCCCTCAAGACTGGCTAGAACTCGTAGTCCTCATCAGCCATGTCCATAGCCCAGGCAAACTTCTCCCGCTGGGTTTTGTTGTAAATTTTCTGCGCACCTGTTAGTGAGAGTTGTCACTATCTATTGTTATAGGAATCAATTTTCATTAAACTTGAAGCAGTCGTGACATTGGCAGTGTTTTGGTTCAGACACCTATTCACAGAAAAGCATGATGGGAAAATATTTCCTGACTTGAGTGTTCCTTTTTAAATGTGAATTTTTATTTCTTTTTAATTATTTTAAAATATTTAAGCCTTTTTCTTGATCTTAAAGATCGTGTAGATTGGGGTTGGGGAGGGATAAGGGGTTGAGTGAGTCTAAAGATAATGAAATAATCAGTGACTGAAACCATCTTCCCATCATCCTTTGTTCTGAGCATTCTCTGTACCCTTCAGATATCCATCTTTTTCATTTTAAACCCAGTCTTTCACTTGAAAGATTTTTATTGTGTAAAAAGTTCCACAAGTCAATAATTTAGAGGAAAATGAGTATTTGGTCAAAAAAAGGAAAAATAATCAAGAATTTAGGGCTTTTATTTTTTCTTTTGTAATTGTGTAAAAAATGGAAAAAAAACATAAAAAGCAGAATTTTAATGTGAAGACATTTTTTTGCTATAATCATTAGTTTTAGAGGCATTGTTAATTTAGCGTGTGTGCAGAATCCATTTCCCACATCTTCCCTCAAGTATCTTCTATTTTTATCACGAATTCCCTTTTAATCAACTGTAGGTTATTTAAAATAAATTCCTACAACTTAACAGGAAAAAAAATGGTTTAAAAGATTATATTTAACTTACTTTATTTAAAGGGATGACTATGACATAAATATGAGCTCATAATAATTAGGTTGTCATTTTGCACAACTAGGGGGGTGGTTTGCAGTTATTAGTATCGAGCTTTAAAGAAAAAAATATACTGACTCTCCAAGCATAATCAAATCTTTGACCTGAGAATAGGCATAATGCAGTGGAAAGCATGTAAATGTGTTTGTCAGAAAACCTGTGGTTCTAGGCCTGCCTTTGACAAGTTGCTGAAATGCTGCTTCTCAGTTATTTCACACATGAAGTGGAGGTTAAAAGACCTCATATTGATATTGTAACAAATAAGCTTCTGTTTGAAAGTGAGTAATGGTCTCTGGGAGATGAAAATATGATGAACACTGGGGCTATAAAGAGTTTAAGCAACAAGGGTCGATGTGGAAACCATTTTAGCAGTCAGTCTAAAATTAATACTTGAAATATGTACAAACTATATAGAAGTGTGTGAGAAAATAATTGGTGAATAAATAAATAAATAAATTTAAATAAATAAATAAATGAGTGTTGTCTCTATATTGCTAGGAGGTTTTCTCAACAATTTGGGGAAAAAAACAAAACAGGAGTTCTGACACACTGGCTTAAGGTAAATATTGGAAATTAATAATAATAATAATGAAATTACCAAAAAAATTAAAAAATAAAACAGTAGGTATCATTTTGTTTTCTATTTAGTGTTCCTAATTAGTGTAAGAAGTCATAATTTATGTCTTAAATCACATATGCACAATAACAGAGACCAAATGAAACTTACTATTTCTCCATTCTGAAATTTTCTTGCTTCTATTTAGATTAAATTACCACAAAAAATCAAATCTCAGAGTCCTATTTGAGTAATATTTCCTTCACGCCCCTCATTTCACTTAAAATTAGCTAAGTCCCATCAATTCCATCTGCTATATTTTCCCAATGCAAACTCAAATTTTGATACCCACTACCACTGATGTGGTTCGGATCCCTATAATCACTCTTCTAAATCATTAGAAGACTTTTTCGGTTTCAATTTTCCTACTAAAATGTATTCTCAGTGGTGTGATGAGACCTGTCATTGTCATCTATCTAATCTATAAATTTTATCATGGCATTATTCCATTAAGTCTTAAGTCTTATTTGTTTATTTTTGTCAAGGAATGTTTAAATAGTAAATGAAAAAATCATGAATTATTCTTAAAGAAAGCATAAGTAGATTTTCATAAAGACAAAAATAGTGTGAGTATACTCCATATAATTTTATCATAACCACTCCACTATAATTATACTCTTTGTTTTATATAACTGGGAATTCCATTTAATATAATTATTACTCAAAAATAATTTTTGAAGTTTTCCTAAATAACTGAAATATGCAGCATTATGAGAATGTGATCAATAGAGAAAGTTAACAAACTGTGTTTCAGAAGAGGCAAAGCTGATTTCTGGCACATAGTTGTTTTTAAAAGTGATCCTTGAATGTTTAGCAATTATTGTCATCCATAACATGCATGCAAATCTATCTATACACACGTATTTCCTAGGTAATTCTTGAAATACGTTTCATCAAAACAGTGATTTAAAAAGATACATGTTGCATCTAAGTGTGTTATGTAGATGCACTAACCAGAGTGTAGTGCATATGTTGAATTTTATGTGCCTGTAGACACTTCATAATTTATGTCCTTCTTCTTATTTTTAGAACATTTAAGTCTTCCACAAAATTAATATCTATTTTATTGAAGGTATCATTCTGAACTGAATAATATTTGTATTTGCATAAGAAATATTGTTCTAATCTACATATTTATAAAGAGAAAAATGGATCATTTTGAAATTCTTTGAAAGAAAATAAAAATGGCCTTTATGGGGTTCATGATTTGTGACTTCATGCTGATATATAAACACAAGGTTTTTATAAGATTTTTAGTCCATCTAGACCTATAAGGAGAAGCCATAATATTAAACAAGGTAAGGTTGTGACATACATTGTAGGAGAGGAAGAAAGTAAAAGAATATGAAGTGACTTAGTGAGAAATGAACTGATACTGTGCATTAAAGAAACTTGCATATAAATCTGAAGATATTAGTTTAACATAGCTGGTCTTTTATTCGGCTAATTTCATGATGAGAAGAATTATTACTTTTTTTTTTTTTTTTTTTTTTTTTTTTTTTTTTGAGAGAGAGCGAGAGAGGGAGTATGAGCGAGGATTGGGAGGGGCAGAGGGAGAGGAAGAGAGCGAATTCTACACAGGTCCACGTCCAGTAGGGCTCAGTCTCACAACCCTGAGATCATGACGTGAGCTGAAATCAAGAGTCAGAAGCTTAACTGACTGAGTCACCCAGACTCCTCAAGAATTATTACTTTTTGAAATTATTCTACATCTGCATTTAGGATGAGTGAGGGAAACTGGAGACAGGAAAAATTGTTCCCACTGAATTAAATTGCGGGCATAATGCTATAAGGCTTACAATAAGAAATACCTGAGAGATATTTCATGAAAAAGTATCAATAATTAGTGTGTCATTGAATAAGGAAGGAAAGGAGGACTAAACGATATAGATTCTAAAACTTGGAGGACACATTAAAGAAATTTTGCAAAATAATTATTCTAATCAAGCATAAGATTATTTTGTGCGAATCTTTAAAAAGTCATTTTCGATTTTTGCTTTAGAAAAATGGAATGATTACAGTGTTATCAATTATTAACTCAGGATTAAATATTGTAAACATAAAATTACTTGAAGATTATCTACTTCCTACATAAACCATTTTATTCATAATTTTGTAGAATACAAATGCATCACTTAATTCTTAGTAATGTTTTAGAAATACTGAGCTTAGAGTAATGACTAACAAAATGACCAAAAGAAACCTGCTACTTAATATGTCTGGATACTCAAACTTTTTAAATGTCTATCAACTCCCTGGTGTGACTGAGAGTTTGTTAGATAGTTACTATAGTTACGTAGATAGTTACATAGATTAGTTAGATAGTATTAAAAAACTGTTACTAAAGTATTACGACTTGCCTGTAGCTATGTCACTTTTAAATTTCTATAATCTCATTATAAATTAATAGTTTTATTTGTGGAGGTAAAGATTAATGCCATAGTATAGTAGCATAGTAGGAGCTAGCTAAATTCTTAAATGAGCAACAAATTCAGTGTATTTATGATGAATCTCCACTGTAATTAACTCCACTGAGATATTTATTAGGAAACTGACACTCTGGGATAAGATAGGTAGTCTAGAGGGGCAATGAATCTTGCAGGTCACTTTTATATTTGCTAAGAATTCTAATAAGATGTTATCTGTGTATAGGTTATAGTCTATTTAAATTGGCATAGCAATTACAATACAAAAATAAGTCAGTAGTATGTTTCCCATCAGGATGACAGGCAAAAATGGGAAAGATTGGCATTAGATTTAAAGTTTGTTGGTCAGGCAGGAATTTTTTAATCAAAAGGTCAATGAAAGAACAGGCATGCCTTCAGTTCCACAGAAGTGAAAAAGGAATGATGTATAAGTAAGCTCTCTTGAATGTTAGATGAAAAATAGTTCTCAACCCTGACTACACATTAAAATTGGGGCACTGTAACAAATACTGCTCTTCTCACTAGATAATTCATTTTAATTGGTATAGGATGATATTTATACATCTCTTTATCTTAACTCATCTGGTAATTCTAATATTTCACCACGGTTGCAACATCCAGATTATTCTATCTTTAGTATGCATTATAATTACTCAGTGGACTTGTTAAAACACCCATTGCTTAACTTCACCCCAAGAGTTACTGATTTGGTAGGTTTGGGATGAAGTAAAAGATTTTGCTTTTCTAGCAAGTTTCCAGGTGACTGTGATGCTGCTGGTTTTAAAGACCACACTTTGAGAACTGCAGCTTATGTTAAAAGAACAGAACATCATTGTCAGCAACAAAATGGTGCCTAATCACATGGGTATGTAGTGTTTAAATGACATATTTTTAGATATTTCTGTCCCATCAACAATTCCGTATGTTTAAAGTAATATAATTTATAGATTAAGTCCTGTTAAAACAATATTCTAATAAGACCACTTAGACCCATATAATTAGCTGTATTGTTTTTAGAAGTAAGTTATATCTTGGTAATCTGGCAATGGGCTTTAATTACCAAGATTTTATTAGAGGAAAAGAGATTTTTTTTAAAGTTAGCATAATTTGCCAGAAATCCTAATTTTTAATACAGTATTATAATTTTTAGCAGTTATGTACAGTATCATATTTTTTTAGCTTTAGCCTGCTAACTTAATTTTCCATTCATCTATACGAAATTAATCAAACTTGAGCTGGAATTTGTTCCTGTTAAACTTTCCTCAAAAGTTTAGTTATAAAGTTTCAAAAACACTGTATATATTTATCTTTATATTTTATAAATATGAATTAGTACCTTGAAGCGAATTTAATTAAAGAAAATAAAATAGTCATATAAATTCTTGGGTATTGTTAATAGCTACATTAAAAAGTAGAAAAGACAATGATGTCCTTAAGCTTCTTTGGTTTAGAAAAAAGTGAAAAGTAATATCTTGTTTTGACTAATATTCTTTCACTACATTTAAATTAATAATTGATTTTAGAGTGTGAGTTGTCATTTTTTTTTAAAAATCAGCATTGAATAAACATGATGATAGTGCATAATACTGTATTGAAAATGAATAATATGCTTCAGAAGATACAAATTAATATTAATAAAAGTCACTTTGTTTTTAAGTTGTTCAAATGCAAACTACATATATTTTCTCAAAGTCATTAAAGATACAGAAAAGAAATTGAATATCTTCAAAAATCTTCCAGAGCTATTTACATAATTCAAATAGTACTGCAATGTTTCAAGATAGGGTTTTTTTTAATGCATCACATTGTCATTTACTCTTGTAAACACAATAAAATATAATTGACTTTTCTTTTCGCTTTTGAAAGAAAACATTTTAATGAGAAAAAAGCATGTATTCAAATAATGATTTGAAATATAATTTTAGATAAAACACTTACTTCTCTAGTAAATTGCTTCAGGTTCATAAGAATTTCACAGCACAATGTGTCTGAGAGGCCTAGAGGATTTATGTTAGACCATGATTTTAGAGCGAGGACACTAATGCTAATGAGTAACATAGAGTACTGTCTAGGGAATATGTCAGCACCAGGTTGTAAATGGAAAGCTGACCATAAATGCCAAGTGGATAACTAGGGGTTGCAATATAGTAACAAATAAGGTCATTACCCAATCTGATACTTGCACAAATAGCAAGGTCAAGATGAACTGTGACTGCAAACTTAGAGGCAGAGAGGGTGCTCTGCAATTTGGCACAGGACAGTGTATTTTAGAGATTGGTCATGAATTCACAAACCAAGAAGTCAGTAAGTACAGGAAGGTCAAACAGAACACCATAAATACATACTATTTCCTATCTAAGGTGGTTTACTGTTTAAGACTTAACTTTTACTATCTTTTATAATAGTGTATGTAAGCCAGGTTCTCTGTAGAATTTGAGATTTGTAAAAGGGGGAATTAATATGAAAATCAAACAAATGAGTGGGAAATTCAGAGTGGGGAAGAACTGAGTAATTTGGAAGGACCACTGTGCTCTTCAGTCTTTTTTCTAGAAGCTAGATTTGTTGTGGCATCTATTTATTTAGTACTCACTTCCTGAGTACATACAGTAGTATCAGATACACACTGGTTTGTAATTTGTAATAGCTCCTAACTCAATTAAAGGAAATGAAAATGTTTTTAAATATAACATTACTTCATCCTTCAAACTTAATACAAAGACTTATTAGAACAGTTTCCCAAATCTTAGAGAATTTAGCAATGAAGTGATCAGGCCAATCGATATTTGCCACTTCCTAAAAATCTATCATTTTGAGCATGCAATTTTAATGAGAGACTTGTAAGAAATGAAGTTTCATTTAGTCTAACCATCCAATGATTCTTGAATCCCAACTCCAGTACTTCAGACTTATGTTTATCTCCTTTAAATATGAACATTTCCGCTGATGAATAATTCAGTACTTCCCAAAGGTACCTCATTTCATCTTTGAATAATCATTTTGAAAATTCACTTATATTTGGAATGAATATCTGTGTCCTCCTAATTTCATCTTTTGATTCCACCTCTCTAATTACATTACTTAAGTGATTAAAAACGATCAATTAACATCTCTTCCTCAAGACAACCTTCAGATATTTTAAGATTCCTATGATATGCCCTGAGGCTCTTTTTAATCCTCCCCTATTCCCCGGGAAGCCTTTAGAGGCATTTTTAATTTGGTGGAACAAACAAGGTCAGCAATGAATTTCCAGCTCTTTTCTTGGACAACTGTGTTTCTCTGGCAAGTCATTCAACCAGTTTCCTCACTTCTCAAACCAAAACAACAAAAAGACTCTCCAGTATAGAACTCTAGGATACTTTTTAAAATCTCTTTGACAGCAGCATAATTTTGTTCACCTTCTTGTCACCCCTTGAGGTTTTTGCAAACCTCTTTGTATTTGATGTGTTAACTATGTAATCTTTTAAATCATACTGTTTGGTGCAATACTCAAATATAGCAATATGTAGCACTGAATCCATAATTTCCTTTTCATCTTTTGAATATGTCATTTTAATTCCGCATTTATCCTAGAGTACCCTATGAAATAATTTACTTTTGTTCTTCATTAGAATAACTTCTAACGTAGTTGTCAGAATTTTAGGGATGTTTTTAGACTTAAGAAAATGCTTGCATCGTTGTTCTTTAATTCATTTATTAAAAAAGCAATGGGGACACAAAACTGACCCATAGCTTCATAAGATCTGTAATTTTGTTCAATCTGATTTTAATCTCTATTTTTCAGAACTGTTATAATGTCATTTGAGTTCTATCTGGCTATATTAAGTTGTTCCCACTTGAGGTAAGAGGATTGCCTTTTCTTTTGGTGCCCTCCATGTCTGATTCAGTGTAAATAATCTCTACTTAGTTACAATTAAATCTAAAGTATCTGCTCTGTATGGAAGGGGAGATGGGATATTAAGAACTACTAAAGCTTGTTTTTTAAGTAAATGGTAATTCAAACAGATAATTGGATAACCACGTTTTGGCAACTGTCATTTTGTTTTGCCTGTCTTTCCCCTTTGTCATGAAGTAACGTTCACTTTGTTTCAGTTTTGTTCCTAAAACCTGTCTTCTCTTTTTAAAAAATATCTGATAAAATAACTTGTTGAGAATTATCTAACTCTCAGATTGATAGCAGTTTAGAGATATCTTGGTATGCGACAATATTCTCTCTTTTGTAGTAAAGACCCATTTCCTTAGAATAAGTTATCTGTTCATTCAATCCATTTAATAGAAGATCTGTTATATTCAATGTATCAATATCAAATATATTTAACTATTCTTGAAAATCCTTATAATCACATTTTATTTATTTCCTGTGATCCTATCAGTTTCCTCTTAGTTATGTCAGCTGAATGCATCATCTTAAGCCAAAAATCTTTATTGGTCAATGCCATTCTTTTAACCCTTGACTATACCATTACCTCTACCTTTTAGATATTTTATACTCCCTTGCAGTCTTTCTTATAGTCTGAACTTTAGCATGCTACCTTTTTCTTTTTTTTAAATTATTATTCTCTTATTTGAAACAGTTATACAAATATTTTCCAAATGTTATAGAATATAGTTTTTTTCATCCTTGTTATTTATCAAAGTACAAAATGAACCTAATTATATGATCTTATGGGCAATTTCTGTTTTATCCAGAAATATAAATGGTAAAATACTCATTACCAATAGAGCAGATCTTTTGAGAAAACCACACTCTTTATTACATAGGCATTTAATCAATACAAAGTATTTACTGTACATGCATAATTCGCTGAGACTTACATCATACACAGTTCATAATTACAGGTAACTTAAAGGTGTTTGGATTTGTTGAATGCAATTCTTGTCTCACATCTAACTATAACTAAATATGGATTTAGCTGATGTTTTATTTGAACTGAATAATTCTGATTTCCTATTGGCTCTATACAACATTTAGATTAAAATAGACATTGTAATTGACTTAGCTGATGGTGTTTGATAAATATAGCTTCTGCTATTAATAGAATATAGGAATAAATTGATATCATTTTAACCTTCATTATTATTTGGTTTCAGATTTCAATTTTAGTTTCCTTTTGTATGTGGTATTTTTGCCTTTATCTTTTCCTTCACTTAAAAGGTTAGAAGATAGAACTGAACAGGGGAAGTGTAAATAATATTTCACTATTCATCAGTTTAAGGGGTGAAATAGATTTTGAGCAAATGAAAATGAAAACTTTTTTTTCAGTAACGTAAACACCATTTAGTCTAATTACTACATAATGTAGGGCTGTTTTGAACAGTAAAATGCACGTGACTTCTTATGAGTGATGTTTATTTAATGAGTTGATGCAACTTACTTTTAACTTCCATATATAGTATCCCTGCTGGCTGATACATATTGTCACTTATCCTCCACAAGCAGAAAACATTCTGGCAGTGAGAGCTTTACTAGGTGAGATGGGAGTTTAGTTTCAAGCTTGACTAGTTCAAAGCTGACTCCAGTACTTTAAATCTTCATTTATAAGTCATCCTTTCTTATATTAAGGGAAATAGAACCTCAGCCAGCTCATCTTGAAGCACAGAAATTCCTTCTAACACCCTGACTGAAGCAGTGACATCTCTAAAGTTACAAATGTCTATGTGATAACCCTTTTACTCAAAGAAAATGCATTTACTGACTTCAATATATTCCTTTTATTCCTCTAAACAGAAGCAATTCTATCCAGTTATGTATTCCTTGGTAGTACGTTGGAAAAGGAAAACATTCTCATATTGTGCCTCTTCTTTAGAATCTTTTTTCATCTCCCTTTATTTGCATTTTACAAAGGAATGACGCCTCAAGAGCCAATCTGTAGGACATTTTGAGATGTGACAATACTGGCTGGGATTGGTGAGAATCCTATTTCAAAGTAGGGATCAAAAACAAAAGCAAAATCATATGCTTATGTTTATATCACATTGAGACAATATGACATCTTATAGGGAAAACTTTATTTGAAAAAAAAATGACTTATTTGACCTAATAGCTGCCTTTTCTTTCATCATTAAAAAGAAATGTACTGCACTTGTGATGATCACAAGTCTATCTTGTTCATGTGCTTATCCTTAAGCATCCAGCATAGTGCTACCTGAATAAATGTTTGCTGACTGCAGTTAAGAGTGGGTATTAAATAAATATTGGATGAATGAATGAATCAATGAATGAATGAATTATTGCTGGGTTATATGGGTGGTGAATATGAAATACATGAATTAGACAAACTAAAAGGATCACAACTGTGAAGATTAGCTTTTTTGACTAATCTAGCATAACATGGGAATTTACAATTAATTACTTCATACATATGCCCTTATTCAATAAATACTGTCTTCAAAGAAACAATTCTGAAACTTGTGTAGCAGTTAAACTACTAGAAGAAAGACAGAAATATGAAATATTTGGATATGCCCCCATTTTCTGTTTTTATTATACAATTAAATTCTAAGATGATTCTGGAAGGCCCAGCTTCCTGAGGTGTATTGACCATGTTTATGTTATGGTTCTTTTATAGAAGTTTATCTTGTATACACAGAAATACTTTATCATTTAATGCCACAGGTATGTGTGCCTGGCCACTAAAGTTTCTTTTGGAAATAGGAAACATTTATAGGGATATATCTTCATAAAGTAGAAATACGAAATTCATGATATAGAAAACATTCAAAAAATCAGAAGATTTGTGATCTAAATTTAGATCTGCCTTGTGAACTCAGATAAGAAATGCATCTTCTTAGGGACCTCTTCTCTTATCTATTAAATATGGCTGTGGTTTCATAGCCCATTTTATAAAATTGTTGTGAAAAACATGTATTAATGAAGCTATTATTTTGGGGCACATGACTTGCCTTAATCATGAATTTGCAGCAATAACAACAATAATATCATTACTTCTAATGATAATATTTGAATGCACTAAGCACTTTAGATAGTCTCTACTTTAATCATCCCATCAGCTGGAAATATATGTATCAGTGTCCCCATTTTTTATGTGAGACAAGTAATATTCAGAGAGTTTTTACAAATTTCAGAAGTCAGCAGCTTAGAGTTGTCAAAGCCAGGATTTTAACTTAGGTGTCTCTGAGCCTCTTTGTCTTTATAATAGGATCCCCTCAAGAACTTTAGAGTCTAATATGAGAGGCATAATTACATGAAGGTAAAGTAGGCCATAATCTACAGTGTACTGACAGAGAAAGAAGAGCTACAGGGACACAAAGGACAGATAAACTTTACTCTCTAGGGAAGTCTTTCAAGGCTTCACTGAAAAGTTTCTATGTGAAATGATATTGGAAGGATGTATAGGAATTTTTACACAAGGAGATGTGGGTGAAAAATAGATAGTAGGGAGAGGAAGGGGTAATGAAGTAGAAAGGATGTTCCTCAGTGAAGGGAATATTCATACATGTCCAAAGTAGTGAAGTAGGAAAATAATTTAACAAGCCTGGGAAACTATAATCAATGTGGTGAAGCAGAGACACAGGGAATTCAAAGGTGGATAGAACTAAATTGTGAAATTATTTGTATGGCAAAGCAAACAGTGTTAACTCTGCCAATTAGGCATTGGAGAGCCAAACTACATTTTCAAAGAGAAGAACGGTTAGCTTTCATTCTTGAGAAGTGAGAAGAGAATAGATTAACAAGAGTTAGGGCAGGTATACCTTTCAGGAAAACAGCATAATAGCAGAAGGAGAGATGTTAAGGGCTAGCTAGCATTAAGGAAGCAGTAATACAGATGGAGGCGATGGGCTAAATGTGAGAAGCACCTTAAGTAGTGTCAACCAAATATTGTGACCAGTTTGGGTGGAAGAGGGAGAGAAATTAATGATGTTAACCTTTCAGATACAGTGACTGGGTAATTATGATGTATTTAACTGAGCTGTATTTAAGTCAAGCTATTAGGAGGGAATAAGGAGGAGGATTCCCATTTGGGCATTTTAAGTTTAAGATGCCCGTCGAACAGTTATATTCCACAGGCAATTAAAATTTTAATACTTTTGGCTTAAAGTCAGAAGTGTGAATTAGCATATACAACACATGAACTTGCTAGAAAGAAACAAGGTTTTCCTTGACAATATGTATATTTAACTCTAGGCAGCAGAGGAGAGTCAACGAGGGAGACAGACAAAGGGCAGTCATAGAAGTAGAGGAGAGTCCAAGTTGGGGAGCATGCGCCATAAGGAGTTGAGGAGCAGTGTGACAGAGCAGAGGACAATTCACAGAACATGAAAGTATTGCGCAACATATAATATTCCATCAATTAAAGGTAGTTTTCTCATTATAAAGAAGCATATATTTATTAGGTAGCAAAGGATCAAATGGTCCATGAAATGAAAAACAGGATTTAGATACTTGGTGTCATAGGCTGAATTGCATACACCCAAAATACATGCATTGAACTGCTAAGGCCCACCACATACGAATGTGGCTTTATTTTGAGGTAGGGTCTTTACAGAGGCAATTAAGTTAAAATGAGGTCATTGGGGTAGGCGCTAATCCAATATTACTGGTGTCCTCATAAGAAGGGGAACTCTGGACACAGAGACATGAATAAAGAGAAGATATGTGACAGGACACAGGGAGAAGACAGCCATCCGAAAGTCAAGGGAGGGAAATGCCTTTTCCTCACAACCAGACAAGAAATCAACCCTCCAGAACAGTGACTCTGTATAATTTTCCATTTTTTAAGCCACCCAGTTTATGGTACTTTAATATAGCAGCCTAGGAAATTAATACACTTGGTCTTAAATGATGTCAGGGTCACACTAAATTAATACTGGGCCATTTGTACTTTGAAACAATCGAATTAACCTCTTTTGTTTATGTAATTAGTAATAAATGCCATACATTTATTTAAATATAAAAATTTTGCTTTTCTGTTAATAGGAATATTTCATTGAAATATAACAAGGTAGTATAATAATTTTTGAGTAGTATAAGTTACAATCACTGAGCATAGTATTTACATAGTTTAGTGATCACAATAGCATAATTGATTAGATATTAATATTTATTCAGTTTACAGATAAGAAAATTGAGACATGGAGAATTTGAATAATTGCTAGAATTATCAGACTACGGCAGTTCTAGAACTGATTTGAGAAGCAAGTTCTTATCCACTTCATTGTCAATTATTCATAAAAAGTTAGGCATGCTATTATCCACATATTGTCAAATACATAGATTTTTATTATAATAATAGAGCAGTTAATTTCATGTTTCATCTCTGTAATTAGTGGTCAGTTCAGTCAGAAAGATCATCACATATGTGTTTGGCTATACAAAGCAAAATGTGCAGTCTGAAGATGACTATATGATACCATGACAACTAGGGAACTATGCCTGGCTGTATTTCAAAAGTTTAATTATTCAATATCTAATTAAAGAGACTAACAAAGATGGGATTCAAAGAAATAAGTGAAAAAATTGAAAGTAAAAAATTGTGATGTTATAAAAATGGTGTATTACTTTTTTTTTGCACTTGCATAATTATATGCTCTGGTGATAATTCATATTATAAAATATTTAATTTTCAGGTAATGATAAATATACAAGCAGTTAAAACTTCATAATACGTCAAATCATAGTGTTAGAATAGTCTAAGAATAAAGTAAAATAAATAAATACAGTTCTGGCTTTCTGGAAATCTCATCATTAGATATCTTTTACAAGTTATATCTGTTGAAATCCTTGCAACTTCGTTCAACACTGAAAAATTTACATTAATTTAAGACTGACTGGATTAAATATAGTTGCATTAATTTTTTCCAGCATTCGTATAGTACATTTAAGAGCAAAATATTATATTCTATTCTTTTGGTAATTGTACTTTTGTATTCTAATATGTGTATTCTTACAAAGATTAGATCAAATAATCCACAACAAATATAAAGGAACTAGAAATCATAATACATTTTCCTATATTAAAAATGTACATTAACCTAACCAAAAAGGCAAAAACCATGTAAATAGAGTAAAAACTCAATCAAACTGTGAAAATGAACCTTGGTCTTTTAAGAAACTATGCTATTGAGACCGTAATTACTATATGCAGTTCAAATGCCCTCAGATTATTTTTTAATCATAACAAAATATATCTGTGAGTTATATAGCCCTTTTTATTATTAAGTACTTTGATTCATAATGCAAGCTTGAGAATTAAGAGAAAAATACTGAATTTCCGCTAATCCAGAATATGACAAATGAAAATTATTTAAAAAATTTTCCCAGTTTTATTGAGAAATAATTGCCATTCAGCCCTGTGTAGGTTTAAGGTGTATTTCATGGTGGTTTGATTTACATGTTATGAAATTAATACCACAGCAGTTTCAGCTAACATGCATCTTTGCACATAGATACAATCAAAAGAAAAAAAAGAAAGAATGAAGAAAAATAAAGTCTTATTGTGATGAGAACTCTTAGGATTTACAGTCTTAAGAACTTTCCTATATATCATAGAGCAGTTTAGCTTACAGTAGTCATGTTGTGTATTACATCCCTAGTGTTTGCTCATCTTATAACCGGCAGCTTATAACTTTTGATCATCTTCTTCCAGTTCCCCCTCTACCTCTGGTAACCACAGGTCTAAACTTTTTTTCTGAGTTACTATTTCTTATTTTATTTTTTATTTTTAGATTCTAGATATAAGTGAGATCATGCAACGTTTGTCTTTCTCTGTCTAATTTCACTTAGCATAACGCCTTCAGGGCCCATCCATGTATTTGCAAATGGTAGGATTTCCTCATTTTTTAATGGTTGAATGATGTGTGAGTACGTGTGTGTGTGTGTGTGTGTGTGTGTGTGTCACAACTTATTTATCCATTCATCCATTGATGGACATTTAAGTTGTTTTCATTCCTTGGCTATTATAAATAATGCTGCTGTGAACATGGAGGTGCAGATATCTTTTTTCATTCTCTTTGGATATATTCCTAGACATGGAATTCCTGGGTCTTATGGTAGTTGTACTTTTAATATTTTGAGGATCCTCCATACTGTTTTACATAGTGGCTGTACCAATTTACAGTTTTAACAACAGTGCACATGGTTCCCTTTTATCCACATCCATGCCACCATTTATTATCTTTTCTCTTTTTGATGATGGTCATTCTAACAGACATGAAATAATATTTCATTGTGGTTTAAATTTGCATTTACCTAATAAATAGTGATGTTGAGCATATTTTCATGTACCTACTCGTCTTTTGTATGTCTTCTTTGGAGAAATATTTATTCAGGCCCTTTGCCTATTTTTAATTAGGTTATTTGACTTTTGCTATTGGGTTGTATGTCTTATTTATAGATTTTGGATATTAACCTCTTATCAGATGTATGATTTGCAAATTTTCTTTTCATTCTATAGGTTTTGTTTTCATTTTGTTCATGGTTTCTTTTGCTGTGAAGATTTTTAGTTTGGTGCAGTCCCACTTGTTTATTTTATTTTATTTTATTTTATTTTATTTTATTTTATTTTGTTTTGTTTTATTTTATTGGTTGTGCTTTATATGTCATATTCAGAAAACCATTACCAAGACCAGGCCAAGGAGCTTTATTGCTATATTTCCTTCTAGGAGTTTCATGGTTTCGGGTCTTATTTTTAAGTCTTTAATTCTTTTCAAGTTAATTTTTGTGAGCGGTGTAAGTATGGGTCCAGTTTCATTCTTACCTGTGAATATCCAATTAACTCAGTACCATTTATTGAGGAGACTGTGTTGAAATATTATTAAAAACTCTATTAATGTTTATTTCTTACATCCTAAAAATACATGTTGAATCATGTACAAATTATTTTTAAGGATAAGAAATAAGCATAGAATATTATCTATGAAATAGTGAGTCCATGAAGGTTGTTTTAATAATACATAAATGAATAAATGCCATTGAATACTTACTGTATACTAGGTCCTTTGCTATACTTTCTATCTGTTAGAGCATTATTATCCCCAATTCACAAACCAGAAAACAGCAGCACAGAAATGTTAGTCTAATTTCCCAAGATTTAAGAGTAAGTGGAAGATGGGGTGCCTGGGTGGCCCTGTCAGTTAAGTGACTAACTCTTAGTTTCAGCTCAGATCCTGATCTCAGGGTTGTGAGATCAAGCCCCATGTTGTGCTCTGTGCTCAGCACAGAGTCACCTTGAGACTCTTTTTCTCTCTCCCTCTGCCCCACTCTCCCATACTCTCTCTCTCTCAAAATAAATAAATAAATTCTTTTTCTAAAAAAAAGAGTAAGTAGAAGAAAAGGATGTTGGGGATAACAGTTTCATGTTCTGGATTCTATAATGGGTATAATGCTATAATGTTTTTCAAATGATTTGGAGTTACAACATACCATCAGAAAGCTCATCAGTCATTCCCATGACTTGCCTTTTTACTTCTCTCCCATTTTTATTTATTTAGTATGTTTTTAATTAATATTTTCTGTTTGAAAGTCTTTCTGCGTTGCACTATAGAGAGCATAAAATCAAATCTAATACATTTCTGATCCACAAAGACCTTACTGTATCTTTGGTGAGCTGCATGTGGATGGAATATTACAATATAAAGAAGAATATGGTCAGAAAATTAAAGGTGAAAACCTATGGGATTTCATTTATTAATTCAGTATGTACATATCCATACATATACATATATACATATACACACACATATCCCTTTTAATGCTTGGCAACTCACTTCCTGGGTACTAGGGACTTAGTGTGTACTCTGGCCCATGGCTCAAATCTCTCCACTTTAGGACTAAACCATTCATTCACACAACTACTGAGAGTGTTGACATGAGATAGCACTCATATCAGTCTACACATAAACACACAGAATAAAATACATATATACAGAATTATACTGGATTAAAACAAAACTATATATACATATATACAAAATAATATATATTTACAGAAGTATATATATGTGTCTTTATTCATGTGTGAGTTATGTGCATGTGTGTACATGTACGAGCATGTGTTTATGTTCACATACATGTGATGGAAGTTTATAAACAATAGATTTTGAGCAAGATTTCATAATTCAGGCAAAGCTCTCATTCGCAGTTCAGCACTTTGAACTAGATTTCACTGTCATGGATTGTTTTCCAGTAGGCTCACACAGTCTTATTGCTCTTTCAGTATCAATGCTGTGTTCACTCGCCTCAAAATAATTTGGCCCTTGTAGTGTCTGTCCAAAGAACTGATTTTTTTAAGCTTTTGAAAAAAATCTCCGCTGTCATTCTCTTTTTATTCCCGCATGTATTTCCTGTCTTTTTATTTCCAATGTGATCTTTGATATGCAAAAAAAAAAAAAAAAAAAAGGAAAAAAGAAAACAACTGAAATTTATGCCAAATGTCTATAGCAGAGGTACAACTAGAAAGAATAAAGGAAGTTGCTTGTGCCTAAAGTACAAATAGAAGGTTCAATCCTTTTCTTGTTAATGCCTGATAAATTTCACATAAGAATCTTAAAAATTGTGAAGGAAATGAGATAATGGAGAAGGAGAATATGACAAAATAGAAAAAATAGGAGAAGGGAAGACACATAGAGTCAGGTCCTCCTTAAGACATAAGAAGGAGTTAGATTAGAGGTGAGAGGAAAGAGAAATTTCTTTTATCTGGAGGGAGGGAGAAGGGTGAGAGGTATAGAAATGTTACTTTATTGGAAGTCTATGTTGAACTGGTTCTTGAAGGAGAAGGTAAGATATGCTTGTTTAGAGTTGTGGAAAGAAGCAGGAGCAAAGGCAGATATAGCTAAAGAAGAATGAATGCAATAATTCAATGTGACTACATCAAAATGATAAAAAGTGGGGCACTGTGAAGTGAATATGGACAGGCTGTTGAAGAAGACATTATGGAAGGACTTACGTTCCTCATTGAGATATTTGAATTGTGTTCTGGGAATATGAAAACATCATTGAACAATTTTGATCAAAGGAGAAAATTAGATGGAACTATACCATCACCTTAAATTTAATGGGTATATTTCAGTTGTCCTATTAGATTCTCCTCCTTTAAGAACTTGGGAATTTGCCTTACTCCATTTTAAGCAACCTGTTCAAAAATCACACAGAAAATCATGTATCCTTGTTCTGGCTAGCTTAAAACACAGTGATCATTCATTTATATATTCCTTTCAGTTGGGAAAATTTGATGGGACTATGGATGTTTCTTCCATTGAAAAAGATCCAAAGATTAAGTAATGGTAAAATTCTACATAAAGTTAGGTGAATAAGAATGTTAAGAAATAGATGTCGATCCTCATAGGAGATCACTCACAGATGCTCTGAGTTCCTAATATCCTCTTTTTTTTTTTTTTTTTTTTTTTTTAGATTTTATTTATTTATTTGACAGAGAGAGAGACAGCCAGCGAGAGAGGGAACACAAGCAGGGGGAGTGGGAGAGGAAGAAGCAGGCTCATAGCAGAAGAGCCTGATGTGGGGCTCGATCCCAGATCGCCAGGATCACGCCCTGAGCCAAAGGCAGACGCTTAACCGCTGTGCCACCCAGGCGCCCCCCTAATATCCTCTTTTTGAATGTTGTAATTATAGCAGGAAAACTCTGGCTGAGTTGGAATACAACCTCAGTAATAGTCACGTCAGAGTTTGGGGTGCCCATTACCCCGGTGATTTTTCAGGTCTTGTTGGTTTTACTTTTTTAGTCTTTGTTAGCTTCCAGCTTCACTGGCAACTCTAGTGTTTATTTACCACTGTCTTCTGTTCATCAGTTGAAAGATCAAATGACATTTGCTAGACTAATTCATTTCTTTAATATTTGATTATAATACTGTCAGCATCCTAACAATTCAGTAAGAGTAGAATCCCTGTATGCCTTGCCCTGGGAAGATATTGCCTATAATATCTGCAGAACTTTCCCTGGTCCCAGCAATCCACACTCCTTAGTTTCCAGAATGCTTACTTTCTTGAGTCACATTCCTTCTACTTTTTAGAATGCCGTTTGCTGTAGGTTTTTCTCCTAAAATACTAATTTTATTTTGAGAATTATTCTTAAGCTTTCACAACATTCATTTTATCTGGTTTTGGAATATAGGTGAGGCTCAGTGGGGTGGAGTCCGGAGCCCGTGACCAAGAAGGAATTCTTGAGACATCTTTAGTGCAAAATGGTGGTTTATTAAAGCACAGGGACAGGACCCGTGGGCAGAAAGAGCTGCTGGGGGGGGGGGGCGGTGAAGGATGGCTGATTATATATTATGGCGTTGGGGGAGGTAAGGAAAAGGGAGGTTTGAAAAGAACTTTCATATGTTAAAGAAGATTCACAGGATTTGGAGTCCTTGCCATTTTCAAGTTAAGGTTGTTTTTCCCTCTAGCAAGGCATTAACATTAAGATAGTTGGGAGATTCCTGGAAGAAGGTCACATGTTTCCCACCCAGGAGTGAGGGGGTGAGGGGAAGTTGCAGGGTGTCAGCTTATGCTTTGTCTACAGCCAGCCTTCTGCTCCCTCATCACATTGAAATAGAGACGTTTACCTACATTTAATATCATGAAAATGCTGACAAATTTAAGAGCTGGACATTTGTATTTAATTTATAAATGTTCGAAAGGAAGTAAAACCCTTATATATTTTTACAGCTTTGAAGAATTTGGTACAAATTGTGATTTCCCCATCTGTGACATTTAAATTAGGGAGATCATTAATTTAGATAGGAAAAGGATCTAGTATACTAGTTTTTTGTTTTGTTTTTTTAAATTTAAATTCAATAGCCAACATATAGTACCTCATTAGTTTTTGATGTAGTGGTCAATGATTCATTAGTTGTGTATAACACCCAGGGCTACTAGTATACTGGTTTTAAGCCAATTAAGAAGCATTAGGCTTAAAACTGCATACAAAACAATAGAATACACTAGAGTGAAGGGGATATTTTAACAAAATAGTTTTTAGTGCAGATCTTGTTTATATCTTAAAAAGTGACATTAATGAAGTATTACTTCTGGCTCTACTTTCCTAGTCTGGTGTTACTGTTGTGGAAGCAAGTCCACACTTATGTGGGTGACCTGAGTGAAAGTTATTTCACGTTCTAAAGGAGATGAGGTGGATTGATTATAAGGGCAGTCTTCAACCTAATAATTGCAACCAGTTTGTCTCTAACACTTGAGCACAACTCACTCATTTATTCTTGTGTTTTAAATTCATAGTAAACAAAGGGCAATTGTCAAAACAAATGGACTTGGTTTGCAGTGACAAAAAACCTGTTTTCAGAGGTTGACTGACTCATTGTGCAAGGTTCCAGAATCTTTTGAGGGCTTCTGAGAGAAGACCAGATTAGAGTAGTATCATCCTTTCGCCTGCAGCTAGGATAGTTTGTCTGTCCTGGATTCCCGTTGATCCCTGGATTAGCCATTAGATATTAACTGATTTTTAACAGTGATTAACTGAGGTTTAGAAATATAAATGCTTTCCTTGTAAGCATTTTTTTAAAATTTAAAAACAAAGATATTTTTAATAGTATGTAGTCTTTTATAAAAGACTTTTGGCATATATGAATCATTTATATTTAGGAAATATATATCAGCATGTGGCCTAGAAAATATACAGATTTAACAAATTAATTATGAAGTAACATCTTTACATGAAATGGTAGAAATATCAATTCTACTAGCATATATTATACAAATGTATGGAAATGTTATATTATGAAAGAGGTCTTAAATAAAAACCATAAAAGAAAGCAGAATTAGAGACCAGGCTCAACAAAAGCAACAGTTTATTGATTAAGTATTATATGGGTTCTTTTTTTTTTTTTTAAAGATTTTATTTATTCATTCAACAGAGAGAGAGAGACAGCCAGCGAGAGAGGGAACACAAGCAGGGGGAGTGGGAGAGGAAGAAGCAGGCTCCCAGAGGAAGAGCCTGATGCGGGGCTCGATCCTAGAACCCTGGATCACGCCCTGAGCCGAAGGCAGACGCTTAACGACTGAGCCACCCAGGTGCCCCAAGTATTATATGGGTTCTGCACTCAGTTGCAGTTTTTGTGGTGGTTTTCTCCACACACCACCAATTTTCTGACATTTGATGGGTATCATGGAGTTCAACTTAAATCTGACACCATCTACCTAGAGATAGTAACGGATTCCACAGGTTAAGTAAGGGCTCAGTTGCTATGTGTGCTTCTGACCAACTGGCTACAGTTTGGAGGTTCCAACAACTCCCTTCAACTCAAGATGTTAATCACAAGTCCAGGTTGTAACCTGTATTTCTGACCGACTGGCTATAAGCCAGAGGTTCCCACAATCCCCTCTTTGGTTTTGATTAATTTGCTAGAGCATCTCGCAGAACTCAGGAAACCTGTTTACTCCCTAGATGACTGATTTATTACAAAGTATAAGAAAGGATACAAATCAACAACCAGATGAAGAGATACATACGGTGAGGTCCCCAGAGAAGGAGCTTCTGCCTTCTGGAATTTGGAGCCTAAAATGTGGCATGTGGAGGCATTCTGGTTCCCCATCCTCTCTTTTTGTTGTTTTTTAAGGAGGCTTCATTACATAGGCGTATTGATTACATCATTGGCTATTGGTGATTGAATTCAATTTCTGGCCCGTGACCCCTCCCTGGAAATCAGGGGGTGGGATTGAAAGTTCTACCCCTCCATTCATGGTTGGTCTCCCTGTCAACTAGGGGACATGTTTATCACACTCATCATAGGGAATTCCAAGGGTTTTAGGAGTTTAGGTTTCTATTCCAGAAACATCATGAGGAACAAACGTATATTTCTTTATTATAAATCACAATATCACCAGTATATACATCTCCCTGAAGAATTTACAGTGAATGGAGGAAAAGAAAATACATAAGATTAAATAAAGTAACTTTAACTGAAGGAAATTATATAAATGATTAGGGGAAGAAGGTTAAATAAGTATTAGTCATTATTATGAAATAATATTTGTGGTGTCAGATATTTATTGTATATACCCTATTACTATTAAAACATTGAATAGAAGTCAAATTAATGCATCTAGGAAAATTATTATATAGAAGATTTTACTGATATCCTAAATGTATCATAAGTTCGACAGTCATGTGTAGAGTCATATCACTGAATACTCCCTGTAGATTTCTATCAGTATTATCAATTTAACTTTAGGAAACGTGAAATTTAAATTGGCTATCTAAGATAAAATAAGTCAATTGAAAGAAGAATACATTTACTTTTTAAGTTCTTGATTAATCCATACTGATTTATTTATCTGATGAAGTAAAACTACACAATACTGATTTTTTGTTCTAATTATCTACATTAAAAATTTTCTTCCTCTTTTAAAGGTTTGTGAGTCTAATACTGTGGAAATTGAATAAATGAATGCAATTCTGTTCTCTGTTTCAATGGAGCTGTCAGAATTGTGTCAACAGATTTGTCTGTTTATGCCCAGAAGGAAAGCTACTTTAAACAATGTGTTTTTATTAAGACAGACAGTATATAAAAATTGGCAGAAGATATTAAAATTCTTCATAGCGGGCTTGAAAGATAGTCTAGTATTTCCCAATCAATATGTTGTTTCTGAAATCTCATCTGCATTTGTTTATCTTATATCTATTTATCTGTTTATCTCCATCAATCTTCCCAAAGCAAATAAATTATACTCTTGCATACATTTTCTTAAATTGATAAATGTTTATATAATTAGTTATTTAATGTGTTACCGTTCTAGAAAACTAAGAATTCACATATTTATAGTGGAGAAAATCATACATGTTTTTCAAGTTATGGCATGAACAAAATACATCAAGAATGGGTAGATAGTATAACAATGAGTAGACAGCAGCAAGAACTAAGAATCTGTTTATTATATACATCCGTCACTATTAAAATACCAAATGCCTTTATGCACAGAATGTGGACCAAGTGTAGTGTAGATGCAAGATTATGTTTTTTTTGGTTTTCTAGTGCAGTTACTTTTTAAGAATGTCTTCATACACAATTCCTTATTTGGAAGTATTCTGAGATTCGGTACTTAAATAGAAATTTGTCATTATGATTTTGGCAAAGATGGCAGACTGAGATGTCTACAACTAAAATTACCATTTTAACATATTTTTTCCTTCTTAATATTTATCTCATTCACATGAAATAAATTGAACCATTTGGTTTTGTGCATATTTCAAACAAGTAATAAACAATATTATATGTATTCATGGTTTTGTGTTTTTTTAATATAAAAATGAACATGACTCCTATAAATTGGTCTATTTATGTGGACCATATCCATAAACTCTACCATTAGAGAGGTTGAGCTATAAGGCCACAATGGGTATGACAATCAGGTGAATGGTAATCTCAGAGAGAGTGATTTTATTATTAACTATGCTTGACTAGGTTAGATCATTATGTTAGGAAAATAAATCTTGACATTTATATGGATAATTTTGTGGCTTACTTGTCAACCTTCCTGTGAGACATGGGTCTGATTAAACTCTGATTGAGAATGAGAACTGTAATACATTATTAATGAACTCAGGGTAATTGTAAAGTTTTATGACTTAGGGATCAGTGGAAATTGGTTCCATGGTCAATTTGAGAAATTATGAGAATACACCTTGCACCGACAGTGCTGATAGCTTAGCATTAGTCATGGTCTTCCCACAACCATGGCCTGTGACAGCACTAATGATAGTCATTTTGTAGCATGACCATGCATTAGAATACATTTAGAGGAGCATAAAATGTCAAATATTGGAGTAAAGATTTTTCGGCAGTTCTTGGCACAAGAAGCCTTATGTTCCCAGAAATTCATGTTTCTTGGAATTTTGACCCATGTATAGGAATCTCAAGATTCGTAGAAAAATGTTGATTAAAAATCAATCAACTAAACTTATTTTTTAAAACAAGTATCCTTTTGGACTTTAAAACCATATTGACAATCAAAGCCAAAGAAAACAACATGAAAGTTGTTTTTTTTTTTTAACCGACAATTATATCAATAAATTTTTCTCATTTTTTTTGTCCTAGATTATTTATTTATCCTCACTAAGCTTGCTTTTGTTATCTTTGAAGTAGAAATGATAGTGATTTTTCTAAGGAGTCATTGAGATATAGACTATGGTCATTTCAGTACCTGATACATAATGAGCACATAAGGTATTTCCATTAGTATAATTTCAATGCAATAATATTGCTTAATGAAAATGTATTGACCATTTAAAGTAGTAATTCATGATGAAGCAAGTATGGAAATGACATATCACATACTTTTAAAATGAAAGGATGTGGGGGTCATAACTGTGAGATCTGCTTTGAGAAACAGCTATGGTTTCAGTAAGGGCATTTCTCTCTGTATAGATTTCAATGCAGACTGTTTTTGTTTGCCATTTAGGCTCCACTGTTAGATGGATTTGTAAATGTAGATGAAAAGCCTAGTTCGTTTATAAAGCTCAAATAAAATCAGAGACAGGAAGGTATAAATGTAAAAAAGATGCAAAACAATGCAAAATTTGCTGTTTTTGAACTATTAGGGTGTATTATCATCCTGAGACAACATGTTCCATTTTCAGTCAGCTGACTGTAAAAGGTTAAGGACTTACCATTTTTCTTTATGTTTTTAAATCAATAAACAGCTTAGAAAAACACAATTTCACCATTGCCTATTTTAGTAAAAATATTTTTTGAGATTTTTTTTATGACTTGCAGACCCAAGCATATCAGTTCTTACTCTCTCAAAATTATATTTTATGGATTCTTTGACCTGTACAAAATGGGCCCTAGTATTCTGGGGCAATGCCATATTATCATGTCATTGGTTAGTAGGTAAGTACTAGAAGCCATTTTTTAGAGTCATAGAAGGAAGGTTGTCAAAGTTATGTACTTTGAGTTAATTGACAGACTGTTCTCCCAGTTGTTCTCTTCTTCCTAATAACTACTCTGATAACATGTTGCAACTCTGGACCTGGCCTGACTAAATGTCGATCTGTGGAAGGCTCTTTCCCTCCTCCTGTTCTGAAAGATCATGATGGTGCCCGCTCTCACAACTTCCTTGGAGGAGACATGGACCTTGCAGTGACCATTGGGGAACCAGGTGTATGGAAGGATGGGTTCTTCACACCAACATTCTCACATTCACCCTTTTCTTTGAATCTTTATTGTTCCCACTTTTTTTTTTCTTTTCTGTGCCATTTATTGTTAATCAATTATGGGAATAAAAACAGAATAATATACGGTGACAAAAGAGAAGTCTAAAATATTTCTACTGTCTTCTTTTCTCTCTCAATTATGCCTTTCTGTCCCCATTAAAACAACACTGTGGGTTACATTATCAAAATTTCTGGTTTTGGGAACAGTGTGGGGAAGGATATGACTATGGAAAAAAAGAGAAAAATGTAAGTGAATTTAAAATAAATTAGCCAAAATATATTCTTAAAAATATATATGTTTAATACTCCGTAGATTTCTATTCTCTGAGTACTATCTAATAGAAATATAACGTGAGTCATATATATAATTCTGATTTTTTCAGTGGCTACACTAAAAGTAAAAATATTGAACTTAAATTTTTATTTAACCCAAGATTTTATACATAAGTATTTTTATATATAATCAATATGAAAACATTACTAAAAATATTTATACTTTTTTTTTTAATCTTTGAAATTTGAAGAGTATTTTACATTTACAGAGCATCTTAATTTGGATGCTGATTTTTCATTGGAATTCCTTGATCTGTATTTGTACTTCATAAAATTTAAGGTTGAAAATACAGATTTATATACATCAAGTTGTCCAAACATATTTAAAATTTTTCAAGTACCTAAAGTGGATCAGTTTTTAAATTTAACTTAAATCAATTTAGAAAATGTACATCCTCCTGCACTAGCCACGTTTCCGGTGTTCAACAGCTACCTGCAGCTAGTGGCTGCCATATTGAACATTGTATCCATTCATGTTCCTACTAAACAAAGTGCATTTCTTATAACAAACCAAAGTCCTTGACATCAGAGCAGTTGAATGCACTACCTTCTGACCACGTTAGATATCAAATTCACTAATTTTATTTGCAATTGTTTTTTACTTAGAACAGCAACAAATACCTAAATTTGCCTTTTCAGTTATGTAAAATCTACTAATTACCCTTCTTTACATGCTTTACATGTGTTATACAACCAACAGGATTATTGCTTTGGTGTTTTAGCCAGTCCACACTTGGAACTTCATTCATATACATATGATTATCCTCAGTGGCTTAGGTTGATTTAAATATCAGATATTAGTCACATTCCCTTGACCTCCAGTTTGTTTTCAAGGTATCATTTAAAAAACATTTTCTTTCTTGGCAATATTGCTTTATTTTTGCATCTTCTATTTTGCTATTGTTTTCTATAACTTTATCAATAATTGAACTGTAGAGAAAATATCTTGGATTAAGAAAGATGGCTTAACAAATACATATTTAATGTATACTGTAATATTTCTGATCAAAGTTACCATTCTTAGTTTTTGGAAGTCGTTTACAATAAATGATGAAATAATGGTTTGAGATGAGATTCTAAATCTGACTGCAAACATCAAGTGTATGCTGGCAAATAAATATGTGGACTGCTAGAATACAATAGATTGTTTAGACTCCAAAAATTAAATTAAGGAACCATCTTATAGTGACATACCACACAAAACAATCACTAGGCTGCACAAAATAGAAAAGAGAAATCAATTATGGTTCAATAATACCACTTTCTCAATCAATTAGAAATAACAAAAGTGCCTTATTTACAGGAAGTCTGATGGCATAATATTCTGACAGTTCTTCATCTGTAAATATTAAGCATTGCTTGTTTAATTATGGTGGAAAGTACAGTTGAATCATCTGAGGGAGAAACATATTCATTTTTTTCCCCAGAAACATTAGAACTACCTCAAAGCATTTTAAGAAATTATTTTGAAGTTGTTCTCTTATAAATATAGAATGCTACATTTTTAAGCATTTTATAGACACCTAACATTTAAGGCAGATCAAAGAAATAAAAATAATTGCTATGATTGTTTGGCTTTAGAGAAAATGCGTTTATAAGAAATTGTTATCTATGTGACATTAATCTAAGAAAAAGTAGTCTCACCTATGAGAAGGCTTTTGTCTATGTACCGTAGGCCTCTTCCATAATAGAACCTCAGTAGTATTTTTATTTTAGTTTAATTTTGATTTTGAGAAGAAATTAATGTTAAGAAGTTGTAGTTCTGTTGCTATGTTAAAAACATTTCTATTATATATCTAATTTAATTATCAATTTCATGGGTTTATATTAGCTGCTCTTACATTTTTCTGTTTATACCATGCAATTTTATTATAAACCTACAGCCTTTTCTTCTGTGCATTATTAGCTTAGCTTGTTAAATCAGAGTACTAATGCAACCAATAGCATAGACTTGAATATTTTATTTCCTATTTGTCTCTCTTTCTTTAATAGTGACAGACTAAGACCTTAATTCAAGCAGCTATCTTGTAAGTGCATTCCTTGACTAAAAATGTGAAATGTGAAATGTCATTCTGCAGAGGCCACAATCACTCAGAGTTGATTGTTACAATCATCAATCCCCTATAGGCTTGTTCACACTCAGACCCAGAGCTCGTAGATCCTGGTCTATTTGTAGTATGTGAGCATCTCCAGAGGAGTTGTGTGTGAGACTCTGCTGCTTCCGTGCTTGGTGCCGTGTGTTTTACAGTTGAGCATAGGTAACCCATATACTCATTGATTATAGTGATTTCACCTCTGTATCTACCTCAGTTTAGTGTGGATAATACTACTCTTCTTCCCCAGGCTTATTCCTTATTCCCAGTTCAGTATGATGCCTGGTTTGTTGCTGGCCCCACTGAGGTGTATCTGGAAGGTGCATCTGGGATGGGGGGACTTACTGCTGATAGTGTCAGTGAATACCTGGTCATTCAGATGTGGCCAACAGCTGTCTCTTCTACACATCTGCTTCCCAGGTTCCCAACACCCAAAGTACTCAGCAGGCCCTCTTAGCTGGACCAACTTGAGAAGGACACTACAGAAAGATTAGCAACTCACTCTAACTGTGTAAAGGGTAAATGCCACAAACTTTGGACTCAAACAAAACTAAAAATGAATCATAATTTTATTGCTTTCTAAATATGTAACCTTGAGCAAGTAAGGTAGTTCTCTGAGTCTCAGGTTTTCTTTCCATCTTTAAAATTATGATGATGATAGCTATTCAAAACGTATGTTGAAGTACAGAGAAAGGATATATATGAAGAAGTTAGAATGATGCACCCCACATTATAAAGGTTCAGTTCATGGTAAATAATAGTATTATTACCATCTGTAAAAAGAAATAATTTACTATGGGGGAAAAAATTATCTGACCTGTCCTCTTCTGAAGTGTTATGTAATTTGTGTGTAAGAAGTTCTATAGGTTTGTATGTAGGATCCGAACTTTTTTATTCAATTTTAACTGTTCTGTAGAGTTTCTTTTATTTAAAGTGAATCAGAAATCACAAAGGAAATATCTTTTTTTTTAGTGTGAAACTTATAGAGATGATACTAATAAATTAATCATATTATATTAGAGATATACTATCTATACCTATTGTCATTTAAGAATATATATCATTTAGGAATATATCATATAAGAATATATACACGAATGTATTGTAGGAATAAACTAATTATGGTGAAACATAAGTAATTTTGACTCTGTTCATTTTTCATCATTTTTCAATCTATCTTTATGAAAAAAGCAAAACAGTACTTTATACTTTGGTACTTTCAAAAGATAACAAATATAACACAAACATATTTTAGTTAGTTTTTTGTCCTAATTTTAAGTAGCAATAAAAATAAGTTTCTTAAGATGCCATAATGAAAGTGTCACAAAATGTATTTTTAAATTTATTTCCAATTTTTGTAGATATTTTTCTTTGGAGAATTTAATTTGTATAAATATCAGTTATGATCTATCGTCCTTACCTTTAAAGCTGCCCAGCAAAAAATAAGATGTGGTGGTACCAACCTCTTACAGTTACATTGTGTAGTTGTCATTTGGACTGTAAAGAAACTTTCTGTTTCCTCAAATCCAACTTGATTTACTGTTTTAATGTTTGATTTTCTTTTCTGTCAGATTAAAACTGCAGGAGACATTGATGAATGTGCTTCCAAGCCCTGTAAAAATTGAAGTGTGGGATTTCACCATAGCTGCCTGCCAGATAAATAACCAGGTATTTATATCTTTTAGTCCTATCAAATGAATTTTCATTTCAAATGAAATTTTTCAATTCACTACAGGTTAGACCTGATGAGTTAGCAGTTCTCCAAGAGTTGATATGATTCTCCTTAGAAATATTAGACTCTCAAAAACTCAGATTTTATCTTACCAATGCAAACTAGAGCAGCCACTCTGGAAGACAGTATGGAGGTTCCTCAAAAAGTTAAAAATAGAGCTACCCTATGACCCAGCCGTTGCACTACTAGGTATTTACCCAAAGAATACAAAAATACTGATTTGAAGGGATACACGCGCACTGATGTTTATAGCAGCATTACGTATGATGAAGAAGATGTAATACATACAGACATACACACACACACGATGGAATATACTCAGTCATAAGAAAGAATGAAATCTTGCCATTTGCACAGACATGGATGGAGCTAGAAAGTATTATGCTAAGCAAAATAGTCAGAGAAAGACAAATACCATATGCTTTCACTCATATGGAATTTGAGAAACAAATTAGCAAAGGGGAAAAAAGAGTTTGAGAGAGACAAACCAAGAAACAAACTCTTCACTATAGAGAACAAACTATGGTTACCGGGGCGGGGGGGTGAAATAGGTGATGGAGATTAAGGAGTGCACTTGTGATGAGCACCGAGTGTTGTATGGAATTGTTGAATTAGCATATTGTACAACTGAAACTAACATTGCACTATATGGTAACTAACCGGAATTTAAATAATAACTTAGAAAAGTATACAGCATAGATCCAGGAACTAAAATGCTATACAAGGTGGTATCATAAGAAATTTTTGAATTAAACATACACAATAAAATTTAGGAAATGCACCATGTACACCTAATAATATAGTCTTGAGTTCATCTAAACATTAATTAACCTGAATTTCCTCAGAGATTATTAATAAAATGTCTCTTTTCCTCATAAAAAGCTTTTAGTAAAGCTAAGACTATAAGGAAAAACATATTAATTATTAACTAATATGTATTGTGTTGAACTGTTTAAAGGGGAGTTAAGAGGTGCTTGGGTGGCTCAGTTGGCTAAGCATCTGCCTTCAGCTGAGGTCATGATCCCAGGGTCCTGGGATAGAGTCCCACATCAGGCTCCCTGTTCAGCTGGGAGCCTGCTTCTCCCTCTCCCCCTGCCTGCAGCTCCCCTTAGCTTGTGCCCCCACCCCTCTCTCTCTCTCACTCTCTCTGTCAAAGAAATAACATCTTTTTTTTAAAGGTAGTTAAAATATATAGGTAAAAAGCTTGAGTGTTTATATAGTGTTCCCATCTTCTAAACAATATTTACTGCTTTCAAAATGTAAAGATTTTTTAAGCTGTTGGTGAAACTAAAACTATTTAATATTGTGAATATATGTAGGGCAATGTTTTTGTTAAATCATAAAATCAGTGAATCGTAGAAGTGGGTAGATTATTAAGCCCTTGGTTTTTAACATATGTACCCAAACTCCTGGTGGGATACAAACATAGTGTTGAAGGGACAAAAATGTTCAAAACAGTGACTAAGAACTCATGTTGACAACTTCTAAGTCCTCCTACAAACATACTGATGATAACAAGAAGATTGGATGAGAATCCACAACATGAAACGAAAATTATATACATTTTATTAAGTAGTAATTTTAGTATAATTATACACAATGACTACTTGGATTATATCATGTGATTTTAATACCACTTCAACATGTTCTTCCATAAGAAGTTACTGAAACTCCTACCCAATAATATGTCTTATTTATTAGAGTTATCTTGTCTGAATATTTCTTTTGCTTTTATATGCTTTGATGAAGCACATAAGTTTACCTGATCCTTTTTTTTTTTTTTCCTCTTGAAACAAAGGCATGTCTCCATCTGGCTTGGCAGTGAATTATATTCCTAAAAATTTTCTCTTTTAAAACCTCCTCCAATGGCTAATCACTCCCACAAATCACCTTTTCTTTTGGTTCTGGTAACTGCTCTGATCTGACACTCGAGTTTGCCTTTAGTATGCTGCTTCTCTACCATTTTGTGCTCACCTCCTCCCTACTGCAAAGAGCAAGTGTAAGTTCCTGGTTGAAATGTATCCTGAGAATGGATTTCACAGTACAACCTTTGTAAAATTACTAAACATTCCCTTTGTAGTAGTCACTAAGAGATGTTTGTATTTGGTAACATTTTGCCACATAGTCTCTCCAAGGTCTTGCCAAAGCCTTCGGTGGGAGTGGCCGTGGTCAGGCACCACGAGGGCAGCACTGTATGAAATTCACTCAGGAAAATAATTTTTGGATGCAATACAACTAGTGAAAAAAACAAAACAAAACAAAAACTTAGTGCTACACCTGCTGTGATCCTGAGATTCCTATATTGGCTGAAAAATAGGAGCTGAAGAAATGAATAATTGCAGTTTGGGGCCAGGTCTTGCCATGGGATCAACATATTGTAGTCTCAAAGGGAATCGTGTGTCTCTCATTTGTGTTTGTCTTTCAAAGTTTAAAAATAATTTCAGCACTTTATTTCCAGTTTTTATTAAAATACATTAAATCACACAAAATGCATATCTTAATAAGTTATTTTAAGGTGAACTAGGGAACACACCCTTATAACCATGTAGAAAAACTGAACTTTACTAGATACCCCTTAAGACCCTCCAGTGAGAATGTGAACCCTTCCCTCCAAAAGCAGCCACTCTTCTGATTTTTACAGAATCACTGTCGTGCTTTTTTTATTTCCTATTTTTTTCATTCAATTGTGCATACCTAGACAGCATTGTATAGTTGTTCCCATTTTTAAAATGTGTTGAGGAGGGCACATGTTGTGATGAGCCCTGGGTGTTATATACAACTAATGAATTGTTGAACACTACATCAAAAACCGATGTACCGTATGTTGGCTACCTGAACATAATAAAAAATAAATACATAAATAAATTTTTACCGTCCTCCAAATGTGTTTTTAAGTGTGTGGCAGAATTCAATTTCTTTATTCTTTCTGGAACTACCAATTCAAATACAGCATTATAGAATCTTATAGTAACGTCTCCTGCAGAATATCTGTATATTGTTTCTTCCAAATTTAAAATCCTAGTCTCAGGAATACAAGGAATAACAAGATCACAGTATCCCATTATTACTCATTTACTTTATTCTGCAGTATAAACATAAAATAAAAGAACAATAATACTAATCAAAATAGCAACATAATTATAGATAGTATTTTAATTTTTGTTCATGACTTTCTTCACTTTCCTCTAATTTTTTATGCTATATCTCTGTAGTCTGAACCTACCAGCAATATATACAGTGCACCTTTCTTTTTATCCTTCATTTAGTTTATTCCTGCAAGTAAATATATGTATATTGGTTAACAACCTATTCTTGTGTTGGTGTCTCTAATTATTTTGGTTGCCTAAAGCTTAGACTCTGGAGGATTTCTCAGGGAAGGCTTGTGGGAATAAAGTACAGTGATGTTACTGAAATGAAATGTTCTTGAATTATAATTTTTTTTAAAGATTTTGTTTATTTATTTGACAGAGACAGCCAGCGAGAGAGGGAACACAAGCAGGGGGAGTGGGAGAGGAAGAAGCAGGCTCTCAGCGGAGGAGCCTGACGTGGGGCTCGATCCCAGAACGCTGGGATCACGCCCTGAGCCGAAGGCAGACCCTTAACAACTGCGCCACCCAGGTGCCCCTGAATTATAATTTTTGATGTTTGTTTGTTTTCCTTAATTTTGTTTTATTTTTTAGGAAACCCTTAATTCATACATTGACTCTTTGTTTCCTACTTTCAGTATTTCTTTGTTTTTCTCAAATCCTTTATATTTCTTTCTTAATTTCTGTTTTTTTTTTTCCCCTCTTCTAATTATCCTAAGTAATTATCTGTTGTGTTCATTCTTTGTTATGTTCTTTTTGGAAATGTTTTCTTTTGCTGATTCTTTTCTGAGTTCTGTGACCTCATTACTGAGTTTTTCTAATTTGTGTGTATATTGTTCATTCATAGCTTATGCTATTTTCTTAATGTCTTTTAGCTCATTTTGAAGTAATACTTTGCAAATTTGATCTGATTTTTTGACAATGTCTCTGTCTCATTGTTTCAGAAACTTTCATTGTTCATAATGATATTATTATAGTTCTTATTCTACTCCTTTTAATAACTTTTATTGGAGTTAACCTTGATACTTTTCTGTTGCTTATTTTTTTTTATGTTAATAGTCTTTGTGGACATTGAGAAAGACAAATAAATCAGCCTAGCTTTCCTTACCTCTCAGGGCTCCCTTCGTTGTTTTGTTGTTGTTGTTATTTGTTTGTTTCTTTGTTTATTATTCTAGTATATGGTGGCTTGCCTGCCCTGATGTTCTAGGTCTGTCCCTCTTCCCCAAGAATGTATGTTCTTCTCCCTCCTTACCTGTGTTGTCCCTATCCTGTTCACTTTCTACTCCATTTTGAACAGTTTCTCCCCAGTGTGGGGCCCTATTCGGGAAGAGAGCTGTGGCAGTTTTGTGAATTTATGCAGGTACACTTCTCTGAAGGCATTTTGACTGTTCTTCCTTTGTACTCACCCATTAGAAGAGTAGTCAAACAGTTCTAAGCCTCACTGTTGTTTTTAAGTTGACTTTCTATGCTTTCCAGTGAATACATGATAGCTATTTTGGGATTCTGTTATCTTCAGGTCTGTAAGATGCCCTGTTATTTCCTATGGCTATCACTTGAACAGATGGATGTGGCACATAGTTCTTAGTTCTTGTGAATATTTTTAATAGCTGCTGTTCGTGATGTGTGTGCATGTTTGTGGGGATACCGTGCCACCAAATTGCGTTTTAAATGTTGCTCTTGGGTTTTTGATTGTATTATGTAATGCTATCTGATTTTAGGTGGATATTCAGAGAACTTTGAAAACTATCCCAATGCTATCATCGTTTCTCCAAAATCCCATTTCTAAAGCAGAATATTTCTATTCTGATTATTTAGAAGGATTTTCCTGCATTTTTAACTTTATGTGCATTTTCCAAACAAATTTTCTGATATTGAGTAGGCTGAAAATTAAAATTCCTATTTCATAGTTTATATATTAATATTTTTTTTATCTCTGTAGTGACTTTGCATTTTTTGTATTCTTTTAAAAAGTAATCTTTCTTTCTAAATTTATATTTTTTTCTTTCTAAATTATATTCATATATATATATATTTAACCTGTGATAAATATTTATATATTTTGCCATTATCCATTGCAAATACATTCCTTTTATGTGGCTCTGAAAAAGTCTTTGTTACAATGAAACAGGTAAACAGAAACCTATAGAACAATATTCCACTGTGTGTATATATACATACACACTATTATACACATATAGATATGTCTAGATATATCTATATGTATGTATATATATCTCATATGGATATCCTCATTTCCCACTTTACCCAGCCCCTGGCACCCTGGTAGTCACCATTCTACTCTATACAATTTTTACCGTGCGTTTGCTTTTTTTTTTTTTTTTTTTTTTTTTTTTTTTTTTTTTTTTTTAAGATTGCACATACAGGTGTTATTATATTTTATGTGCTTTTCTCTGTCTGGCTTATTTCAATTAACAAATGCCCTCCAGCTTCATCTATGCTATCACAAATGGCAGGATTTCCTTCTTTTTTATGGTGAATAATATTCCATTATGGCATTATTCATAATAACTAACGTGTGGAGACAACGTAAGTTCTGTTGATGGATGGATAGATGAAGAAATGTGAATCTATGGTCTGCCTGGGTGGTAGGGTCGGTTGAGCTTCTGACTCTTAGTTTCTGCTCTGTCTGTGATTTCAGGGTTGTGAGATCAAGCCCTGCCTCAAGCCCTGTGTGGGGCTCTGAACTCAACAGGGAGTCTGCTTAAAATTCTCTCTCTCTCCCCCTCTGCCCTTCCTACTCATGCACTTTTCTCTCTCTCAAATAAATAAATAAGTAAATCTTTTAAAAAAATTTGTGAACCCAAAAAAGGAAAAAAAAAAAAAAAAGCATGCTCATAGGAACAGAGTAGATTGGTTATTGCCAGGGGCTGGGTGGTGGAAGAAGTGGGGATATACACAGGTCAAAGTGTACAGACTTTCATTTATAAGATGGTAAGTTCTGAAGATCTAATGTACAGCATGGTGACTACAGTTAGTAGCATTGTACACGTGAAATTTGCTAGGAGAATAGATTTTAAGCATTTTCACACACAAAAAGTAAACATGTGAGGTGATTGGTATGTTAATTAACTGGCTTGTGATAACCATTTTACAGTGTATACATAGGTCAAATCATCTGATTGTACACTTTAAATACAATTATATTTATCAGTTATACCTCAGTCGAGCTAGGAAAACAAAAGAAACCCGTAGAACAGAGTGTTGTCAGCGATACAAAGTACAGGGAGAACAGAAAAAAAGAAGGACCGAACCCAGACTGACCTCCAGAGAAGGTGATTTCTCAAAGCAAGTCTCATCTAAACTAAGACATGGAAATGAGTAGAAATTGGCCAGGATGTTAGTAACCTATTTATGACTGAGAAAATGGTATAAGTAAAAGCCTAGAAATAAGAGTGACAACAATATTTTGGATATTTAAAGAGGGTTGGTATGAGTAGAATCCAAACGTGAGTGCATGTGAGTGGTATGTGGGTAGCTGCTGGGTATGGATTGGGAGGGACTGAAAGACATCGGACTGGAGATCTAACCAGGGGGACACTTACCCAAAGCCTGACAAAACATATTAACAAGTTTGTATTTGTACCTTAAGAGCAGCTGGGACCCATTTAACAGTTTTATCTTGCCAAAGGTTATGCTGATATTTGCTTTGGGGGAAAGGTATGTCTGGCTTCAGGATGCAGAACAGATTGGCAGATGCAGTTGGCATAAAGCAAGGAAGCCACATAGAAAGTTGAGTTTCTAATTCAAGAGAGATTTGTTGTCATTCAGAACTAAGTAGTTGCAGTGGTGGAGGAAAAGTTGTTGGAAGAGAAAGTTATTTGAGAATTGTCCTGACTTTATATCTGAACCAAGATAAGGCGAGGTAAAATTACTGAATGTGTTAATTACACATTGCTTAATGAAAGTGAGGTGCTGGGGAGAAATGTCAGGTTTCTGACTGCAGAATCTCTATAAAACTGGTGTCATTTGTGAGAAGGAGAATTAGAAAGCAAACATTTGGTGAGATAGACGAAGTATGAAGTTTGGAATATGTGAATTTGAGATATTCATGGGACACCCAAGTTTTCAATAGCTGTCTAGATATTCCACTTCAAGTAGGGGTTTTGGGGGCACCTGGGTGGCTCAGTTGGTTTCATCTCTAACTCTTGATTTCAGCTCAGGTCATGATCTTAGTGTCCTGAGATCAAGCCCAGTGTTTGGCTCCACACTCAGCAGGGAGTTGGCTTGGGGATTCTCTCCCTCGGCTCCTCCCCTATGCATGCTCTCTCTCTCTGTCTAATAAATAAATAAATCTTTAAGTGGGGATTTTGAACAGCAGAAACAAAACTGAGCTGAGGAAATATACTTTGGGGCCATTTGCATATAAATTTTTTTGAAAACATTATTAGCATAGTATATGAGTTTGCCCAGGGAGTGTGTGCAGATTAAGAAGAGAAAGAGTGTCCATGACAGTAGCTGAGGCATGTCAGTATTTAAGATGGGAGTAGAAAAAGAGGAGATACTTCAGGAGACACATTACGCAAAGGAGAGAAACTAAGAACTGTAGGTGAACCCTAAAATGGGAGACACAAATCTATACTAGCAAATGCCACTTCAAGATTGTCTAAGATGGGAACTCAAACTTGACAAATTGGATTTATCTTTAATGATGTCTTGTAACATTGGAAAAAAATAATTTCTGTAGAGAGAAGGAAGAGAAGTTACTTTACCCGTGACTGAAATTGAGGACAAATAAGGAAATGGGTGTAGATGAATTTTTAAGAAGGTTGGCAGCAATGAGAGGGAAAGAAAAAAAAAAAAAAAGGAAGATGATGAGCAATGGAAGTTTTCTCCTTTGTTTTCTTTTGAGCAGAACATTTTTAAATGCTGATAAGAGAAAACAATGAGAGGGAAATTTTAAAGATTCAAGAGATAGAAAGATCAGAACCTAGAACTGTGAGAAAGGCTAACAACCACATGTGTAGGTAACCATCCTTGGGCGGGGGAGAAAGAGTGAGAGGATCAAATGTGGTAAAATGTGAAGATTAAAATTTTATGAGTTTTATGGAGTTCTATGATTGCTGTTCTGCCTGAGGAGTAAAAAGTTAGGTCATCTCTTGAAAGGATGTTATGTTAGCAAGATTAAAGGTTAAAGGACTACAGAGAAATTTAAAAGTATACTATGATATCTAAGGAGGTTCATGAACAGCATCAGATTTTACAGATATTGGAGAATATAGTTTATTAGCAAAATTTAGTACCAGCAAATTAGATTACTAGATTATTGCATTCATTCAAAACAGTGTTTACCAACATTTTTTTTTCACATCAGAGTGCACATAAAAATCAGTAACATCTTATGACACATGATATACACTGATAAGCCTTCTTGAAGCAAGAGATTGCTGGCCTACAATATGTGGCTAATATGGAAATTGCCACCTGCCCATGGAACACAGGGTTCGGTATCTAGGCCAAACTGAAACCCATGTGTGGGCACACTGACACGTAGTTGGGAAGCTTTGACCAAGCTTTACTTTACCTGGTGAGTGTTACTAAAGGAAACCACAAAGGAATTTAAACATCTGCAAGAGAGTAGTTTTACGGAGCGAAAGAAAAGCAGGTACGAAGACCTAGAATTCAAAGTCAAAGTGTAGTGGAAAAAACTGAGAATGAACAATAAGGATAGGTGATGGAGATCATAAATTATTAATTGAAAAGACAATATATCTGCGGAATGTCTTTATTGTGATAGTGAGGACAATAGCCATGGCTTATCCATGGAAGGGTGTAGCTGATGTGAACTGCATGTAAAGGTCATTGGACAGTAGAATGTTGGGGAAATGAAACATGCACTGAAATAGTGGGTAGTCCAAATAAATGTTGGCCTTACCCGAGATAACAGAATTAGGACTAAATAAGGAAGACTTCTCAGGCATTAAACACTTCAGTACAGCAGGATAAGTTCTAAGAGGATCAGAAAAGTTAGCAATGAGAGAGTAGATAGTGTCACTAATTACCATTAAGCTTACAAATACAATGATTTTTACATGAATATGGAATAATGGGCAGGAAACAGCAGTACAATTGAGGATTTTAATACTACCTTCACACTGTTAACATCCTTCCATGTGGTAAATTAACAGCCATCTCTTTAAGCTGCTTTACTGAAACTGTGATTAAATTATTAGTTGGATCTATACTAATTCCATAAGGTGTAACACTGGATATGAAAAGTATCAAAACCAAGTAGTGACATATTTGTTTTTAAATGTTAATTTTGGGAGAGGAGAGTCTTCTCTCTACCATGGTACTCTTCTTGCGTACTCCGTCCACCTAGGTATGTTTCATGCCATAGTGGATATTACAGAACATAGGAATGCTCTAGTGCTAATATTCTTCAGAAGTCTCTTTATCCTCTTAGTAATCATTTTCACTAGTTAATAATTTTTTTATATTAAATGTTTCCTTTTTAAATTACTAAAGTGTTTTCTGTCTCCTCTCTGTTCCCTGATTGATACAACCACAGAATAGCAGTCATTGATTTTTGACTGCAACAGTATTTCATGTGATCTAAAGCACATTTTTGCATTTCTTCACATATTATCATTTCTAAAACCAGAGAATACCCAACAGTTGATGGTATGTTTATCAAATTCTGGTGCAGCTAGTGATCTCTGAGGTCGTAGATTTCATTAAATATGATATTTTCTTGCTTTAGTCTCTGTCTAGGTACCAATTGTTCAGGGACTATAAACATACCATCATTTATGTATGTCCAGAGAGTCAGAAGAGTATCCTCTTTTTGGTTTAGACATATATATTTTAATCCTGATTTTTAAAATGATGTGCTGGGATCTTTGAGTTAGTCTAGAAGTTAAAATTTTCATCTGAATTCTTTATGTATATTTCTTTCTTCCTTTTTTTATATGCTCAGTTTTCTCTCTGCTTGTCTTCCCTCCTTCATTCTAATCCAGCAGACACAGATCATTAGGACTAGTGGTGATGGAAGTAGATATCTTAATTCTTGAAAAATACATTGCCATTTTCTTTCTATCAAGGCCATTTTCATAAACTACTCAAAGTAGAGTTAGGAAATAGACCACTAACTTTCTGTGCTATGTCCTTTCAAGAATAGGAATTCTACGTGCTAAATATGACTTATCATATTTGAATGACCCATCCCATTTGCTATTCCTCCAGGAATGAGTAGATATTACATAGTCCATTTCCCAATTGTTGCATGTACAGTATCTCATTAGTATCCTCATAGTGCTATGTATAACTATTTGAGAATGAATAAATACTTTCACTGGAGTGAGATTAGTGTATGATTAGCAAGTGTCTACTAAGAAAGGAACTGATTTGAAAGCATACAATCTAACCAATTTAGATAGCTTCCCTGATGAATTCAAGCTTGAATCAATTTGTACTCAGACTTTTGAATGTGTTGTAATTTTGACTAAAAACTGAAACAAGATTATTTCTGTAAATCTAATATCTCCTTTCTGAAGTGCTTTGAGATATAAAGTCTACTGTACCATGAAATAGGTCTGTTGTACTTTTCCTTTCAACTCTGATGACATGCCTAATAAACTCCTGCTTCATTATACAGAAAAAAAGTATTCATTTCTGAGACTAAGCATTATAGGAAAATGGGTTTCCATATTGTTATTCCACCTGATAGACTATTAAGGAATCTGCAAGTGTATAATTACCAAGAGTAATCTTGTTATTACCAATTGTTCATGACCTGAAAATAGGTTCAAAATTGCTAAAGGTACAATCAGAGATAATTTCTAACGTTTATGTGTCTCACAGCTTTAATAAATTTACATAATTTCACCAACTTCATCTGAGTTCTAATAACTATTTATGTTTAGATAGTGAAAAGTATTAACATTTATTAAGAAATAGATTATTTAATTAGCCATCCATTAATTATGAGACTCCTCTGAGAGATCAAGGATAAAAAGACTTGGTATTAACCCAAGCTAAGATTCCATGGTTTTAAAAATGCCCTGTCACCAATAAACAATAATGTCCTTAGCCACTTTATTTTTCTGGTTGTTATTGAATTAATTCAATTGAGGCACTGTAACAAAAACTAAAGATAGCCAGTAAGTTTATTTTGCACTAATACCATTAAATTGTATATATCTTTAAATATCCTAAAGAGCAAATGCATTGATATTTAGGGGATCGGTCCTTATAGCAATGGCCCTTGGGGGAAATATAGGAAGAGTTGAGATTGAGAACTAAACTATGCAACTCATATTCTTCTCTATGTTGTCAGAAGAATGAGTTTATTAGGCCAACTGCTAGTTCTAAAAGTTTCCTAGTCATATGCAGCCAACACGGTAAAAATCACAATAAATATGATTTTGCATCTTTTCATTTAAGTTTTTGCCTTCTCAGATAAATAACTCTTAATAGGTATATCCTGTGATTTAATTTTCAAGACTAAAATAGAAGATATAATCAGTATATACCAATCAGCAGTTTGTAATCTGTGAAGGAAATATTTTTAGTCAATAAAACACACCGCAGTTATGAATATATTTTCAACTCATAAGAGAGTCCCTGTGATGATCTTATTGTGTCACCCTCAATTTTTCATACATGCCCATTTGTTTCCACCTGCTGTATATATTACTGCCCATCAGTTATTAGACACCTGTAGACTCAGTATGTGGAGACTCTTAGGAAGAACTAGAACTAAGGCTTCCTGAGGATTTATTCACAAAAGGAATTAAGTCTCAAGTCAACCTGCTGCTTCTATTCTGGTGACTGGACTTTGTGGTCAAGTCTGTATTTGGACATCAAGATTAAGCAGCAGCCTTTGTCTAATCTCACTTTGTTCCAGGATCTTAGGTACTCCGCTTTCAATTCAAGGTCCTAATATACAATTTTTCCAGGTACCTCATAGAATCTGTGCTAACCTATATAATACTGTAGAAGGAATAGAGGGAAAAGAAAATTCCTGGTGTTATAGATAAACATATTACCATGAATCCTGTTGGATCTGTGAGTGTTTGAACCAAGAAATAACATTTTTCTTTCATGTCTGAGTTTTAACTAATGTATAATAACAACACATCCATCCAACAGAGAATCAAAGTATTAAATTTAGCAGTGATCTTATCCAGAGGTATATAGCTTTGTATGGAATCCAAAAGGGTATATCCAGTCTGCAGAGCAGGGTACTTAGGTTGCTGCCTCCTACCAGTTCTGTCAGACACAGTGATCAACTCTTCTGCAAACTGGACTTTTGAAAGATTAGCTCCACTCACACTAAAATCTTTGAACCAAGGCTATTTTCCACCACCCCGGTGACTCATTGCACCATTTGTGAGGAGGTGTAGTAGAAAGGACAAAGAGGCCAAGAGTTTTAAGGCAAGGTTCCTCTCAATGGAAATGAGGAATGGAAGAGAAAAGATATTTCCTTTAACTGTAGGTCTCTACCTCATTTAAATCCATCACTGATGGAAGTATTGATTTTCTCCTAGGCCCTTAGATCACATTTCTTGGCCATCGACTCTGATCTGGGCAGTAAATGAAAGAGCTACAGTCTTGACTTGATTTGAAATGAAATGCCCCTTTCCCTTACCTTCCTGACCAGACTCTATACTCTAGTATCACCAGAAGTACAGAAGCAATAATGAGTGCCTTGACTCCCTCTTTTCTACTTAAGAGGAAACCTAACATATCATGCTATATAGTGAGATTTATAATAAATGTAGAGCTTTTTTTAAATATTAATCATACACAAAGCCAAATACACATAAAAATGAATTTGATACTGATCAAAAATATTCAGTAGAATAAACAGAAATGTCAGCCTCCAGACAAATAATTAATGATTAGATTAAAAATGCTACCATTAATAAGTTTTTCAGAGGATAAAAGTCATTTATGTATAATTTCAGAAAAATTATATTCTAAAATAAATGAATTAAGTTCTTATTCTAAATTTTTCCTTGAGATATATCTATATCTTTCCTTGAGATATATACATATGTGTGTGTGTATTGTATATATAATCACATAGTTATATTTTTATATATTTTTATGTGCTAATAATGGACTGACTTCCAGAATTCACTTAAAATATTTAACGTAGTCCAACTTTATAGGAAACATTGTTTTGTTGATGGGGAAACAGTTAACAGCAGGACAGACAAGATCCTTGCTCTTATGTAGCTAACTTTCCATTGGGAGAAAAAAAATTTATAAAAGTAAGAAACACATACACATATGTATGTGTATATGTGTGTGTATATACAGGAATAAATTCTACAAGGCAAAATAAAATAGGGTGATGTGAAGGAGTGACTGTATAGTCAGTGTAAACATCTTCAAGGAGTTTCCATTTATACCAAAATCTGAATAAGAAAGAGTTAACCCCGCGAGAAGAATGTTCCAGGTTTAGAGGGCTGCTAGTATATAAGACCGTCTGATAAAAAAAATGACTTCAGTATGTTAGGAACCTAAAGAAATACAGTATGTCTGGAAACTAAGTGAACAAGAAAGGAGTATTATGAGTTGTGGGCTGAAAAGTTGTTAGAGGCCACATCATAGAAGGCAAAGAAGTTGGATTTTATTTGAAGTGCTGCCAGAGCTGTCATACTGGATTTATATATCACAATTATACTCTATTTAAAAAAAAATCACTCTGGATGTGAATGCAGACTATAGTAAGGTGAGGGTGAATATTTAATATTATAGTTAAAATAATTAGTATTCTCACTTGGGAGGGAGATAATTATGATAGACTTGGACATTAGCAATTGTGATAGAGATAAGTAGACAGATTTGAGATATTTTTAGAGGTAAAGTTGCCAGGACTTGCTGGTAAATTCAGTGAAAGTAAAGAGGAATAAATGTCTTAGGTTTTGTAGTTTATCATAGTTAATAAGGAAGAATGAAGATAGAACTGCTTAGAGAGAGTTTTGTTTTGCTTACTTTGAATTTCGGGTGCCTAATAGATATTCAGGTGGTGTTATCAACTGATGTTTAACTAGTTGTTCAATCTTAGAGTTCTAGTTAGGACTGGAGATTTAGCTTAGGAGTCTGTTATGTAGAAGTTGTGGAATGGTTGATATTTTCTATAAATCAATTGATAGTTTTGCTTAAGTGAACTAGCAATGGTAGGTAGAAAAATGTGTGTTTAAATGAAAGAATGAATAAATAAGAAATGATAGCAACAATCACTAGACAGAAGATAGGGAAAAAAATTTAGCATCTAGGCAAATCACAACAGAAAAGGGGTATGAAGGAATTGAAGAGACAGAAGAAAGAAAGCATGGACTGTTGGAGATACTATGTACGAAACAGGAATCTGATTTTTAGGATTGCTTTTTGGTCACTGGATCATTCCTGCCTTATGGTTTCTGTGAAGAGAAACCTATCAGTCTGATTTAGCCCAGATGGAAGAAACAAATGAAGAAACTGGGCTGAAGAAAATATCAAGAAACAGATAAAGAGCTAGCTAAACATAGAAAAGGAAAACTAATTTGAATCTGTGTGTGTTTTAGCCAGAATTGAAATACAGACCTGGAAATATATGAGGAAAGAAAATTAAGATTATTTAGAAATTAACATCTAAAACTTATTTTAAAATAAGATATAGAATGCTTGATTATTCAATTTGTATATTCAAAAACTCACAGACTGAAAGGATGCACAGATACTATTTTATTGAATGTATTCACTGGTTATGCTTAATAATTTATTTGTCAAACAAGTGGAGACTTTATTACTGCTCACTGAATCAAATTAGAAATCTCATTTAAATTCTATCTACATTTTGGCAACGAAAGCTCTAAAGTCATATACATGCACACCTTAAATGCAGCTTATTGTTGTCAAATCATGTGGAACATAATCAGAAATTGAAAAGAGTCAATCATAAATTTTATTTCTGGCAAACTTTATGATATTCATTATATCACTTGGAATTTTAGTGTTTTGTTAATGAATTGTCCTAAACAGGATTGGAAATGATTATCTGTCCTCTAGAGGTAAAATACCATCACCATTTATGTGCATTTCAATTTTTCATTCATTTAACAAATAGTTTTTGAGCAGCAATATGTGTCAGTAGCTATTTCAAGTGGCAGAGATGCCAGAGTGGATACTCATGTACACACACACACACACACACACACACACACACACACCCCTTATCTTTTTATAAACTTACATTTTAAAGAAGGAGGCAGATACATAAGCAACTGCCTACAGAGGAAGGTGTAAATAATATAGAAGGTGGAAATGGCCTGTACCTGGAAAAAATAGGCAGAGGCTCCCTGAGATGGCTTTTCATCGAAGTTTTAAAAAGGAACCAGGCAAAATCACAGGCATTTAATAAGTTGTTGGCATTGCTTGGAGGAGAGGATGCAGGAGGAAAAGGGCAGGATAAGAGAGAGACTACCTAAAAAGTAGGCCAGGTACAGATTTTGATGTTTCTGTAGAGACTATACTGGGAGCTTTTTATTTTATTCTCTAAGTCTGTACTTCTCAGGCTAGAACACTATACCCTAGGGGATGTATGTAAGGCTTTGTGAAAGTCACAGGAATAACTGCAGCAGCATCTCGTCAAGTTTCCATACACATTCATGTTCACTGTGCTATAGAATAATCTATATCTTAACAAGGATTAAATATAGTTGTAGAATTTAAGACTTGCATTAATTTTAAAACTAAAGTGTCAAATTTGAGGGGGAAAAGGAAAAAAAAAAAAAGAAGCCTTACTGATAGGTATCCTGTCGAACACTTGGGATGTTCTGAGATGATAAATCTCCTGTCTTCATGAGTTAGGACTGCATTAATGATGAGCTTCAAAATATGCATGAGGGGCGGGGATCAGTTGGAGGCTGAAGTTCCATCACATTTGCCTTTTAGAAATATAGGCTGGTAGCGCTATAGCATTCAGTTTGATTAGAGATAACTGGGATCAGACAGCTCAGACATATTTAGGAATCATAACCTGAGAGAGGACGTGGTGTTCTAGCTCACTAAATGTGGAGATGAGGCAGACTCCTGTTTCTCAGACTTCACCAGAATGTGAGACAAGTGTCATGTTAAGAATATAAATTACTGTTTTATTATTTCCTTCTACTCTTCGGGAACTCCAGGGTTGTAGGAAATTTCATATAACGTCTTATCAGTCCCAAGACACAAGACTAATAAGGCCAAGACAGCCTTCAGGTTTCTCGTATTTTGACCAAAGTGTAGACAGTCTTCTTCCTGCCTTTTAGCCTTTCTTCTCACTCCTGTCCTAAAGATTGAGAAAGTTTACTTTTGTTTTGTGGAGGGCCGATTAGCAAGCACATATAGGTTATGACCATAGGTCATAGCTCTTAACAAACTCTCTCATCCTTTGTGACAGTGTAGCCAAGCTCAGACTGAGTTCTGACCTCTCTTCTCTATTACAGTAGCCTTGAATCAAGTTTTTCTTGCTTGTTGAACTTTGGTGAAATTTTTGCTTCAGTTTCCACAAAATTGCATCACCCTGTTCTGAATACTTGTGTAAACTCAGTTATTTGCTAAAGCATAGAGTTTTGTTTTTTTTTTAATTTTTTAAATTATGTTAGAGTTTTGATTTTATAGTGAAAGCAACATACTAGCTCTCTAGTGTATATTAATATAATCTAAAACTTATTTCTATTCAACATTTATCAAAAATTGGACTGGAGGAAAAAAACACCTTTTAGGGAAGCTCTAAATTTACCTGTGCCTTAGTATCCCATAATCCATTTCTAAATATAGTTAAGAAGAAATGTACTAAATTCCTATGGAATAATGTTTACTTCTTTGAACTTTAGTGTGCATAAAATCTAGATTATGTTGATGCAAACTTTAAGAAACAGCTATATGAAACTCATCTTGTGTCACCTGCAAGGATGTCTTAGAAAAGTTACCCACATCCTCTCTAGGAGGACCCTCTCATGACATTTCTTTCTGGCCTTAGGGTCAAGAGCAATTACTCTTCTTGAATCAAAAATGCATTATTATATAATGAGCATTGCTAATGATGGAACTGACCAGGTTTTCTTCTGTACTGTGTGCTAGAAATACTAGATCAAGTTAGTGGACCACCTAAAATCTTTAAGAGATGGCATTTTTAGCCATAGCCATATTCTTGAATTCATTTTGTAAACCCACAACACTTCTTTTTTCTCTAGCTTTGACTTTGAGACTAAGTTTCTATATTGTATTTCACTTGATCTCAAATCTTCTTCAGTATAGGCCTGACTGATACACACAAACACGTGGGCAGATAGCTAACTGGATTAGTGGTATGATTATAGGGAACCTGGGCTGATTTGCTTTGGAGCTCCTGCCTCAGCTTTTTGGGATGAACTTTGAAAAGGCTCTTTCACATTTTAGGGACTCAAAATCCTTGACAGGAGAGATTACAATAGGCAACATTTTGATAGAGATATCCAGAACAGGAGATGAGGGGAAAGCCACATGTCTTTTGGTAATCAAATGAATTAGTTTATTGGCACAAATAGCCAGAAATATATTGGGTGATTCTACAGAGTGAGAGATCCCATTAAAACGAATAAAGTATGAAGAATAAGAAATCTGACAGCAGATTGCTTGGATTTGAATTACAGCTGTCATTTACCAGATGAGAGACATAAGCAAGTTTGTATAACCTCTATGTATCTAAATCCACACCTTTAAGATACAGATAAGAACAGTACCTGCCTTCTAAGGTTGTTACACGGATTACAGAAGTAAGTAGATGCAAAGATAGTAAACACTGTGTAATTGTGACCCAGCTGGTTTGATCTGGAGATACATAAACCATACACTAAAATAGGTAATTTTAGGGAACATTACTTCAAGCTTTTCCCTGCAAAATCCCTTGTTTCTAAAATCATAGCAAGAGAGAGATGCATGGAAACTCAATAAAACATTTTTTCACAGTTAAAGGAAGCAATCTTTTTTTTTTTTTCCACAACATGGAAATCATGCTCTGTTTTGGCATATAAGCTATTGTATCTGTAACTGAGTTGAATAGAAATGCCATGTTCAAATTCTCAAACAGTTTGGATAGATATCTATCGATAGATAGATATTTCAAATTTGCAAGAGATTGATAAGGATATTTCACAATTCATCAGCTTTTAACTTTTCCTAAAGGAATTTATTTTTCTTTGCATTTATTTTTCTTTTGTTAAAATCATATTTCTTCTGCTATATGGTTCTTTATTTTTGTAGAAAGCCACTATTATCTTATTAAACTATCTTATTCAAGTAGAGGTGCTGATTATAAATTAACTTCAAAATATAGTAAAATGGGTTTTTTTTAGAATTAGCTACAAAATCTCTTTTGCCTAATTGAATAATTCACAGAATGATGTTAAATGAATCATGGCTGAATATAACACTGAAAACTTTATATGTAGCACAATGGAAAATTGAGGTTTAACTTCCATGTTGTATTGATTACAAAACTGAGAACCATATATCCTAGCTTACCTAATAATAGTCACAAAACTAGTTGTTTTTGTGAGCTTCACACTAACCTTTTATATATTTATCCATTTAAATTCAGGTATTTCATGAGAGAGGAGATATTTTCACAAAATGTTATTGAAATTGTTACAATATTTAAAAACAAAAAACAAATTGAGCATTGGACATGATAAATAAAATCAAAACAACTTCCAATGAAAAACAACAGATTCTGTACTTTCAAGTATGCTAAATAGAGACAAAAAGTTTTAAATAGCTCCTTATTTTATTCTGTTATGCCTTATTTGCTTATTCAGAAATTTTATTTGCTCTTTTGAGTTTTGTGAATTTATTATAGATGTTAGTTACTGGTTCTCCATTGTGAAAGATGAATCTTCTCATGAATTCCCACCTTTTCTCTCCAACCTTTTCTTAATAGACGTTATTATTTTTAGTTCTTATGTTCATAATGTTAATAAATTTTTTAAATGTTTTTTTATTACATTATGTTAGTCACCATACAGTACATCCCTGGTTTCTGATGCAAGGTGCAAGTTTCGATGATTCATTAGTTGTGTATAACACCCAGTGCACCATGCAATATGTGCCCTCCTTACTACCCATCACCAGTCTATCCCATTCCCCCACCCCCTCCCCTCTGAAGCCCTCAGTTTGTTTCTCAGAGTCCATAGTCTCCCATGCTTCACTCCCCCTTCTGATACCCCCCTTTCTTTATCCCTTTCTTCCCCTACCGATTTTCCTAGTTCTTATGTTCCATACATGAAAGAAATCATATGATAATTGTCTTTCTCTCTTATTTCACTTAGCATTATCTCCTCCAGTGCCGTCCATGTTGGAGCAAATGTTGAGAACTCGTTCTTTCTGATAGCTGAGTAATATTCCATTGTATATATGGACCACATCTTCTTTATCCATTCATCTGTTGAAGGGCATCTCGGTTCCTTCCACAATTTAGCTATTGTGGACAATGCTGCTATGAACATTGGGGTGCATATGGCCCTTCTCTTTACTACATCTGTTTCTTTGGGGTAAATACCCAATAGTGCAATTGCTGGTCATAGGGTAGCTCTATTTTTAACTTTTTGGGAGACCTCCACACTGTTTTCCAAAGTGGCTGTACCAACTTGCATTCCCACCAACAGTGTAAGAGGGTTCCCCTTTCTCCACATCCTCTCCGACATTTGTTGTTTCTTGCCTTGTCGATTTTTGCCATTCTAGCTGGCATAAGGTAGTATCTCAATGCGGTTTTGATCTGAATTTTCCTGATGGCTAATGATGTTGAACATTTTTTCATGTGTCTGTTAGCCATTTGTATGTCTTCATTGGAAAAGTGTCTGTTCATATCTTCTGCCCATTTTTGGATTTGATTATTTGTTTCTCGTGTATTGAGTTTGAGAAGTTCTTTATAGATCTTAGATACCAGCCTTTTATCTGTAGTTTCATTTGCAAATATCTTCTCCCATTCTGTGGGTTGCCTCTTTGTTTTGATGACTGTTTCCTTTGCTGAGCAGAAACTTTTTATCTTGATGAAGTCCCACAAGTTCATTTTTTCTTTTGTTTCTCTTACCTTTGGAGATGTGTCATGAAAGAAGTTGCTGTGGCCGATGTCGTAGAGGTTGCTGCCTATGCTCTCCTCTATGATTTTGATGGACTCCTGTCTCACATTGAGGTCTTTCATCTATTTGGAGTTTATCTTTGTGTATGGTTTGAGAGAGTGGTCAAGTTTCATTCTTTTGCAGATAACTGTCCAATTTTCCCAGCACCATTTATTGAAGAGACTGTCTTTTTTCCACTGAATGTTTTTTCCTGCTTTGTTGAAGATTAGTTGCCCATAGAGCTGAGTGCCCATTTCTGGAATCTCTATTCTGTTCCATTGGTCTATGTGTCTGTTTTTGTGCCAGTACCATGCTGTCTTGGTGATCACAGCTTTGTAATATAGCTTGAAATCAGGCAACGTGATGCCCCCAGCTTTGTTTTTCCTTTTCAAAATTTCCTTGGCATTTTGGGGTCTTTTCTGGTTCCACACAAATTTAAGGGTTGTTTGTTCCAGCTCTTTGAAAAATGTCATTGGTATTTTGATCGGGATGGCGTTGGAAATGTAGATTGGTAGGTAGCATAGACATTTTAACTATGTTAATTCTTCCAATCCATGAGCATGGAATATTTTTCCATCTTTTTTTGTCTTCAGTGTCTTTCAAGAGTGATCTGTAGTTTCTAGAATTAGATCCTTTACCTCTCTGCTTAAGTTAATTCCGAGATATCATATGATTTTTGGTGCTATTGTAAATGGAATGGATTCCATAATTTCTCTTTCTTCAGTCTCATTGTTCATTTATAGAAATGCAACAGATTTCTGAGCATTGATTTTGTATCGTGCCACATTACTGAATTGTTGTATGAGTTCTAGTAATTTGGGGGTGGAGTCTTTTGGGTTTTCCATATAGAGTATCATGTCATTTGCGAGGAGAGACAGTTTGACTTCTTTGCTAATTTGAATACATTTTATCCCTTTTTGTTGTCTGATTGCTGTTGCAAGGACTTCTAGTATTATGTTGAACAATAATGGTGAGACTGGGCATCCTTGTCATGTTCCTGATCTTAAGGGAAAGGCTCTCAGCTTTTCCCCATTGAGAATGGTATTCGCTGTAGGCTTTTCATGGATGGTTTTTATGAGATTGAGGAATCTACCCTCTATCCCTACACTCTGAAGGGCTTTAATCAGGAAAGGATGCTCTATTTTGTCAAATGCTCTTTCTGCATCAATTGAGAGGTTCATATGGTTCTTGACTCTTTTCTTGTTTATGTGATATATCACTCTGATCGATTTGCGAATGTTGAACCATGCTTGCATCCCAGGGATGAATCCCACTTGGTCTTGATGGATAATCCTTTTAATGTACTGTTGGATCCTATTAACTAGGATCTTGTTGAGAATTTTGGTGTCCATATTCATCAGGGATATCGGTCTGTAATTCTCTTTTTTGATGGGGTCTTTGCCTGATATAGGGATCAAGGTAATACTGGCCTCATAGAATGAGATAGGTAGTTTTCCTTCTGTTTCTATTTTTTGAAACAGCTTCAGGAGAATAGGTATTATTTCTTCTTTGAAAGTTTGGTTGAATTCTCTGGGGAATCCATCAGGCCCTGGACTCTTGTTTTTGGGGAGGTTTTTGCTCACTGCTTCAGTGTCTTCATGATTAATTGGTCTGTTTCAATAATCAGTTTCTTCCTGTTTCAGACTTGGTAGTTTATAGGTTCCAGGAAGGCATCCATTTCTTCCAGGTTGTTTAATTTATTAGCGTATAGTTGTTGATAATAGTTTCTAATGATTTTTTTCTATTTCTTTGCTGTTGGTCGTGATCTCTCCCTTTTCATTCATAATTCTATTAATTTGGGTCCTTTTTCTATTCTTTTGAATAAGTCTGGCCAGTGGCTTATCAGTTTTATTTATTCTTTCAAAGAACCAGCTTCTAGTTTTGTTGATCTGCTCTGCTGTGCTCTTGGTTTCTAATTCATTAATATCTGCTCTAATCTTGATCACCTGCCTTCTCGTGCATGGGTTAGACCTGTTCTTCTGTTCCAGCTCCAGCTTCTTAAGGTGAGAATATAAAAACGGCATTTTAGATTTTTCTGTTCTTTTGAGTGGGCTTGGATGGCTATGTATTTTCCGCTTAGGACTACCTTTTCAGTGTCCCATAGGTTTTGGACCAATGTGTTTTCATTCTCTTTGGTTTCCATGAATTGCTTAAGCTCTTCTTTAATTCCCTGGTTTACCCATTCTTAAGCAGGATGGTTCTTAGTTTCCAAGTGTTCGAGGTTCTTCCAAATTTTTCCTTGTGATTGAGCTCCAGTTTCAAAGCATTGTGGTCTGAGAATATGCAGGGAATAATCTCAGTCTTTTGGTAGCATTGAGACCTGTTTTGTGACCCAGTATATGGTCTATTCTGGAGAAAGTTGCATGTGCATTAGAAAAGAATGAGTATTCTGTTGTTCTGGGATGTAGTGTTCTGTATATATCTATGAGGTCCATCTGGTCCAGTATATTATTCAGAGCTCTTGTTTCTTTGTTGATTTTCTGCTTAGGTGATCTGTCTATTGCTGAGAGTGGAGTGTTGAGTTCCCCTACTATTAACGTATTATTATCTATATGTCTCTTTATTCTGGTTAAGAGTTGGCTTGTGTATCTAGCTGCTCCCCTGTTGGGGGCATAGATATTTATAATTGTCATATCTACTTGTTGGATACATCCTTTAAGAAGAATATAGTGTCCTTCTGTATCTATAGTCTTTAAAATCTAATCTGTCTGATATGAGAATTGCTACCCCACCTTTCTTTTGAGGTCCATTGGCATGAAAAAATGTTTCTCTATCACTTCACTTTCAGTCTGGATGAATCTTTAGGTTCAAAATGAGTCTCTTGTAGACAGCAAATGGATGGGTCATGTCTTTTTATCCAATCTGCAACCCTGTGGCATTTATGGGAGCATTTAGGCCATTCACATTGAGCACGATTATCAAGAGATATGATTTTAATGATGTCACGTTGCCTGTGAAGTCTTTGTTTCTATAGACTTTAAATTTCTGTTCTATATCACTCTTGGGGTCTTTTTACTTTTATAGAACCCCCCTTAATATTAGTTGTAGGGCTGACTTGGTGGTCACATATTCTTTCAGTTTCTGCCAGTCTTGGAAGGTCCTTGTCTCTCCATCAATTCTGAATGACAGCCTTGCTGGATATAGGATCTTTGGCTGCATCTTCTTTTCACTTAGTGCTTTGAGTATGTCTTGCCAGCTTTTTCTGACTTTCCAGGTCTCTGTAGACACATCTGACGTTATTCTGATGTTCCTCCCTCTGTAGGTGAGAATTCTCTTCCCCCTGGCCGCTTTCATGATTGTATCCTTGGATCTAAGATTTGTGAATTGTACTATTTTATGACGTGGTGTTGGTCTGTTCTCATTGATCTTGGGAGTGGTCCTCTCTGCCTGTTGGACATGAATGCTTGTTTCCTTTGCCAGATTAGGGAAGTTCTCAGCTACAATTTGTTCAAATATCTCTTCTAGACCTCTCTCTTTCTTCACCCCATCAGGGATGCTGATGATTCTGACATTGGAACATTTCATTGAGTCAGTAATCTCCCATAATCTGCATTCTTGAGATTGGATTTTTTTGTGCCAAGTTCCCATTTTTTTCCTTATTTTCTATCATCCCATCTTCTAATTCACTAATTCGTTCTTCTGCCTCATTTACCCTGGCCATCAGAGCATCCAGTTTAGACTGCCTTTGATTCATAGCATTTTTAATTTCTGCCAGATTTGCTCTCATTTCCACCCTTAGAGATTCTATATTCTTGTTAATGTTTTTGTTAATATTTTTTTCAAGCCTACATCTCATCTTGACCATTGTTACTCTGAACTCCATTTCTGACAATTTGGTTGTATCCATATCCATTAGTTCTGTGGCCGAGGCCACAGTCTCTGTTTCTTTCCTTTGTTGGGGATTCTTCCTCCTTGTCATTCTGATGAGGAGATGTTGCAGGGTTGTCCAGAGCCCAAATTATTGACCAGGACCCAAGCAATATGCATTTGTTTTATAGGGACCTTATGAGTGTGGGCTTCTTGATTTTTCAGCCTGCCTTCTGCAGGGGAGGGGCCTGTCACGCTGATACTCAGGCAACCCTGTTTGGGTAGAGTTGCCCCATCCCCTGTGAGATGGGGATGGGGATGGCACAATGCGAACTGGTATTTCCAGGCTTTTGTTCTCTGGCAGCTTTCCCTGGCGGTTTTCTGTGACTCTTCTGAGAGTCAGAGCAGCAGTGCCATTTCCAAGCCTCTGTCTCATAACAGAGAGATCGCAGTCTGCTCTCCACTGAGCTCTCTTGGCCTCTTTAACTCTGTTTCTGTTGGTGCTGCTAAAAACCCTGCAGTGTCCCGGGTTGAGCGCCCACAGCCGCTCTCCCGGTCCTTGCTCCCAGGGCCAGCATGTCTCTGCCCTTTGTGCAGCCTCTGGTTCCTGCACAAGCCCCCAAGCTCCCTGTTTCGGCGTGGTTTGCGTGAGCTCTGGAGCTCCGGTTTTCAGTCTGGTTGTTTGTGTGCTCCTGAGCTCCCAGTCTCAATCTGCTTTCTTGGCAGCTACCAGTCCGCAAATCCGGCCCGCACCCCAGTGCAGGAGGCTACTGCTTTCAGGCGCCCAAATGCGGGGGCTCCCTCCCCCATCCATTTATCTTATGATGTCTGTGCACAGATTCATGGCTCCCCGCTTCATACCTCAGTACTCAGAGCCAGAGATGTTCGTTTGTAAAGATACAGTTGTATCTTCCTGTGTCTCGGGCTGATTTTGTGGTGTTCAGGATGGTCTGGTAGATGTCCAGCTCGATTCAGGGGACCAGCTGAAAACAGGTCCTACTCTCCCATCTTTTTTCTTACCTCACACTCTTAAATTTCTGCTCAAATTTCTGATTTACATCTTTTTTTGTGTGTGTGTTTAAAGAAAAATTAGGTTATTATTTAAGTTTTACATTCAGTATACATCTTTTTGTCCACTTTATATGTAAAATGGATTCACAAAACTATCCTTGATAAAAAAGTTTCTTCAGCATTCACTGATTTAGACAATGATGTTTCCCAGCCATTATTATAGGATAACTTGTCACTGTATTCCTGAATTAAACAAATATTTTCATATACCATTCCTCTTTTTTTTCCCTAGGAAGACATCTTTTTTTTTTTTTTTTTTAAGATTTATTTATTTGAGGGGGTGGAGAGAGAGAGAGAGAGCATGCAGAGGGGCAGAGGGAGAGGAAGGAGAGAAGCAGACTTCTCCACTCAGTGCAGAGTCCAACATAGCTGGATCCCACCACCCTGAGATCATGCATGACCTGAGCAAAATCAAGAGTGGGATGCTTAGCTTACTAAGCCACCCAGGCGTCCCATCCCTAGAAGCACATCTTAAAGTAACTTCTTGAGAATGTTTGAGAGAGAGGATTGTTTTATTATTTCATTACTCCAAGTAATTTTTTTCCCAGAAACATTTCAAGTTTTTTTTTTTATCCTTGATGTTCTGTGATTTTGAAGTAATGAAACTAGATGTAGATCTTTTATTCCTACGTATATTAGGCTCCTAAATAGCAACTCATGTCTCATTTGTCTTTAAGTAAGACTTATGCTCCTGTTACTTTGCTAAACTATTTTAAATTATAGGTATGACTCCTGCTAAAGGCTATAATGCAAAACATGATAATAACATGGAAAACAATTGCAGTAAATAGATTTGCACAAAAGGAAGTTTTGTCTGCAAATAAAATTTACTAGTATGTGTTTTATTTACCAATATACATCCATCTCCTAATTAGCAGACATAGAATAATTAATCCGAAAGAAATCCTAAAGAGAATTCAGTAAACTATTCAGTAAATTATTGCTGAAGATATGAATTATTCTATCACTGATAGCATTTTAATTGGAGAAAGATTTATTGTCTTGAGGTTTTTGAGATACCAATATGACTAGAGTTAGGTTTGAAATAGGAACTAGGAATTGAGTCACAAGTGAGAATCAGGCTTAAGGATGTAGGGAACATACGTAGGAGTATACAAAAAGCCCTGAAATCAAAGGGCACAGAAAGGAAAAATAGGATAAGTAGTCAATCCTTGGGAAAATCCAACAGGGTGGGTGGAGAAAGAGAAAGAGCAAGTATGTCGATGGGGATAGAAGTAGGGACCTAGAAATAGGATTAAAACCCAACTGCATGTTATGCAACAAAAGCCAATGATTTGGTAGCAAATTTAACTTTTCTGGGATTCTTTAGTGTTGCAGTGGGTCCTAGTGAATTCTGGCTATCCTGTGTAATTTCTATTGATCCGGATGTCTTAGAATTCTGAGACTTTCTTCAGTCATCTAATATCTGCTATTAAGCCCATTTCAGTTATTTGAATTTTCAATTGTAGAATTTATTTTTAATTATTTATTTTATAGTTCTTCTCTATTGGAATTTCATACTTGCTGTGTACTTTTCATCATATTTTAATTTAATTTTTAAATATAGTTTTATTTAATTCTTTAATTCTTTGAACATATTTATAACAGCTGCTTTGAAGATTTTGTCTGCTAAAACTAACATGGGAGCCCACTCTAATTACAGGACGAAGTGTCAAACTAGATAAAAAAAGCAACATTAAATTATGTCCTCATATTCAAAGACTCAAATAGGCTAAAACTTAAATGATTTTTAAAAGATACCATGTGAAGAGTAAACATAAGAGAGCTGGAAGAGCTTTCTTAATATTGGACAAAATAGACTGTAAGACAAAAAAATTACAAGAGACAGCAAAATTTCATGATGGCAAAAGGATCATATATCAGAAAGATATATCAACTATATATATACACACAACTATCAACAAAACTCCAATATGTACTAACCAAAAATGAAACTATTCAAAAGTGAAATACATTAATTAACAAGTATAGTTGGAGATTTTAATAATTTCATCACAATAACTAGATGTAGAACAACTAGATGAAAAATCAGTAAATATATGGAAGAGTTAACATCAACCAACAGGTCCAACTGGCACTTATAGAAAACTCCACCTATTACAGCAGAATGGCAGAATATATATTCTTTTTAAACACACATAGAACATTCTCCACTTGGGTAATGTATTAGGTTTAAAAAGACCACAATAGAATTAATTAAAACTCAACCCCAGAAGAACATTTGGGAAATTAAACTACATATAAATAACACAAAGAAATATGACAGGAGATATTTGAAAAAAAAATTTTGAATGGAATGGCAATGAATACAGAAAATCAAAATGTATCCTAAAGAAGTGCTTAGATATAACTTTATGGCTTCAATGCTTATATTAGAAAAAAGTACCTAAAGTCAGTAATCTAAGCTTGCACCTCAACAAGCTTGAAAAAGAAAAGCAATTAAAACCAAAGTAAACTAAAGAGGAAAACAACAAAGATTGAATTAGAAATCAATGAAATAGGAAACAGAAAACAATAGGGAGAATCAACCACACAAAAATCTGTTTTTTTAAAAGATTACAAAAGTGATAAATCTTTAGTTAGACTGACTAAGAAAAGAGACAGAGACACACACTTTATTAATACCAGGAATGGAAGAGGGGGCATCATTATAACACTACAGAAATTTTAAAAGGTCCTAGGAATTATTATGGACAACTTCATGCCAACAAATTAGAAAACATAGAAGGAATATAAAAATTCCTAGAAAGGCACAAAAATACAAAACTTAATTAGAAATTTTAAAAAATGAACACATAGCAAAATTGAGTTATAATTGAGTAATTAACCCTGAAGAAAAACATTGGTCGGATGGTTGCACAAGTGAATTCTGTCAAATATTTAAGCAATTAATAATGTCAACTATATACAACTCTTTCTTTTTTCTAATATTTATTATTGAATTATAGTTGACATACTGTGTTATATTAGTTTCAGTTGTACAACATAGGGATTTGATAGTTCTATACATTATGTAGTGCTCACCATGGTAAGTATAGTTACCATGTGTCACCATACAAAATTATTGCAATATCATTAATTATGTTACCTATACTGTACTTTCATCTTTGTGACTTCTTTATTTTATAACTGGAAGTTTGTACATTTTAATACCCTTTACCTATTTCATCCCCTGTCTCCCTCCCTCCTGGCAACCACCACTTTGTCTCTGTATTTATGAGTCTGTTTCTGGTTTTTTGTTTGTTTGTTTGTTCATTTGTTGTTGGTTTTTTTAATTCCACATATAAGTGATATTTTGGAAAAGAAATAGTATTATTTTTCTGTCTGACTTATTTCCCTTAGCATAGTACCCTCTAGGTCCATTCATGTAGTTCCAAATGAAAATATCTCATCATTTTTTATGGCTGAGTAATATTTCATTGTGGATAGATAGATAAATAGATAGATACCACATTTACTTATCTATCAGTGGGCACTTCAGTTGCTTCCATATCTTGGCTATTATAAATAATGCTGCAGTAAACATAGGGGTACATATATCTTTTGGAATTAGCATTTTCATTTTCTTTGGGTTAATACTTAGTAGTAGAATTACTGAACAATATGTTTTGTTTGTTTTTAATTTTTGAGGAAACTCCATACTGTTTTCTGCAATGTTGCACCAATTTACAGTCCCACCAATAGTACACAAGAGTTCCCTTTTCTCTATGTCCTCTCTACAATTCTTTCTATAAGGAGAAGATTGAAAACTTTCTAAGAAATTCAGTAAGGTCACTATTATCCAGAATGTAAAACCAGGCAGACAGCAAAAGAAAGTATAAACCAGTATCCCTAACTTCAAAAGCTGGTAGCTATGACCTTCTTTGCCCCTGAAAATAGAAGAAATGAAATATAGATTAGCAGTAATGATTTGTTATCATTAGTGATATTTACTACAGATTTCTGAAAACTCTTTTAGTTTTTCCCCCGATTGCTTAATCTGTAAAATTGAAATATAAATATTTAATAATAATGGCAAAAACAAATTATTACACATACCAGTAATGGAGTTATTCACTCTGAGTATTAGAAATGTACTCAGGGTGTTTTAACAAGAAAATTACTTAGTTTAGAGTTTATTAAAAGAACATTACATGTAGGACCTGTAGGAGTTCTAGAATCAGATCTGGAAACTTGGCATAAATGACCGAGTCTAGACAGCAGATAAGGAAACGTCATATATTATCACAATGTCAGAAGGGATGGATGGCAGTGACCCTAGGTAACACTGAGGCAGTGTTATCAGTAGGGCGCTGGAAAATTGGTATGGTTGTCCTGACGTTGCCACATGCAAAACAAATGAGTTCTCCATCCCTGTTTCTTGTCATCATCACCTTACTTTCAAATTCTGTGGTGGGTCCGTGATACATTGCCAATTTTTGGTTGCATACCCACATTTTGGGGTACCTGAGACTGGGAAAGATACAACTTGCATTTTCATCTTCTGTTATGAAAGATGGTCTCTAACTCTTATTAAAGAATTATTAACTAGTTAATTATCCATATGCAAAAGGGAGTTGAGAGGATGAATGGTGCAAGTAAGTAACAGACAAATTCCACTATGTGTTCTTTCCTTAAATAATTTTGCAAAAAAAGGTATCTTTTTTACTTAGAAATTGTCTAATTTGTGAATATGAAAATAAATTTAGTTTACACTAATTGCTGAAAGAGATCATTGAAAGGATGTGACTCCTTGTTGACCCTCATGTTATACAGGGGCATTTGGAGGCTCCTTATCCCCTCCTCTGTCCTTAGAATATACATGCCACCCACTACTGTCACACTGGGAGCTGTTTTAAGGATATAACCTTGAAAGAGGAAGGTCTTGTTGAGATTATCTGGATTAGATACATGACTGAACCAAGTTATAGACTATAAATAAAGTTAAGATTCTGGTGGGTAGATGTAGATATCTACTGGTCTTGTGGCAGCCCAACACAAGCCTTGTAGGAAAGTTCCCTTATTATGAAACTTACCACCTACCAATCTAGAGTGGTCTACCTCTTTCTTCTGTCTCTCCTTGCCCTCCATGTACAGGGGCCAATTTGCAAGCCAATAGTAACTTAAAGAAACAGGTAGCTGAGAAGGTGTTAGTTATGGTTTTTGTTTTGTTTTTAAAGAATTGCAGGAAGGATTCATATATAATGGGCTGTTTTTGAAGGAAAGGCATCAGAGAAAGTCAATTTGGTTAACATTATACAATCATATATAAACAGTCATGTATGTGTTTAATTTTAAGGAAATAATGTAAATTTTGAATTCTCCTAGGTTCACTGAGATGAGAATAAAGCCACAGTTGTAGTCGTATCAAAACAAAAACAGAAGGAATAAATACCTAGTTGATAGCATTAGGCAGTATGTTGTTTCTTTGCAGACAAGTTGAAAATCTCATATACTCTGAACATAATCTTAGACTTAGTTGCAAGTTGTACCAGTGACACGTTTATAATGAAGTGAATCCTTTGCTTGTTTCTAAATAATAACTGTGAGATTGAGGTAGATGAGTGCCTAAGTGATGCCTGTGCAAATGGGGGCACTTTTGTTGATCTTTACAGCACCTTTAGGTGCCTGTGTCAGAATGGATTTCAAGGTAGCACACATGCTAACCAAAACTGGGATACCTGAAGGTTAATTTGAGGTGGAAGTAACTCCTTATTTTTAGAAGATACAATTCATCTAGTAGACACGCATATTAATTTCTTTTTCCAGGAGAACATTTGAATATATAATATCTGTTTGGATTATTTTACTGCATCTTCACATAATCACAGAAACATATATTTAGTGTTGAGATAATATTTTGCTTTTGTAAATAAACTAGATTTTTTTTAGATTTATCAACTATAAATTCATTACACTTACATTTATTATTTTTTTAAGATTTATTTCTTTGAGAGAGAGAGAGCGCATGCACATGCGACTAGGGGGGCAGTACAGGGAGAGAGAGAGAGAGAGAGAGAATCTTCGGTAGACTCCATGCTGAGCACGGAGGTGGCTACTGTGGGGCTTGATCTCAGGACCCAAAGATCACAACCTGAGCCGAAACCTAGAATCTGGCTCTTAACCGACTGCATCCCCCAGGCACCCCCCTATCTACTCATATTTAAAACTTGTAATATTTCTTTTTATACCACATTTCATTCTGTTACTGTGGTAACTCTTACATTAGCCCTTGTCAGTATATATCATTTATTTTGATAAAGAGCTGTTTATGTTTTTAAATATTTATGGTTTTTTACATTAGGAGGAAACTCTAATAATAGACCTTTTTTCCCCCCAAGATCGGAAAAAGTAGTAAGACTCTCAATACTTTATATGCAAGCAAATACTATTAAACTGCCACATTACAAGCCAAAATGTCCGAAATCTATCTTCCCAAAACTGTTCCTAATTCTACTTCTGTGAATGATTGATTCAAAAATAAAGCACTTCGTAATCTTTAAGCAGTAAGAAAGTCATATTTGTTTTGAAAACCATGAATGAAACAGCTGGGTTTTTTTCCTGTTAAAGCTGAGAAACTGATTTTATGTGGTTAACCTTAAGAATGGTCATCTTCAGTAACTGGACACTTACTAAAACTTAATGTACTATTTATCATCAACAAAAACTCAAGATAATCTCTTAAAATTGTATGACACAGAGCAAAAAGCAATGTCTTTTAAAGAAATGTATTTTAGAACATCCCCAACTATAAGGAACAAACCAAGGTTTTTAAATGTGCCATTTTTTTCCTCACAACATTGATTCATAAGGAAAATTACCAAATAAATAATTTCAAGGTTTAAACAAAGTATTTATTCACTCATGTATTATTTTTAATTTTCACTTTTTCCTCAGTTTAACTTGATGTTCTGATGTCATGTTTTCACTTCATATTTTGTTAGTAATCATAATAATACAAATAGATTTTCTATTTAGTTAGAAATAACTAAACAACTTTTTCCTACTTAGATATCTATTACATTAATTTTTCTCCAGCCCAGATTCATTTCACCATTTTAGAGAAAAACATTTAAGAATATTAAAAAGATTTCCATTTATCTAATTTGTGAATACCATGTGTTACATACTTGTCAATGCGAATGTTTCTATTCTCATTCAAAATTGTCAAAAAAATAGCTATCAAAAAAGTTGAGAATCAATTCAGAGTCAGTTTAGGCTATGTTTTCAGTGCTTTGCAAATTAACAAACAATCCAGGTGACATAGTAAGAAAGTCAGCTTTAGAAACACAGTTCTAAGTGGAACATTCATGGGAAATCTGCACTGCAGAACTAGTTAAAAGAAAATGTTAAGGGGTGCCTGGCTGGCTCAGTCCATAGAGCATGCCACTCTTGATCTCGGGGTTGTGAGTTTCAGTCCCACCTTGGGCATAGAGATTATTAAAAAAAAAAAGAAGAAAAAAGAAAGAAAATGTTAAAACTATATAGTTAATGAATACTTCTGATTTATTTTCTTTCCACATGGACCTACTTTATGAAATTAATAAAAAGAAATGTGACTCCATCCTGCCTCCATAACACTATATCTGCAGAGTTCATGGATAAATTCAAATGCTTGCCCCCCTGACTTTATTGGTGAGTAACATTTGACAACTGTGCCTTGTAAAATACATTTAGCCCTGGGGGACATACATCAGGATGCCACTGATTCACTACTATTTCCTTTCTGTTCCTTTTTTATTTTCCTTAGATTAACATTTGATTTGTACCCCAGTAACTTGAAACATCTATTCTGTCTCTGGAATCCAAAGCAGAAGATAAATTATTTCACATCTAAGCAGCCTTTGAATGCCTACCAATTCAGAGGAGATTAGTCTGCATTTAGTAATTCCAAGAGAAGTTGTTACAGTTTGTAATAAGGTGAAATGAATGGATTCTGACACTAAATATGTAACATTTTTATCTCAGGAGTTTAGCCTCAGATATCACCCCAAATTGATTAAAAGATTTGGGCAAATTTAAGAATTATGACCTGGCACCTGGTTACCTTATTAAAACTTAAAATCTTTTTTATTATTTTTTTCAAGGGTTCAAGATATGAAATAAATGCAGATTTGTGTGCTTCACATCCATGCAAGAATGGAGCTACCTGCCTTGACCAACCTGGTAATTACTTCTGCCATTGTGTGGCTCCATTTAAAGGTAATGAACACCAAGGGAGAAGGAAAAGCAAACATAATTAACTTTAAAAAGCATTTCTGTCTCTTATCTGAACTCGTTTTAGTCTTTCAACAACATTATTAGTCCTTCATTTTCTTAAAGTCAGCTTCTAAAGTGACCAACCAATTATCCCTTAGGCAGAAACTAGAGTGAAATGAGCTTAGTTTATACAACCACTAAAACAGATAAGTTTCTTATTTTTCTATTGGGAAAGCCACCGATACAACCAAATGATAAAATGAAAAGTAAGGAATTTATTACCAGTCTATCATGTTATATTTTAAATACTTTTTCCTTTTAATTCAATTTCTCATGAAATTGACAGGTTTTCCCTCCCTCCCTTCCTTCCTCTCTCTCTCGTTCGTTCGTTCTTTCTTTCTTTCTTTCATTAAACTATTATTTGTAAGTTATTCTGCAAGCTAGTACATAAAAAGTAAATCATTGGATACTTCCTTAGACTTCAATATCTTTTTCTAAGCTATGGAATTTGAAAACTAAATTAGCCAGAGTTCTCCAGAGAAACAGAACCAATGGGAAATATATCTATATATCTATATCTATGTATGTATTATGGCAATTCGTTATGAGGAATCGGCTCACATAATTATGGAGGTTGAGAAGTTTCATGATCTGCTGTCTGTTAGCCAGAGACCCAGGAGAGCCAATGATACAATTCTAGTCTTGAATCCAAAGGCGTGAGAACCAGGGGAGTGGATGGTATAAATCCTAGTCCAAGGATAGGAGAAAATCAACACCCCAGCTCAGCAGGTAGGCAGAAAAGGAGCAAGTCCTCCCTTTCTTTAGGTTTTGTGCTACTCAGGTCCTCAACAGATTAGCTGATGCCTGCGCAGTTTGGGAAGGGCAATCTACTTTACTGAGTCTACTGATCCAAATGCTAATATCACCAGGAAACACCCTCACAGACACACCTGGAAATAATGTTTGTCTGGGCATCCTGTGGCCCAGTCAGGTTGACACATAAAATTAACCACCGCAATATTCAACTAAATACAATCAATTTAGATATTTTTAAATGTTGTACTTAATTTTCTTGAATCTGCCTATTAATGAAAAAATGACTGCTGACAAATTTCAAATATTTTGTATCTATATAAACTCACTAAGTTATAGTTCCCTTATCTGTTAAATACAGATAAGAATATACTTATCTCATTGATTTGAATTTAGATTTAATGAAATAAGTCATAGAAATACTATATCACCTGCCAGAAATTAATAATCATCAAGTGTTTTATTGTAATTTTAAATAATTTTCTAACATATATATATGTAAAAACCATGAAATAGGCACTATTTTCTAACGTTTGGTTAGGTAGGACTTGGTACATATTTATTTAATTATACATCTTTAAAGGTACATAGAAAATTATCTAAGCAATCCCAGCAGTGTAAAAAAAAAAAAATAGATTTCATTTTAAAAATAACAAGTTTGACCAGTACCTAGATCTTAGTTTCTCATATCATTCTCCAATAAAAGGATCCAGATCTCTTTAGAGATCTAGCTGATTCTTGGATTAAAATACAAATATACCAGTGAGTGTGGAGAGCTTGTAATGCCAGAAAGCAATGTGGTACTCAAAAACGAAAACCATGAGAGTATGTCAAAGGGACACATAGGCCAGCTGCCAAAGCTAGAATAATTTGAGCAAGAAAATAAAGGAGTAATGAATTATTACCCAAAATATAAAACAAATATCCATGAGTCCATACTGAGAAAAATAAATGATCGATAAATAAATGAGTAGGAATATTAGAAACATCTTTTATACAGAATAATTCCAAATAATTGAGGTAGATACTTTACACTCAAGGAGAAATAACTTCTCACCTCTTAAGTTTGGGCTGCACCTAGTGACTGTTTTCCAAAGCACACAGCATGGAAATGGGGGTTGGAGGAGAGTAACATTACAGTGGAGAAATCCGACAAACACCACCTAAGTCAAATGATCAAAGTTAACATCACCGGTGCCAAATCATGTTAATATCATAGATACTTGATATGAAGTAATGAGAATGACACTTTTACTTAGTGATTTTTTTTTGTTAAAAACACATACCCCAGTCTAATCATGATAAAATCATCAAACAAATACCAGTTCTACAAAATACCTGACTAGTACTCCTTAAAACTATCAAGGTCATCAAAAACAAGGAAAGTCTGTGCAAAAGGTTTTTAGTTTACTATAATCACAATTATTTATTTTTGTTATTATCATCCTTGCCAGAGGAGATATATCCAAAAACATATTCCTAAGACTGATGTCTAAGGGTTTACTGTCTATTTTCCTTTTAATAATTTTATGGTTTCAGGTCTTAGTTTTAGGTCTTTAATTCATTTTGAGTTTACTTTTGTATGTTGTATAAGAATTATTTTGCATGTAGTTGGTCAGTTTTCCTGAAGGAAGTCATCAACAAAATGAGAAGACAACCTACTGAATGGGAGAAGATATTTGCAAACTATCTTAAGATGTTAGTATCCAAAATATATAAAGAACTCATACAGCTCAACACCAAGAGAACAAAAAATGCAGTTAAAAAATGGGCAGAGGACCTGAAGAGCCACTTTTTCAAAGAAGACATACAGATGGCCAACAGACCCATGAAAAGATGCTCAATATCACTAATCATTAGGGAAAAGCAAATCAAAACCACAAGGAGACATGCTCACACCTGTCAGATTGGCTAGTATCAAACAGATAAGAAATAACAAGTGTTGAAAAGGATGAGGAGAAAAGTGAACCCTCTTGCACTGTTGGTGGGAATGTAATTTGGTATAGCCTCTATGAAAAACAGTATGAAAATTCCTCAAAAATGTAAAAATAAAACTACCATATGATCCATCAGTTCTACATCTGGGTATTTATCCAAAGAAAAAGAAAACACTAATACAAGGAGATGTATACACCCTTATGTTCATTGTTCACTTCTTGTTGGAAGTGAGATGTCTAAAAAACTAGAGGAAAGAAGAACCAGAAGATAGAAAAGCACCCTCAATCAGAAGATAGAAAAGGTCCCTCAATCATGTAGAAAGATGTCCATGGGTCAGAAGTATCCTTATTGTACTGAGTGAGCAAAAAACATAAAAGTTTTTATTGTGGTAAGCCACTAAGATTACAAGTTATTTTTTTTTCTTTGTAGCAGGTAACATTATTTATCCTAAAAATTACCCCTCTAGTGCTCAAAAACCCTTCCTTGAAAATTTCATTAGAATTGATTTTTAAAATGCCATGAATAAATATATTTTTTGAAAAGCATGTCTGTGTAATACAGTTACGAATCATTTCTGTAGGAAATGTACATATAATTTGTTCTTTTAAATTTGTAATTCTTGGGGCACCTGGGTGGCTCAGTTCAGTTAAGCATTTGCCTTCAGCTCAGGTCCTGATCTCAAGGTCCTGGGATTGAGCCCCATGTCGGTCTCTCTGTTCAGCAGGGAGCCTGCTTCTCCCTCTCACTCTCAGTTTCTCTCTCTCTAATAAATTAATTTTAAAAAATTTAAAGACTGTAAAAAATTTAAAAACTGTTCATTCTCTGATTACGTTTAAGATTGTTAGCAAATTTGCAGTGTTTCAAAAAGAAATATAGAGATACAATGAAACTTCAGCAAAATGCAATCATAAGATTAAGTTTTAAAAATATTTAGTTGATTCATTAATTCAGTGAGGTTAGTTATTTTGTTATTTAACAAACTATGTCCCCCCATGTGGGAAAATCCAGGCCTCTTCCTATTTTGTGTATCTCACAAGCACCACCACACTCATTCAGTTGTGTACTGTTGATGGCTGTTTCAGCTGCAACTTCAAGAGTATATGTGCTCTTTGCCTGCAAAACCTGAATTATTTATTGTTTGGCCCTTTCAGAAAACATTTGCTGACCCTTGGTATAGAAAATTTTATAAGCTACTTGTTGTGGCTTTCTGTTGGTCTAGTCCAAGTTTTATTTATTGGCTCTTTATTGGCACTAATATATATATTTTTAAAGTAATATACAAAATCTTGCTTTTTATAGGAAATGTGTAATTCTGCTCTACTGTATTAGATTAATATCATGATTTTTCATTATCAGTAAAATTGATGCCAGAGAAATAATACACGTTTGGGAATTTATAAATTATAAGCCCCCCGTTTTTTTTTTTTTAATTTAAAGATATGTACAGTTACCGTTTACCAAATATGTAGATTTGTAATATATAGTGCTTTGAGTGTTCAAGAATATACCCTAGTTCAAACATTTTGCCACTCGTAGAAGTTATATTTTGTTGCTAGTTATAACTTATTAAAGCATACACCAGAGAAAGGAATTTATCCTAAAAGTAGGTTGTGATTATATAGTCTACTTATGGGAACAATAGAAATAATTAGAAAAATCTTTGTATAATTACTTCTGGAGAGCTGAATAATGCAGTGTTTTTATGCATGTTAGTTTCTAGCATTATAATTACAGATGCTCCCCAAATAGCATAGGTTTTACACATGTTATTAATGCTGTGTATCCCTTGAAATCTGTAGAATCTTCTTTTTTTAAAAAAGAACAAATAAATATGGATAATAAATTCCTTAACACGACAATTGTTTTTCCATGAGGTGTTCATCCACTGGAGGTAGCTAGTGGCTGGTTTTGATTTAATCTAGGCTCCCTTCCAAGTTCTAGTCTTAGGAACTAAATTTAGCAAATAAACAACAAAAATGCATTTCCTTCCGATAGAAAGGGCATTCTTATTTTGTTTTCTGTTTACTATAAACTGAATCTTTCTTCAGCAATGAACAGAATATTTTAATAAATACAAATTGGTTTTCACCTTCCCTAATAGAGGTAATTATTATGATTTCTGTCAAGAAAACCTAATGCTTTTTCATGTAAGAAAGCAAGATATGGACTAGATACATGTTCTACATGTTTGGATACCACTATTTTATATTTTAAGTAAAAGAAGGTGATACAGATCAGTCATTCACAATGAGCACTAGTGTCATTAACCGGTCTGTTGTCACAGCCAATCATTGCTTAAACACCCTCTACTAAAGCCCTCTATGTGCAACACTTCCAAAAAGAATTGAGTAATAATAATTTATCTTGCCGTGAAAAATGTACTAAGTATTGATTTTTTGTGTTTCCACGTGTGGGTTAAATGGTAATAAATAATGCCTCAAAGTGTAAATTTCCTATGTATGAAACAAAAAGAAAATTATTATTCATGCACACACACACACACACACACATATCTAGGATTAAATATACTTACTCATCTTCCTTCCAGAATTGCATGCAATTGTGTATGAGTCCCTATTTTATAAATTCTAATTATTATTCTTTATTTAAAAATATAATGATATATGTTACCCTAACTAGAATTTAAATAAAAACTTGAATTTAAAAATAAATCTAAAAAAATAAAACTAAAAAGTACAGGGAGTAGAAAAAATATATATATAACCAGTGCCAATTAATAATGTAGCCCTTACCCAATCAGCGATTTTAAATTCTAAAAATATATCCGCAAAATATAATTGGAGTAAAGAAAAGATGACGATGACCACCTATAATGAAAATTGCTGCTGGCAGATTCATCCAGGACCCTCTTTGCCAGGAAAGCACTTAAAGAGGTAGTCCACTACAGAATTTGGAGTGTTTTCCTAGTAGCTGAAGACCACAACTCTGAAAGAGTCTATTACGCATTAGTGATACTCTGATCTATATTAAGTTAGTGTAATTCTCTACAGTAAAGTATGATTGATAAATCTAAAATCTTAAGTGTATATTTACTAGTAACTAACAAAACTGTTGATTGTATAATTCATAAAATGAACCACTTGCAAATTGAATTTCATTAAATGAAGGAATCCTGAGAGAAAATAGTTTTGCATATATCATTGTTAAAGCAATAGTCTGTATTTTTATCATATTTTGGTGGTGAAAATTAAGTTGTTATCTTTTCTTCTAAAATATAAAATACAAAGAAGACAGGGCTTTGATGTAAATTACTGTTTGTTTCTCAAGAAAATAAGTGCTTAAACTAATAAGAATGTTATTTTAATAAGGCTACATATGTGCAAGTAGAATAGAAATATTGTTTGAGCAAATCTTATCTGCTGAAGCTTTAATGGCACATGTCCCTAAATATGTAGCAATTATGATAAAAGAGTAGAAATGGTAATTAGCCATTAAACATGTTTGCAAAAGAAAGTAAACATAGAAGAAAGAAAACTCAGCAAAATAAAAATGCTTAAGTGTGTTGAAAGCTAGAACAATATCGCTGTTTTCTGGATAGGACACTCTGTTATGGGAACTTGTAATTAGAAAGCAGATTTAAGTACATATATTTAAGTGCTTGTGAAGTGAAAAAGACTAGAGTACAGATAATAGAGCAATTAGTTTTCCAGCCTTCACAGGCCATATCTCAGTCATTCTTGGTTTGAGCTACAGTGGGGAGCTATAGATTCTGTAATTAAATGATGCAGTCTAGTCAATCTATAGCTATACTAAACATTCTTGGAGAACAAAATATTTTGGCTGGAAGATTGCTTCAACTCAACTACAGATCAGTTGAGTATATTAACAAAAAAATCAATCTGATTTAATGAATTTAACGAAAATAGTATGAGTATTACATTTGGAGAGGTCAAATAAATTGGGCTAATTATAAAGAACTGAATTCATAATAACAGTACAATAGAAAAAAATATTCATTTAACAGTCTCCTATTTGTTCTCATAGCGATTTAAACCAGAAGCATGAAATACATGTTGGTTTGAAAATGAGTATTATGTTCAGCTTCTTGGAGATTAAGTCATTACTTTTAGTCTGATAGAAATACTTACATGCTGTGGCCTTTTAGACAGCAAGAATAAAGGGAACTGAGTAGTGGATAAGTATATTTCTTTATACTATTTAGAAAAGGAATTAATTCTGCATATTTCTTCTATTTTCTTTCTCTGTTTTTAGAATTCTTCAGTATTTAATATCTTGGTCAAATATTTATTTAATTGTATGATTTCAGTTGTATTTCTTACTAATGAATCACAACTGTTATTTATCAGTTTCATATCCCCTACCTTTTTTCTTTATAACTTATAGACTACATTTGTATGGGTAATTATATTTGATATTTTCTGTAAAAATAGCATATCAAATGAAAAAATACTGTCATAGACTATAAGTATGAACATATTATATTGAACATGCTTTTGAGTTTAATCAAAGAGATATTGTAGAGATACTTCCATCTGGGTAATCCAATATGTGCAATGATAGGATGACAGGTCTGGCAGATTCAGAGAAATGCTTAACTATAACCTACATTTTATACTAATCAGTTTTGATTTGCGTTACCAACAGGAAATAATGTACCTTTGACACTCCAACAGTTGGGGAAAATTATAATTAAGTTGAAATTTACAGAGAAGGATTAGCTTACAATGTATTCATAATAATTTGAACTCTGTAGAATTGGAAAATGATTATATATATATATTTTTAAATTCTTACCTTCCTTGGTTTCTAGGATGTTACTCACCTTTCATTTCTGGTATTATTCAGCATCTTGTACTCAACTCTTTTACCTTTTCACTATATATGCTTTTTAGGTTGATTGAATCTATCCACATGTATCAATGACCTCTTTCCCAGCATGTAGAGAAAAATGGACTTTTCCCTTCAAGTTGAAAGAACTACATCTTGATGATTTCTAAACTGCTATGCATATCTTAGTACAATGAATGCTCCAGGAAGAAATTTAAAATAAAATAAACAGAGTGAGCTGAAGCAAAAGAAAGCATGGGAATTTGAAGGGCTCAAAGATATTCAATGTAGCCAAAATTTATCCTGAGGGCAATAAGGTTGGAGTATTAAGCACAGTCCAAATCAGAAATGTCATCTAAGGAATATTAGGGCCAATAACAAATCATTAATCTGTGAAAAAATATAATCAAATGTACATTTTGAGAGTTACTCTAAACTGTAAAGTAGAACTTCTTTTTCTCTTATAGAAGGGTTATATACTAGAAGAAGAGAAAAATTTAGGTGCTTGCAATAATCAAGCTATTGTCTAAAGCATAGATATGGAAACAAAGTTTGAGGTAACTAGACAATTTCAGAAGATAGGTGACAAACCAAACAGGATAGGCTTTAATGAGGTTCAGATGGATGAAGTGAGGAAAAGAAGAGAATTATACTCAGATTCCCAGGGTAGATAAAAGGAGTTATTGCTCTGGGGCCACAGAGGTAGAAGAAGCATGTTTAATGAAGAGAGAAATCAGCAGAGCTTCAAACATACTGTATTTGTCAGATTATAAAGTATTAAAGTAGAAGTCTCCCTTAAATAATCCTGGTATGTGTGTGTAACACATAAGAGAGAATGGAAAGACTATAGTTTACTAAAACATGAGTTAGGAAGAAATATGTAGAATGACAAGGAAAGAATACTTGGGATAGGCACTGAGGAAACCTAGAATATAAAGAAATGATAGAGAAGGGAATACATAATGTGAGGCAATAGGAAAAGCAAGAGAAGAGTGTTTCTATTAGGAAGAAATGCTAAGAAAGTATCAAATATTGTTGGACAGTCCAGTACAATTTGCTGTCAATATGGTCTAGAAAAATAATTATTGGAGAGGCTTTGAAGACTTTCATAAGAAAAGTTTCATTAAAATTTAGTTATTGATGTTGGTGTTGAATGAGATGTGGGGGTATAGAGATGAAATGAGAACATGCAGATAGCAGGACTAGACTACTCCTTGAGAATATATGACTGGTAAGGGGAAAGGAGATGTAAGTCCAAAGGGGAGAAATGAGAGACAAAATATATTTTTATCTCTGAAATTTTGAGTGGTTCATGAGGTACATGGATATCTTCCATTTGCCCTTCCAGATCTTCTCTATGTCTAAGAAGCTGAATCATACTACATATATATATCTTCTGCCTTCCTTTGGGTTTGCCCAGTGTGAAATAAGAGGAAATGAGGAGAACACAAGATGATTATTCCCTCACTTCTTTTTGTGGATTACCACTGGTTGGTTGTGTCCTTTTAGTGATCATCACATCTTCTCTAAGGTGGTGTTCTCCACATAGCGTTTCCGTCTCAGGTTCCAGTACCAGCTCACTCAACCCCTTCACACTGAATGGCACAAAGACCGCACTATGTCCCTTGTGGTCTTAGTACACCTGTCACACACTTGTAAATAGTCTCATATTAAAATCTCTTCAAATTTCCTGTTTGGAGAGCACCATCTCATTCCTGCCAGGATCTGATCACATGTGTTAATTTTTGTGTACTTATGGGATGATGTTAGCACAACAGTAGAGACTAAACCTACAGGAAACAGAATAGTTAACAAAGAGAGAGCAGTAGAATGTGGTGAGACAAAGATCTAGAAATATGGTGACAACATTAGTTATAGACAGGAGAAGGGACAGATCTGTCATTATTTTAAAAGAAATTAACCAAATGGAAAAGATGGATGGTGATATCGATAACACCTTAGAGATTTTGGCAGGAATTTGGGAGAGTTATCATCTGATGACATCTGTTTTTGCTGGAACTCAAACGTGTGGCTATTTTCTATGAGTGATAGGAACAGTAGTGTAATTGAGAATTAAGGGAGAGTGTAAACTGTTTTCACATTTAGTTGACTATCCAGTTTCCTACATGCTGATGATACATTGATCTTGAAAGTGATCCTTCTAACCACATTGTTCTTTAGGAGCAGGAGCTGCTCCTTTGACTAGAGTTGGCCTCTACCCTAAACCAGAGTCAGAGACCATTCTTGGGATTTAGAATGAGAAATTTGAGAAAATGTTGCTCACACTGTTTGACATTCAAAATGTGGAATGTGGGTCCACAACTATTGGCAAAAAAATTACTTAACTTAGGGACAACCGTTTGAAGAAGTATAGAGAGAAGCAGAAAGATAATATGGAGAGCTAAAGAGAAACAGACAAACATGGCAGAGTTCCAGTGCCTAATGTACCTGTACCTCACACTTTTTCCGTTCCTGTGTTTTGCTGCTTGAACCAATAAATTTCTCACTATACCAGGCTGATACTATTAAGGTTCTGTCTCTCTTCTCCAAAAAAAGATTTTATTTGTGAAAACTTAGGCAAGATTGAAATTTGATCAAAGGTAGAGATCATAAATTTATGTTGGCATCAGTCTTCAAATCTGTGTGATCTTTCTCCATCAGTGCTCAATAGCTGAAAAGGAGGCACAGAGAAAAATAGAGTTGGATTAACTGGGAATTGAGGAAATACAGAGAAAATGATATGTTTTTGTGTGCCAGTGAGTAATAAGGGTAATTCAGTCCCACTTCTTAACCCTGAATTTTCAGCGATATAGGAAAATAAGTTGCTCTTCAGAGGGCTAAAAGCAATATGATGTAACTACATTGGAGAAGGTTTTAATGGATCAAGAAGGCGTAAGGTATGTTCAATAAATAATATTGGAAGGTTGTTAATTGTGAAAGGTATATAGTATGACAAGATTGGGACGATCATAGCAGTGAGACGTTGGTTCGTGGGGGAAGCATAGAGCTGCTGAATGGGAATAAAGGGATTAGAAGAAACCACACAGTGAATATTTTACTTTGGCGATTACCAGAGTTTTCTGAGATCTGGAATAAACTGGTTGTAGGAGAACTTACACAAAAAAGAGGTAAAAATTTATCCTAGGGACTTCTAGTAACAGTGGAACAGCATATAGACAAGCTATTCCTCAGATGACAGTTGTAAACTCTGAATGGATTATAAAAACAACTCTTTGAAGGCCCCAATGGGTGACCAGAATCAGGAAGAAATTGGAGAGGAGTCAACTCATAAAAGAAAGAAACTTGATTGAAAAAATTTATGTTTATATGGCTTTTTACCTGATGGCATCTTCAGTCTGCCCTGTATGGAGAGTGGAAACAATAGCAGGAAACTGCAAGTGTGTAAGAACATACTTTGAGACTTCCAAAATAGTAGATGTGATCCAATAAAGGAGGAAATGAAATATGGTAGAAAAGCAAGATCTCATATAAACTACACAAATCCATGGTTACTGCTTGAATGGTCCCCATGGAGAGGAAACCCAAGGTTCCCAGTGAAAGTAACCACTGAAACTAGGAAGAACTAGGCAGTTTCCCCTGCTTCCAAACCAGTGGGAGTTTTAGTTCAGCTATGTCAATTTCCTGCTATAATTAATAACATCATTATTTAGAGGAAGAAAATCGAATCTAAAGACAGATATCAAAATAAGGGAAAATATCATCAGAGTTCTAGAATAAAATTAAATATTACTGGAGAGATTTCATACTCAGAATGCCTTCACTGTAAGATGTCTTGAAGGAAGTACTTCAAGCTTAAGGAAATAACAGCAAGTGGAAACTCAGATTTATAAGAAGACATGAAGGCCTTGAAAATGAGAAATAATTAGGGAAATATATGAAATCTATACTATTTCCTCTCAATTTCTTTAAAACATATACAACTGTTGGAAGCAAATTTTGTAACACTGAATTGTGTGGCTTATAAGTCAGGATAATATCAGTGACAAAGTAGTATAGCAAATGGAGTAAATGGAACTAAATTAGTGTGGTATTTTTATATTTTATGTGAAATAGTACAAATTAATTGTAAGTAGACTATACGGATGGCAATCCAAAGAGCAAGAATTTAAAAAATAATGGAAAGAGGCATTGCTATGGTTATAACCAATAGAACAATAAGAATATTTAACGAAAAAGAAAATAGAAAAATATATAGACACAAAAACCAAATCAAACAGAACCGAAAACAAACAAAAAGCAAGGGACAGATTGAAAACAAAAGTCAAATGGTGTATAAATCCAATCAAAGAAAAATTAAATTGAATGTTAATGAATTAAAAAAATTCAAGTGAGTTTCACATTGTCCAACTGTATAAAAACCAGGACCCAACTTTATTTAGTCTCAAGAAATGCACCTAAATATAAAGACATAGATAAGTTGAAAAAAATGATAAATGTATATTATTTTATAAAAGCATAAAAATGTGATGAAGCTTTATTTATATCAGAAGGAAATATATTTCTGTCCAGAAGTAGAAAGTGAAATCATAGTAATAAAAGATCAATTCATCAGTGGCTTCAGCTAACATGTAAGACAGCAGGATCACTCCATCAAACACAGATTCAAGAGAAATAATAATAGGTTGTTGCTGTAAGTCTCTATGTACATTAGTTGTTTTTACATAGATAAAGATAATTGAAACAGAAATTAGTATCTAGAAGTGAGATGCTCTCACAGCTGAAGCCTAATATATGTGGCACTGGGATAATTTTGGGAAGAAAATGCAAGGACAGTGAGGCAATTTTAATGACATCTAGAAGAACAATGAGAAAATTGTTACTAAAGGCTGGAGAAATTAGAATCATGGTATGTATTGACCAAATCCTGGCAAGATTCTTGCCTGTGTTAATGTGGAAGATAGAAAATATACACAGTGACCTCATGGACTTGGCACAGAAGATTCCAGGATAAAATGTTGAAATTATCCAATAGCTTCATTTGGTGGTCTACGATAAAATAGGAGAGGAAGTAGATGAGCTAACGATGAGACTGTTTTCAACCAGATTTTAGAAAACATATTTTTAACTCAGGACTGCTGTGTTGGAAAATAAATATGATTGTTATTTCCAGACTCTCCAGCTGGCAACAGATTTTCAAAATGGACTCAGGGCAATGATCAAATCCAGGATATTACCAGTGAAATTGAGCTTCAGGGGCAAGATCAAAGGTGCATCGATTTAAAACCCTGTGTTTAGACAATAGAGTAAGTTAAAGCAATAGCACATAGACCCCCTCAGCTGGACGAAAATACTTCTAAAAACCTTAAGGACATAACCTAACTCTCACCCCAACATAGAGAGGAAATACTTCAAAGAAATGTTTGGGTCTGGCAGGAAGCAAGCTGAGAAAGTTACTTAGCTGCAAACATGAGCCATTACTTATGGGTAGCAGAGTAGAGATCACAGAAGTGCTACGGACCAGTCTTTACTATGTTTCTTCCTCCCTTTCCTCCCCCTTTTGAATGTGTGTCCTTTGTAGTATTCTTGTCTCTGCCTCAGCTTCGGGTATTGACAATATGGGTGAGCAGAAAATTTGTTTTTTTAATGTGTAGGTCTCTGAATAAAGAAAAGCTATGCTCAAATGTGGAAACAAAGAAACTATAATCGAGTAGCCTCTTCTAATCTGAACTTAGTTTAAATAATGACAGCCTAGATTTTAAGCCAATTCCAATGGGATAAGACATTTGTGAGTGAAAATAATATATTCTTCACATTGGTGATATGAGTTACAGTGACCAGTGGTTGGACTACACAGTACATAATATCTTAAAATGGCCATTGATTATTCCTTTATGTCATTTGGAGGTGACTGACCACTCTTGTCCATGTGTCTCCCCGTATGCCTACCTTAGGCTTCCTCATAACGTGGCAGTACAAGAGTAATCAGATTTTTTTAATAATTTTTATTTTGTTATATTAGTCACCATACAGTACATCCCCAGTTTTTGATGCAATGTTCCATGATTCATTATTTGCATATAACACCCAGTGCACCATGCAATACGTGCCCTCCTTAATACCCATCACTGGCCTATCCCAATCCCCCATCCCCCTCCCCTCTGAAGCCCTCAGTTTGTTTCCCAGAGTCCACAGTCTCTCGTGGTTCATTCCCCCTTCTATTTACCCCCCCTTCATTCTTCCCTTCCTTCTCCTACCGATCTCCCTGCTATTTCTTACGTTCCATAAATGAGTGAAACCATATGATAATTGTCTTTCTCTGCTTGACTTATTTCACTTAGCACACTCTCCTCTAGTCCCGTCCCTGTTGCTGCAAATGTTGTTAATTGTTCTTTCTGATGGTGAGTAATATTCCATTGTATATATGGACCGTATCATCTTAATCTAGTCATCGTTGAAGGGCATCTCGGTTCCTTCCACAATTTAGCTATTGTGGACAATGCTGCTATGAACATCGGGGTGCATATAGCCCTTATCTTCCCTACGTCTGTATCTTTGGCGTAAATACCCAGTAGTGCAATTGCTGGATCATAAGGTATCTCAATTTTTAACTTTTTAAGGGACCTCCACACTGTTTTCCAAAGTGGCTGTACCAACTTGCATTCCCACCAACAGTGTAAGAGGGATCCCCTTTCTCCACATCCTGTCCAACATTTGTTGTTTCTTGCCTTGTCCATTTTTGCCATTCTAACTGGCGTAAGGTGGTATCTCAATGTGGTTTTGATTTGAATTTCCCTGATAGCTAATGATTTTGAACATTTTTTCATGTGTCTGTTAGCCATTTGTACGTCTTCATTGGAAAAGTGACTTTTTTTAAAAAATCAGGTTTCTTAGTGCAGCGGTTCTCATGTAAATATGCTTTTGCCCCTTTTAGGGACATTTGGCAAAGCCTAGAGCTATTTTGTAGGAGTAAGAGGGGCATCTAGTGGTTATGTTGAGTTGAACTGTGCCCTTCCAAAATTTATGTTAAAGTTCTAATCTCCAATACCTTAGAATGTGACCTAATTTGGCAGTAGGGTCATTTCAGATGTAAATAGTTAAGATGAAGAATATTGATGTAAGACGAGCCCCTAATCCAGTAGGACTGGTGTCCTTATCAAAAGGGAAAATCCAGACACAGACACACATTGAAGATCACCATGTAGAGATAAAGGCAGAGATCTGGTGACCCTTCTACAAACTGTGGTGTGCCAATGATTGCCAGCTGACCACCAAAAGCTAGGAGAAAGACATGAAATCAATTATCTTTCTCAGAAGGAACCAACCCTGTCAACACTTTGATCTTGGACTGCTTGCCTCCAGAACTGTAGTAGATTAGATTTCTGCTGTTTAAACTACCCAGTTTGTAATGAATCCCTGGCAAACTAATACAGAGTCAAGGGTACTATAAAAACATCTTAAACTGGACAGCCCCACACAACAAAGAAGGTTTTGATGAAAATGTCATTAGCGCTGATATTAAAAAACTTGCTCTTAGAGCAGGTATTTTGAGAGGAAGGAGCTAGAAACTGCCAGTCTCTTAAGATCTATGCCAAAAAAATTGACAAAGTAACACTTCTGCAGGGTTTCATTAGGCAAACATTCAGAGCTCATCCAGATTGGAGAAAGGGGGTCATAGTTATTTTTCTCTGCTATAGTCTGCCATGTGACCACAAATTATTTACATTTCATCTACATGCAAAATGCACACTCTCTTCTAAGAGAAGACCCTAAGAGCATAAGCATCGGCTTATGGTGAGATTATAAAATGAAACTCTAAAAAGTCCTTTTATGAAAGTTACAAAAGCATAACAAACTTAGGGTATAAATTAAAATTTAAAAATGTCTATGCAGAAAACTATGAAACATTGCTGAGAGGAATTAAAGATTTATAAAGATGGAAAAATGTAACCTGATTATACATTGGAAGAATGAATATGCTTAAAATGATCTATAAATACAATGTAATGCCTGTTGTAATGCAAGAAGTGTTTTTTTTTTAAATAATTGACAAGTTGATTTAAAATACAGGAATATATGAACTTAAAATCGCAAAAATAATCTGAGTAAAAGAAAAGTCTGAAGAAGTTATACTATCTGACTTCATGACTTCATATCAAAAGAATGTTTTATTAGAACGGAGGGAAGAAAGAAAGGAAAGAAGGGAGGGAATGAGGGAGGAAAGAAGGAAGGAAGGGAGAGAGTGGGAGGAAGGGAGGGAGGAAGGAAGGAAGAAAGAGAAAGTGATCAATGAAAGTGAAATGAGATTCCAGAAGTAGAACCACATTTATACAGTTTATTTTCAACAAAAGATCTGAAGCAATTCAATAGGAAAATGAAAGTGTTTTCAAAATGTGGTAATGGAATAAATAGGTATTTATGTGGGGAAAAGGTGGTATTGACTTCTGCCTCATACCATACACAAAACATTGGTTTTAGATGGTCATTAATCTTTATGTAAAAGCTAAAACCATAAAGCTTTGAGGAGAAAAACATGGAAGAAGCTCTTTTGGACTTAGGAGGAAGCTTTTGTTTATTAGAAAAAGCAAAGAGAACAATATCTATAAAAGAAACAAAAGATAATTTAGTCTAATCAAATTTAAAAATTTTCAAAAACTGGGGATGTCTGTATGGTGATTAATATAACAAAATAAAAATTAAAAAAAAAAAGAAAGGCAATAAAAAAAATTTAAAAATTTTCCTCACCAAAAATACCATTAGAAAATAACAAGATAAGCATGGGAGAAAAATATATGCAAATATCTATCTGGCAAAGGACTAACAGCAGAATATTCAACAATATAAATAAGACAAAACATTGAAAATAATTTGCAAATGACTGGAACCAACATTCATAAAAGAGGATAAGCAAATAAAAAATTCATATCATCGTTAATCGTCAAGGAAATGCAAAATAAAGCTAAAAGTGGATACTCCTCTTAAGTGTCTAAAATAACAAAAATGTTTCTGAAAATGTGGAGTAAATAGAACTCTTATACATTTATGATAGAGGTTTAAAATTATTGATGGAAAATAGGGGCACCTGGGTGGCTCATTCAGTTAAGCATCCGACTCTTGATTTCAGCTCAGATCATAATCTCAGGGTCATGATCTCAGGGTCATGAGATTGAGCCTGCCTTGGGCTCCATGCTGGGTGTGGAGCCTGCTTAAGATTCTCTCTCTCTCCCCCTCCCTCCCTCCCTCCTTTTGCCCCCCCCCTACATGCACACGCACTCTCTGTCTCTCAAAAAAAAAAAAATAAATAAAATTATTGATAGAAAATAAAATGTAAAATATTTGGGGAAACAGTTTGGAAGTTACTTTTAAAGTTAAACATACACCTAACATAGGAACAGCAATTGAATCCTAGGTATATAAGCAAGTGAAATGAAAATATTTGTTTATAAAAAGCATTTACAGGAATGTTTATAAAATCTTATAGTAATTCAAACCTAGAAACAAGCCAAATATCTGTCAACATAAAAAGATATAAACCAACTAGTGATAGGTACATGCAGTGGGCTATCACATAGCAATAGGAAGGATCAAACTACTAATACTAATACATAAGATCACTTCAGACAGTATGCTGAACCTAAAGATATGGACAAAAGGAGAATGCATTATAAGATTTCACTTATGTTATTTCTCAAATAGGAAAAAAAAAAAATCAGAAAAGTGGTTGTTTCCAGAGACAGAGTTGCTTGGCAAGGGGAAAGCAGAACATTTTCTGAGGCGATGGAAATGTTCTAAATCTTGAAGGAGTACATATTGATTAAATAAAGTTTACATTTATAAAAACCCATTTACTGCACACTTATAATTTATTCTTAATGTAAATTTTAGCAAAAAATAAGATTAAGTTGATCTCTCATTAGTAGTTTCGCTTAGCAATTTTGGTTTGGGTTAGCAATTCTAAAACTTTTTTTTTCTGTGTATTATATTCTTGAGCAAATTAGTAAATATACTGAGTATAATAGGAGTTAGATATCACAGGTAGTGAAGGAATTTACAAATATGGAAGGACGAAGAACTAAGACACTCCATGGTATTAGCTAGCAATTGGAGGTGTGAATATGAATTCATGGTTCTTAATAAGTAGACATAGAAACATAAATGTAACTATTTATATACATGCATGCATCATTATATTAATTATATTATGCTATCCTAGAATGTGCCCAGTGGTGTTGGATGATTGAGTGAAACTGTATGTATCACCTTGAACCTGACGTGTGTGTGCGTGTATGGATCTGCATGTATATCTGTATATACAGATACAGAAACGTGTATGTATGTGTGTATATATATACACGTGTATGCATGCACACATAATTCTGAGCTTTGTCCATTGATACATAGCACTCATATCACCCAGATTTTTATTTCTAAATATCATTCTCTACTTAAAGGGACCATAGTTTTTTAGAGACAAATTCCAAGGGAATAAGATAAACCATAAATACCTTTTTTTTTTAAGATTTTATTTACTTATTTGGCATGGAGAGACAGCGAGAGAGGGAACCCAAGCAGGGGCAGGGGGAGAGGGAGAAGCAGGCTTCCTGCCGAGCAGGGAGCCTGATGAAGGGCTCGATCCCAGGACCCTGGGATCATGACCTGAGCCGAAGGCAGACGTGCAATGACCGAGCCACCTAGGTGCCCCAACCGTAAATACCTTTTTGCACTAATAATAAAGCAGAACTCAAAGAAAACTGAGACTTATCAAAAGGAACAAAGGAGCCAGCTTGAAAGGGCTTCCTTTGGCCAAATATGAGACAATTTGAACATTAAACAATATAGTTAATGGATTATAATTCATTTAATAGTATAATAATGGATGCCTCAATTCTTACATAAACACGTAGTTGAAAAATAGACAATCACTTCTTGGCCTTTTGGCTAAGATCAAGTGAAAAAATAGACAAACACTTGGGGAGGTGTGAAGAGAAATTTCTTCATTATAGCAGAGTATCAGCTAACAAATATGAAAGTAATGGTAGAGTTGAAAACCATCAATGTTTATTAGAAATAATTGGTGAACCGTTCACAAAAGGTGTGTACATACTCTTAAGATAACTCTCTAAAAATTATTTGTTAAATTCAAAGGGACAAATTACAAGATTTTATTGAAATACCATCACCAATATTGGAACAAAGGAACTTATGTCCCCTGAAATGATGCACTGAGGACACCATAGCACTTCTCTTGTATTTCTTCCAAAGGTACATAAAACCTGAATTTACATCATAAGATGACATCAAATAAGCCAAAATTGATGGGCCTTTTACAAAATTACTGGGTTGTAATATACAAAATGTCAAGGTCCGGAAAGACCAAAAAAAGATAACTGTGGTTTCAGACTAAAGATAATCACAACTAAATTCAGGATGTGAGCTTAGATTTGATGTGGACGAAGAAAAATGAATCTATACATTTGTCAAATCAATAGAAACATATAATACAGAGTAAACTTAAAAAGATTTTATTTATTTGAGAGAGAGAGAGAGCACAAGCAGGGAGGACAGGAGAGGGAGAAGCAGGGAGCCCAGTGTGGGGCTCAATCCCAGGACCCTGGGATCATGACCTGAGTGGAAGGCAGACGCTTAACTGACTGAGCCACCCTGGCACCCCAGAGTAAACTTTATACAGATTAAAAGCAAAATCAACCCAGGTATTGGGGGGTTGAGTCACAGGATGCCAACTGTCACAAATAAATCCAGTTTCATTACATATATACGACATAACCTTAACTAAATGAAGAAGGGACAAATGGAGCTGACCTAAATAACTTTGAAAAACAGAGTTTTGACTGTGTACAGTTAGGTAAATGCCAAAAAAAAAAAATCTGAACGCAAATACCATATTTTGGGGTAAATTTGTTTCTCACAGAGGTAAAGGTTAGCAAGGCTGAAACTACTTTACTTGTATGCTAGGGTTGAACAAATAAGTAAATAAATTGTGTATAATGGGAACCAAGCTGCTCACTGTCAGAGAAAAGCATTGTGAATAAACAAGTGAGAAACACCAGAACAATACATGTGGTGATGGATAGTCAGAGATATCTGAATGAGCACTTGCTTCCCGACAGCATTTGCCAAAGTGCTAGGTAGACTTTTGGACTGTGCTGTTTCCTAATTGAATCTTAGATGCAAGACTTTGTGAATGAAATAAGTGACTAAAGTCTTTTTCAATCTCTTCAAGGAAGGGTATTGAAGAATTACTGAATGGCCATAGAAAGGAAACGACTGCTGAAGAATTAGAGACAGTGATACAGGATTATCAATAAAAACACGTAATGGCAATTTAGCATAGTTTGTGGATAATTTGTATTTATGGACTGATTTTCAGAACATTTTGTATACGAATGACTTGTACTAATTTTGCAACACTTACGTTGAAGAGTCACTGCCCTGGATAGTCTTTACTAATGATCCTTCCTTTTTGTCCCATTGTACCCTTTATAAAGTTCCATTAAAACAAGTATTATACTCACAGACACACATCAGCTCTGTTATCAAAAATTCAAAGTCCATGAGGCCTGGATTTTTTTTTTCTTTTTATCTGCTTGAATGCTTAACCCCTCCAGACTGCCAGTCTTCCACCATGTGCTCTCACTATATGTTTGCTAGATGAGAGAATTCTTTTTGTTTTTGAATAACTTATATCCTCTAAACGTTAAATAGATGAGAAGATCAGAATCAAATATTATGCATATCTCTAAAGGGAAATTATCTGGATTTATACATCCATTAAAACTCATTTGTTTAAAATCAATTCATTTTCTTGGTTGCAGAGATTTTGGTAAGGATGACATGTGCTTTTCACCCTTGTTGTTTTAAATAGATAATATGCAATTGCTTCATCTTTGACATATGATGGTTTATATGTTTAATGGATTTACGGGAGCTCAGAACTCTTAAAATTTGCTATGGCTAAATATGTTTTATCAAGTGTATATTTTGTGAGTAATGCATATTGATTTTCAATGTTATGATGGCACAAATATACTCTGTAAAGTCTATTGAGTAATTTAATCTCTAAGATATTCAGAAAAGCATTTTTTCTTGGGAATTTAAATGTGACTTAATATTCCTCAGAATATAATGATGTTTTTCATATATAAGAAGAGTTTTATTGTATACAGATAAGATATAGGAATTTGTCTGCTTCTATGTGATTCAATTTTAGGCTTTAACCTAAATTCACTACTTTTAATCACTCTAGTTGAGGATTTATGCCATGAAATTGCTGAAAGCAATCACTGACTGATAATACTCAATGAATGCCTAGAGGTACAACTAACTTTTTTCAAGGTTATTTAAAAAGTCATTTTGGAGCACTTTCAAGCAAGGGTGAATGTTAGTTCCTAGGACTTAATTTGGGCCCTTTTTTTTTTTTTTTAAAAGCTGTGTATATATGCTGCTTGAATGGAATCACTAGAACTAAAGTAATAATTTTCATCAAAACCTATGATTTTAAACTGGTAGGTGACTCAGATTAAAGACAAAGCAAAATGGATTTTTAATTTAAGATTATTTACATGAAATTACTTGGTACTTCTTACATTAAAAAACCAACCAACAAACATAGTTTTGAAAAACTGAAAAACATGAGGAGCAGCAATGCACTGTGATTCAATTCATAGAATCTGGGGCCAGACGTCTGGGACAGAACATGGCTCCTCTACTGGCATAACCAACCTGAGCCACAATTTCCTCACCTGAAAAATGGGGGTAATAGCAATAACCACTCATAGGTTCTTTGTAAGGATAAAATGAGTTTGCACATATAAATCACTTAAAATAGTACCTAGTGTGCTTTAAGTTCTAAGTGATTGTTACTATTGTTTTTAAGGATTTTATGTATTTATTTGCGAGAGAGAGAGAGGAAGAGAGAGAGAAAGAATGAGCAGGGGGAAGAGCAGAGGGAGAGGGAGAAGCAGACTGCCCGCTGAGCAGGGAGCAATGTGGGGCTGGATCCCAGAACTCTGAGATCATGACTGAGCTGAAGGTGGACACTTAACTGACTCAGCCACCCAGGCTTCCACCAAGTGATATTATTGTGAATATGACCTAAATCATGTCTCAGGTCTTACCTTACATTGACTCTATGTGCCTCCTCAGTGAATCAAAACTCCTTAAACATACAAATACTAGAAATATTTTCATTGAACTGTTATCGTTATCCTTTATTTACTCTGAATAGAAGCTACGATACATATTTATTACTATTTTCCAAAATAAACTTAATTTTCTAGAATGTGATGACAAAATAAGACAACCTGGGAAACTAAAGTTGTTTATATTAAAGAAGAGGGCTGTAGTCGTGTGACCTAGGAGCCTCTGAGTCTTGACTACAGTGTTGTGCTTTCTTCAAACTCTTTACGTCATCAACCATTTTTACTTGAGACTTTAATTTATTGGGCCACTATGCACCATATTTTAATCTGAAATTTGAACTAAATGTCTTGTCGCAGGAGAAATATTCTTGAAAACTGTAATCCTATCAATGGCATTAAGATATGGGATTGGGGAAATGACCAGGCAAGGATCTAGACTGAACTTTTAGAATGCGTTCCCTGATAAATAATTGCTGTTCCACTTAAAAGCAAAAGATTTATATTATTCTTGAGTGACCTCCCCAGTATTGTGCAATGTGTCACAGCAGTGAAAAGTAGGGGATTGTTGCGTCCCAAGCTTGCCTGCTCTTCATTAAACCGAAAGTCAGCATCTTGAAGTTTGTGTACGGGATCAAAATATACAGTACTAAAAATGTAAATGTGGAGACAAGCAACTTCCTTTTATATTTGATCTCAACATACCATTGAAGGTACTATTGCTGCCAAGAACGTAAAATAAGCTTAACTATTAAAGGTATTGTCATCGTTGATATAAGGTGGTTGGTTATTCCCAGATTAAATGCCAACTTCTTTTGTGTTAAATAATCTGTGTTTTGATTTTGTATTTTTTATTTAGTCAGGATTCAAAGATGTCAATTTCTTCAATAAACAAAGTTCAACCCTCTGGAAAAAAAAATAATCTGTGTTTTGGTGGGTTTCTCCTTTTGGGATTCCCCCCCTCAGTGTGGCATCTAGGTTTAGAGGTGGTTTATGTAATAACATGGCTTGGAGAAAATTGTTTCATTTGTGTGTTGTACCTGAGTTTCTCTGGCTTCTATTGAAGTTTCTCATAGTGCTTGATCTGTTTGCCCTTTTCTGCCATTGTACCACCCTCCGCTGAGAGACCAAGATTGATGTAAATTGTGGTCTATTCTCTTTCCTTGTTCATTGTAAGATCATTCTCTCATTCTCTCAAGCTCACCTCACCACCCTGCACTTCAGGGATTCCCTTTAGCTTTCACCTCTGCTAAATTTACCATGACTATCAAGATCAGGAGTTCAGCCCTTCAGACCTTTGCTAAAAAAATAATTTCACTCATGCCTGCAGAAAGCACATACAAGGATCATAAGAGACTACTATGAACAATTACATGCGAACAGATTGGATAACTTAGAAAAAAATGGATAAATTTCTAGAAACACACAATCTACCAAGACTGAATCATAAAGAAATAGAACATTTGAATAAACCAATAATAAGTAAAGAGAATGAATCAGTAATCAAAAACCTCCCACCAAAGAAAAGCCTAGGACTAGATGCTTTCATGGTGAATTCTACTGAACATTTAAAGAAGAATCCTTCTCAAACACTTCCAAAAGAAAAAAAGAAAAATGAAGAGGAAGAAACACTCCCAAATTAAAAGGCGAGCATTACCTTGATACCAAAGTCAGATAAGGACACTACAAGAAAATAAAATTATAGGCCAATAACCCTGATCAATTGAATTCTTAATTGTATATGGTATCTATTCTTCCCTTAACAAATTAGTGGATTGACCTGATGGAGATTAACTAAGGTTTAACAGGAATATCAGTTAATATTATTAAAAAGATAGTATTACGCTATTATATTTTAATAGCTTTATTGAGATATAATTCATATATTATAAAATTCACTTGTTTATACGATTCATCGGATTTTAGCATATTCACAGATTTGAGCAACCATCATTACAACATTATTTAAGAACATTCCATCACCCCTAGAAGAAACTCTGTACCCATTAGCAGTCACTCTTCATCTCCCTCCGTCCTCCAACCCTAGGCAGCCTCAGTCTACTTTCTTCCTCCATAGATTTGCCTATTCTGGACATTAAATATAAATATGTGATGTGAACTTTTATAACTTGGCTTTTTTCTCTTAGCATAATTACTGATGATGTAGGATTTATGCCAGTAGTTTTGCTGTTTTTTTCTATATGACTTACATCTTTTTTGTTTCACTCTCCTCAATTACTCTCTTCTTTTTGTATAAAATAAATATTTTCTAGCATATGATTGTGAATTCTTTTGTAAAACGGATGGGACAAAAAAAACAGAACAAAGGTTCTGAAAATAGTGGTAAGACTGTCTTAAGACATGATGTTTGTTTATATTTCTTTAGAAACACAGGTGAGGAAGAAGGGAAAGAGGGAGTTAAGAATCATTAATTCATTAGTTTCTATGGGGGTATGTAGCTCCATAAAAATTTTATTATAAAGGATTAAAAATATTCCTATTAGACAGACATTATCATCAATGGATTTATCTTAATCTAAAATTTACAATGTTTTAAAATGAATATTAATGCAGAAATTATTGGAGTAAAAGAACTATGTCACCCCTTTCTTGCTTTGGTCTCAGTTATCTTTCATCTTTGACACTTTTTCAGTTTGAATGCATTGACATAATCTAGTAGAATTTCTTTTTTATTTCCAAAATTCAAAATGATATCATACAGAAAGGTAAATTTTCCTTTTTGTACCTATAATTTTTAAAATAAAACTTAAGCTAAGATTGAAAAAAAGTAAAACAAAAATTAGCAATACTATATATGTATATATATATATAATTTTTGTGCTCAATCACACACACAAAAATTGTAACTATGTGAGCAGATATGTTAGTAAGTTTGACCACAGTACTGCTTTCAAAAACACTATTTTTCTTTAAGAAGTTTAACAGTATCATAAAGAACTTGATACTAAAAGTGATTCATACACTTGAAAGCATACTAATTTGATTGATACAAACTTCAATTAGAGGAAAAATATTTCAGTTAAATGCACATTTCTACTATCAGTAATCATTTCACTATGTGTATATGTATCAAGTCATCATGTACAACATCATGTTGTACACCTTAAATACACAGTTCTTCCTCAATTTCCAATGGGCTTATGTTCTGATAAACCCATTGTAGGTTGAAAATATCCTAAGTAGAAAATGCATGTAAAACACCTAACCTGAGCATGATAGCTTAGCCAAACCTACTTTAAATGTGCTCAGAACACTTACATTGACATATAGTTGGACAAAATCATCCAGAGCAAGCTTATTTTATAATAAAGAGTTGAATATATCATGTAATTTACTAAATACTGTACTTCAAGTGAGGAACAGATGGTTGGATAGAGAATGGTTGTAAGTATATTGACTTTTTATCCTCACAATCATGTGGCTGACTGGAAGCTGTGGCTCCCAAGAGTATCATACCTCATATTGCTACTTCAGGAAAAGATCAAAATTCAAAATTTGAAGTGCAGTTCTACTGAATGTATATCAATTTTGCACCATTATAAAGTTGAAAAATCATAAACCAAAGTAAGTCAGAGGCCATTTGTATACAATTTTTATTTGAATTTTTTAAATTATTCTATGACCAATATTTGTAAAATATATTGATATCATGTGCCACTAATAAATGAGGTTTATGGGAAAATAAATGAGGAAATATCTAAGGATTATGAGAAAAAAATGTGGTTGTTTCTATTGTTCTCTTTCTCACTGACCACTAACTTTGAGAAGAAAGTAAATCTTCATAATTAATTGGGAGCTGTGGGTTTGAGCATTTGAGAGACAGAGAGAGAAGTGATAGAGACGATAGAGTTAGAACTGGAAACAGAGGTGGAGGTGGAGGAGAGAGAGAGTGATAATATCTCCCCATAAAAATCATTACTCAGGCTTCATTAGTTTACATGAAATTTCTGATGGCAGATAATTATGGACCTCTCTGGTCATTTACAGTGCACAAAAATATTTATTATCACCTTAATATCTATTAAAGACATACAGTGTCATCTAGCTCTTCCATTTAATAAAAAGCATTGTCTCTCTTTTACAGTTTGGATAATACATTCAGAACAGATTTTAGGAGGGTATAAAAAGTACCTCTTTAATACTTGAACGTATGCTTCATGATGAGCTACTCTATTTACCCAGTACATATTCCTCTCTCTGCCGTGACAGAATGTACACGGTTTGTGAAAGTTGGAGGACTTGATTTCCATTTCATGTATCTCTGTAGTGGATGTCATTGTGCCTTTATTACTGTCATTTATACTTCCTATATTACACCTCCTAACAAATGTAGCACCTAACCTATTATTTACTAATTTATAACATTGCTGTGTTTTTTAAATAAATCTCTGAAATCTGCTATCACTTCAGAATTTTTAAACAGCATTTTTCATTAAGTTTAAACCATCATAAAGAAAAAATTCAAACCACTAGACTAATATGGACTCATGTTTAGCATTTTCACATTTTCATAAACATCTATATCCACTTAAAGCTTTCAAAAACAGTATTTTTCTTTAAGAAGTTTAACAGTATCGTAAAGAACTTGATACTAAAAGTGATTCATACACTTGGAAGTAGCATACTAATTTGATTGATGCAAATTTCAATTAGAGGAAAAATAGTTCAGTTAAATGCACATTTCTACTACCAGTACATCTTCAGTTGGAACCTAAGCATTTGGGATTTTGCATATTGATGACACAGTTGTAAAAGAAAACTAATGAAAATAGGTTTTTAATTTTTCCTACCAACTATGTATGCAAATAAAATGTATATTACCATGGCTTCTCAATTTTAAATTGTGTCAACAAGATATAGTTTTCAGCAAAATAAAACCTCAGGGAAAAAAATAAACGTGTTATATATTTTTAAATACAACTTAGAAATGCAATAGAAATGCAGTGTAATTCTCAGTGTGAACAGGCTTAGTATACCTTATTACAACTTTTAAGGAAAGATTTTAATGGCTTCTCAATCCACACAGGTCCAAGTACTATCGACCACAAAGTATTTCGTGATCTTGTCCCAATGTACAGAGATATTATTTCAAATTTGTGAATTTCATTTACCTCCTCCTTACTTTTGTAACATATTAATGTTAACATCTTTTTTAAAAAATTCCAGTATAGTTAACACACAGTGTTAAATTAGTTTCAGTTGTACAATATAGTGTTTCAGCAGTTCTGTGTGCTACTCAGTGTTCATCATGATACGTGTACTCTTAATCCCCATCACCTATTTCACCCATCCCCCAACCCACCTCTCTTGTGGTAGCCATAAGTTCTCTATAGTTTAGAATCTCTTTTTTTGGTTTATCTCTTTTTGTCTTTGTTCATTTGTTTCTTAAAATCCACATATGAGTGAAATCATATGGTGTATGTCTTCCTCTGATTGACCTGTTTCATATAGGATTATACTTTCTAGATCCATTTATGTTGTTGCTAATGGCAAGATTTCATCTTTTTTATAGCTGAGTAATATTCCATTATATATATCTCATGTCTTCTTTATCCATTCGTCTATTGATGGAAACTTGGGTTGCTTCCATAATTTGGCTACTGTAAATATGCTACAATAAACACAAGGGTGCATATATCTTTTTGAAATAGTGTTTTTGTTTTTTGTATTCTTTGGGTAACTACCCAGTAGTGAAATTATTAGATCATATGGTAATTCAATTTTGAATGTTTTGAAGAACCTCCTTCTGTTTTCCATAGTGGCTGCACCAGTTTTTATTCTCACCATCAATGCACAAGGATTTCTTTTTCTTCACATCCTCGCCAACACTTGTTTCTTGTGTTTTTGATTTTTAGCCATTCTGACAAAAGTGAGATGATATCTCGTTGTGGTTTTGATTTGCATTTCCCTGATGATGAGTGATATTGAGCATCTTTTTATGCGTCTGTTGGCCATCTGTACATCTTCTTTGGAGAAAAGTCTTTTCATGTCTTCTGTCCGTTTTTTAATTGGATTGTTTATTTTGGGGTGTTGAGTTGTGTAAGTTCTTTATATATTTTGGATACTAACCCTTTATCAGATGTCATTTACAAATATCTTCTCCCACTCTGTAGGTTGTCTTTTAGTTTTGTTGATTGTTTCCTTTACTGTGAAGAAGGCTTTTATTTTGCTATATTGTCCCAATAGTTTATTTTTGCTTTTGTTTCCCTTGCCTCAGGAGATATATCTAGAGAAGTGTTGCTACAGCTGATGTCAGAGAAATTATTGCCTGAGCTTTCTTCTGGAATTTTTATGGTTCCAGGTCTCACATTTAGGTCTTTAATCCCTTTTGAGTTTATTTTTGTGTTTGGTGTAAGAAGGTGGTCCAGTTTCATTCTTTTGTGTGTAGCTGTCCAGTTTTCATAGCACCATTTGTTTAAAAGACTATTTTTTCCCATTGGGTATTTTTACTCCTTTTTCAAAGATTAATTGACCATATAATTGTGGATTTATCTCTGGGTTTCCTATTCTCTTTCATAGATCTATATGTTTATTTTTGTGCCAGGACCATACTCTTTTGATTACTACAGCTTTGGAGTACATCTTGAAATCTGGAATTGTGACACCTCCAGCTTTGTTCTTTTTCAAGATTCTTTTGGCTATTTAGGGTCTTTTGTGGTTCCATACAAATTTTAGGATTATTTCTAGTCCTGTGAAAAATGCTATTGGTATTTTGATAGGGATCACATTAGATGTGTAGATTGCTTTGGATATTATGGACATTTTAACAATATTTGTTCTCCCAATCCATGAGCATGTTGTATCTTTCCATTTCTTTGTGTCATCTTCAACTTATTTCATAGGTGTTTTATAGTTTTCAGAATACATGCCTTTCACCTCCTTGGTTAAGTTTGTTCATATTTATTTTAGTATTTTTGCTAGAATTGTAAATAGGGCTTTTTTTTTTTTTTAATTTCTCTTCCTTCCAGGCAATCAGAATGCCTTTGACTTCTTTCAAAGTCGTACTTCATTAAGGCAGAGCTTCCCAAGATAATCTCTTTTAATTGACTTGAAGTCATCTGATCAGGTGACTTTAATTAGTTCTTTATATCCTTTTTGCAATATAAGGTAACATAATCATCAGAATGATATTTTATCACATTCACAAATCTCACCCCTACTCAAAAGGAGAGGATTCTCCAGGCTATATACCATGGAGGTCATATTAGAATTCTTCCTGCTACAGTGATTTCTTAGCATGAGAAATTGACCACATTTACCCCATATCATATTGTACTGATTTACTTGCTTATATGAACCCTCATTGTTTATAACCCCAGCTTCTGTCTCATTGCTTGACACCTAGTAGGGTCTCATTAAGTATTGGTATAGTGAATTAGTATACAAAGCAACATGATATTCAGGGTACAGTGGACTCGTGTATTCTGTAAAAGAAAATATCATGAGTGTCTTCTCTAATACAAGTATGAATTATTGCTCAATCTAATGGATTATATGCATGCAACAATTTATGAAAGACACAAGTTAAATTAACTTCTCACTAGCAAAGCAAAATACCTATTCTTACAATTAGATATTTAGAAGTAGGTAATTAGAAAGAAGGGCATGCATGAGAACTTTTTGTTAAGGATAAATCATTGTTTTATGTGTTTCTGGTGGATGTTGTTCAATGCCATTTCTCTTCTTTTGCAAAGAAAATACTTTCATTACAATAAAACAGTATCTAGGAATGCACCATTTGCAATATACTTCAATCTCATAATGTTTTAAGGAGAAGGAAGAGGCCTTGTTCCTATTTGAATTCTCCACACTATTTACCATAGCTCTTGAAAAGAAAAAGCCACTTAATAGATTTTTTAATTGAAGGAGATAATTTGTTTCTATCCTCTTTGGAAGTAGTTTTTATTTTTACTTCTTTTACTGCGCTTGGAAACCTGAAGTACTGGGTGTCTATTCAACTTGGTACAGTTTCTTTTTTTTAATTGTTTTTAAGATTTTATTTATTTATTTGAGATAGGGAAAGANNNNTAGTGAGAGAGAGTACAAGCCAGGGGGAGGGGCAGCGGTAGAGGGAGAAGCAGACTCCCTGCATAGCAGGGAGCCTAATGCTGGGCTGGATCCCAGGACCTAGAGATCATAACCTGAGCTGAAGGCAGACAACTGACTGAAACACCCAGGCGTCCCTCAACTTGGTATAGTTTCTATTGCTCTTATTTTATGGACACTAACTATGTTATTTTGGGTCTTTCACTGTATACATTGTTGATGTCGATCATCTTACCTTTTTTTTTTTTTCTTGATAACAAGAAGGGGAGAACCATAGGGATCCACAGGTTTTAGAATTTCTCCAACTACTGCTGTACTTCTAAACTTTAAAAACTTTTTCTCTTATACCAGTTAGTTTATTATTCCTTCAACTCTATAGTTATGAAGTTACTAAGAAAATCTGAGTAGTTAAAGGACTTAATGATTATTGGATATTTTCTTCTCTGAGATATTCAGCCAGGTACTTGTAGAAGCTAAGTTTGTACATATATGCTACATATTTTGGTGAATGAATTCTATTAAATACTTTCCGTATAGTTAATATACAAATATTTTTACTATGTCTGAAAAACTGACACCTGAATAATGATTTTGCTTTGTTGAACAATTTAATGCTGTTTATGTCTCACTTTTTCTTTGATATGTATTCCCTTGGGTCAACCATCTTATTTCTTATCTCTAAATACTTGTGTATATTTTACCCAATGACAATTACTTTATCTAGTTACATTCTCTGAGTAAAATTTAAAACTTAGTTTCAGGGCTGAGGTGTTACTCTTAAGATTAAAACCTTATTAAAATGTTCTTTTTTCATTGTGTACTTGTTTTGAGAATAGCAGGAAATCCATCAAGCAAAGCTTATAGTGGTAGCAACCTCCAGGGTATCAGAAAAACAAAAACAAAAAACCCAGGGAGCATCAATCATCAATAATGTACTTTTTTTAATTGCAATGTCTTCAGAGAACATTGTTGGACAAGAGGTATAAAGTATGAAGAAACAAAATGGGATTTTTAAAGATGCTGTCACTTAACATTGCTGCCTGCTGGTGCTTTGTTAGATGAAGCATAGAAATCATGAATAACATTTCTTTCCTAAATCGTAATGTAGAGAGAATCACAATGATAATATTGAAGAAAATTATGAGTCATTGCCTAGAGACTAAGTTGAATGCATTTATGCAGACATACGCCAGGTATGTGACAGCAGTTGTGGGGATCTGTTCATTAAGTAAGCACTGACACACAGATTCTTCTCTTTCAGATTCTTACCATGATTTGGGGCCTTGTGAGGCTGGTGATCCTTGTGATAATGGCTCTGTGTTTGGAAAGAAAATGGAACCGAAGTATATCTACTCTTGGGTACCAGTGCCAATGTGGGAAAGGCTTTGCAGGTCCAGTGAGTGCAGTTCCAGCCCTTGCTTGCATGGATATTGCTATGACAGTGAGTTCACTCCATCACAGTAATTCTTGTACAGTAGTCTAACTCAGAATCTGACACAGCAATGGAATAACTCAGTATGCAATGTTGATTATTTACTGACTTTACCCTGCCATGAATATCAAAGCCAATCCCAGTTATTTTCACAAAACACACCCACATATGATGAATTTGTTTATATTTTTGTGAGTGTAATGGTAGCAAATGAGAGAATCTAATGAAATGTTACTTCTATGTTCTGATGTTAGAATTAGCCATTTTTTTTCTTTATGGTAGATTTTTAAAGAGTATTTATAGGTAGGAGAAGCACTGCTTACAGTGATTTAAAATAAATCATTATTTTATCACATCTATTACACACACACACACAGATGCACACACATTTCCTCCTACCAAATATGTATTCCTGAAGAAATTTAAATTTATAGAGGACAGTCAGAAGAAGAAAAGGAAAAATCAGAGGAAAGAAAAGGAGAAAGAAAAAAAGAAGAAATATTGAATATTAGAACATGGCTTTTGAAATGGAAGAACATGTCTAAAATGGATAATTTTTGTTAAGACACAGGAGAAACAGGTCATAAAATAGCCCCGTGAACTGGATATGATGAAGGGGAATGAAGAGGAGAAAAAGTGAGCTAGAAGGATATTGCCAAAAAAACTGTCCATCTTGTTTTATTTTATCTCCTTCAAAATGTATCTTTATGTGCTCCTTCACTAAATGAATAAATGGTTAATATAATCTTTGAGAAAACACATTTTGAAGGAAAGTCACCTTATTTTGAAACGGTATAATTTAGCTGAAATTATGAATTATTTTTTTAAACGAGTGCTTTGTAAACTCATGTCATCAAAGAACATAACGATTTTTTCCAAACTGAGTGAAGCAGCCGAAGTTTAAAACAACAGGTAGTAGTGGGGCCCTCACAAACTGGAATATCTATGTAGATATTAATATAGAATTAACTTTTCCAGCACTATGGCAGCTAAGCAAAATATATTTGGGGGCTATGGGCCCCCTGTTTGCTACTCTTGATTTGAACTGACAGCATCATCATTTTTCTCTTTTCTTTTTTTTTCAGATTTTGTCACTTTAAAATTGTGTTTTTAAATTTGTGAAATTCTCAGATTACCTTGAAATAAGTCACTATTACAATATTTCTGATCTTAAGCCCATTGGTATTTGGGGATGCTGGGGATGACTCGTCAGTTTCTGATGTTCACTGTAAAATAAGGAAGGAACAGAAAATTATGCCTCAGAGAGTGCTTAGCAACACTTTTAGATCTAGGTAGCCCTAGAATAATGGTTATCTATGGTTATATATGGGGCAAATCTGACATATTCTGAATGACATATATTTATAATATGCATATGATTTTTATGAATTGTGGTGAGCACCGGCTGATGTATGGACGTGCTGAATCACTGTATTGTACACCTGAAACTAGTATTACGTTGTATGTTAGCTAACTGGAATTTAAATAAAAACTTTAAAAAATAAATAATGGAAAAAGGAAAAAGGGTCTAAAATATTCTAGATCACAATTCCTTATACAGTAAGAAAGTATAATTTTCAAATATGCTACTTATAATGCAATGTTATCTATTAAAATTTTGGAGGTCCTACATAACATATTATGGAAAATATAAACTTTGAGTACCTGATATATTAATCTATTTCATAATAGAATTAGCCATAATGTATTTTGGACCTCATCTAAGAGATTTAACTACCAGAGAAACAAAATATTTATTAAAAATTAGATCAGACATGTAAATTGATATCAGCATAAATCTATTATATTCTTAATACTTTCTCAAATATAAGATAGTTTGGGAAGCCAAACTTCCGAATTCAAACTAACAGTATTTATTACATGACTGTGTATGAGAAATAATTATTATTATGTCAGTGTGAAATTGTAAACCTCAAGTATGTGTTTATTCACCACACTGGCAATACATTATTAAAATACCTCTATATTTTCACCATGGAATTTTTTCACATCAGAAGCTCTGTTTCAGTACAGCTGATATATGATGTTCAGTACGTATTTAAGTATAAAATTGTTATTTCATCCAAATTCATGCAGGGCTTATCTGGTGAAAATTTAATTCAGATGAGGAGTATGGAATATTTACTAATAAAACTAAAAAATACTAATAAAAACTAATAAAAATAGTATCCATATTTTCTGGTAAAAAAAAAAAATAGCAAAACAAGGCAATATGCTTAAAAAGTATTTCCTGATAAAATGGTGGTAAGTTTTCATATAACCCATGGTTAACAAATTAGATGTGGGGGGAAAAGCCCATTTTTTTGTTTCTTTGTTTTAAATTTTGAACAGATTATGGTTGTTTATTAGTTTATTTATTTTACCTATGGTATCCAGTTTAATTCCCCATGTTCTCGTCTGGGTTCATTCTTAGCTTCTCAGCCCAGAATAGTCAACATTCAGAAAGCATATTTCTTAATAATAAATGCAAGCTTTATGTCCTAACACCAATCTCTGTCTTTTAGACCTTTTGCTAATTTAAAGTTATCTATTGTTGTTGTTTTTCTTTTAAAACAACTCATCAATCTGCAGAGAATATCTCTACACAGAAAGTTGACTGTAGTTTTTGTTACTTGCCAATTTGCATCAGTATCCAAACTTGAATTTATAATTATAATCAATTTTAAAAATATCATTATGATCAAATTTAAAAATATCACAATGTCTTAATTACATATTGTATAACATTTGATTTTAATTTGTTAACATACATGATGGCATATATAACATATAAGGAAACACAACTGATCCCATATTATCTCATTAATTTTTCTTCAACTATACTTGTATATTTATTAATTATTTTGATTCACTGAGATGTTAAAAACTAGGATGCCACATGAAAAAAGGTAAAATATAATAGTAGTAAAATCCTGCCTAAAAAGCTGCCATTCTTGTATCTCCCTTGTCTCTGCTTGACAGCCATGAGCTGGTTTTTCTTTAAAAGCCCAGGTACACGTGCTGTTCAGAAACACGGCTACGGAAATCTAGAAGCCAGCTAAATACCACACAGTGTTCTGAAAATTCTGTTGCCGCCCAGGACCTCAACGTTTAACGAGACCAATAGCAGGAACATGTACAGAGGCAGAGTGGCAGTGTAGATTACATGGTAAATCTCAGGGATAATGAAGAACCCAGGGACTGACTAGAAGCAGCCATAAATCTGTTCCCACTCCAGCTACAATTCATGCTGTCACCACTTCCTTGAGACGCTTCAGAAACCATTCTTTTTCTATCATTAATGATAAAATAGAGGACAGATTCTGATTATTACTTTTAAAAGATCATGATGAAATGTGAAGGCTCTTTTTAACTAAGGCTTAAGTAATTCAATATCAACGTTCAGATCACTACCCACTTTAATCTACCTTGTCACACAAAAAACTTTAACAATGAGTTAACTTCTGGTTTATTAAACCTAAAACACTTGAGGAAAAGTTAATTGATGTAAAAGTAACCTATTTATCATAGGTATTGTTTACTGACAGAGAAAGGGAGAGAGAAGAAAAAGATTGGATATTGTCATTGTTGCTTTGCAAACTGTTACCAAATGTTTATTGTGATTGTTTTTATTTCAAATTAAAGTTTTAAAGTTAATAGAACTGAGTGAAATAGTTACTTAGAAAATACTATAGAGAGCTGTGAATTCACGTTTAATTTGGTTAAAAGTGAAGTGCATTTACCATTATTAAAGGGATATTATTTTCTCTTATCTCTTGTTATCAGTGGTTAACGGCTTCTCCTGCTTATGCAATCTGGGTTTTGCTGGCCTGAGATGTGAACAGGACATTGATGATTGTATCCTGAATGCCTGTGAGCACAATTCTACCTGCAAAGATCTTCATCTCGTTAGTATCCATGAATATTATTAATTTATCTGAATGTGGGCTAGCATAAATTAACCCTTACAAATATAGTTAACATCTGTATATATGTCAAGCTGGTATACACACACACACACACACACACACACACTCACACACACACATATATACTTATTAAGATTAGAAAACAGAAACTCAAGCAGTATTATTTTAAATTAATAATAATAAAAAAGTATAAGTGTTCCATTCATAACTATATGTAAGTTGATGTAAATATTATAAAACAACAGAATCATTCTTCAGATTCACAATTCTTGGTAATATTGAATTTGTGTAAAATTTCAGAAATTCTAAAAAATGACAGTCTTATATGCACCTACTTTTATATAATTCGAGGTATTATATACACACATAATGTATTTCACTGACATTTATAATCTTACATTTTATCTTGATTTCTATCTGGTGTTGTGTACTTCCATCATTTCCTTCGTTCATCTGTGTTGGTGCTGTCCCTTCAGTACATATCCATTTGTCATCACCTTTGTCACAAGCATGTGCCATTCTGCCTTAAACGGACTGTGACACAGTTGGCAAATCAATGGGATCCCTTCAGGCTTCTCATTTTTCAGAAAGCCTGACATAAAAAATATCTACTCAAGGTGGATTCACTGACTGACTTCAGAAAATAAGTGACATACAACACAGGTTAATGCTGTGCTACTGGTATAGGCTTATAGTTTATCCTTTAGCAACAAAGATGATTTTCATGAAGGGACTACACTAGTTGAAGTTAGAAGAAAATGCTTTGAAAAACAGACTTGTTTTTATTGACATATTTTGACCAACAGTGTACTGACATTGTTTGTTTTTATGATGAAAGGCTAATTTGTGGCAAATTATTTCTTTCCCACAAGGCAGGCAGGCATCTAAATGGAGAATTACAATTGACATTTAGATGGGTAGGACCAGAAATGGAGGGTGCATCAGTTACCTAGCTACATTTTAGGTACACATAGTGGCTCTGTTGCTTTGTCTTTATTCATATCAGATGCTTTATCTTAGTCAGTCATTCTAAATCCATTCCACTTTTGGGTACTCCTGAACGAGTGGGCGTGTGACTTTATGCTGGTCTCTGAGATGAGTGTTCTTTCTGGGGAAAGCCTTCCTCGCTGGTGTATCCTCACTGGATATAAGTAAAATGTAGGTGTGACCTCTTCTAGACCTTCCAACAACTAGATTTTATACATGTAATTACTTGCCATTTTCAGAGCCCAAAGAAGGGAGTGAGGTGCTGACTGATGATAAGTGACCCTGAAGGCAGTAGAGCTGAGACCAGAAGAAACTGGTCCTTGACAAATGGCTGAACTCCTGAATGAAACGCCCTGAGTCTAATTATGTGCGATCACTCAGCTTATTTTTTAATACGGCTTGAACCAGAATTCCTTTTACTTACAGGTAAGTTATTTAGTTTCCATAATGTCATTAATCTTAACCTATGATTTCAGCGATAACTTCAGCAATAATAGAAATTTATTGTAGTAGAAAGAGCTTCATACCCAAAACCATAAGATTCCACTTCCAGACCTGACCTTGCCACAGCTCATCTGTGTGATACTAAACCAGTTGTTTGACAAGTTAGAGACTGCAGCTTTAGAAAGTGTATCATATCAAAGGATAGAACTTCCAAGGATAGTATTCTCTCATTTATTCATTTTATAAATTGCCAGCTATTCAACTTTAGAACTATTCAACCTTAGAAACTATTTAAATTAACTTTAAACTATTCAACCTTAGAAGCTATTTAAACTAACTTTAAACTATTCAACCTTAGAAGCTATTTAAACTAAGTTTATTACTATTTTTTATTATGTTATGTTTGTCACCATAAGTACATTAGTTTTTGATGTAGTGTTCCATGATTCATTACTTTCGTATACACCCAGTGCTCCATGCAATACGTGCCCTACTTAATACCCATCACCAGGCTAACCGATCCTCCCACGCCCCTCCTCTCTGAAACCCTCAGTTTGTTTCCCGGAATCTGTAGTCTTTCATGGTTCATCTCGCCCTCTGATTCCCACCCCTTCATTTTTCTCTTCCTTCTCCCAATGTCCTCCATGCTATCCCTTATGTTCCACATTTACCTGAAACCATATGATAATTGTCTTTCTCTGCTTGACTTATTTCACTTAGCATAATCCCTTCCAGTTCCATCCAGGTTGATGCAAATGGTGGGTATTCATCCTTTCTGATGGCTGAGTAATATTCCATTGTATATATGGACCACATCTTCTTTATCCATTCGACTGTTGAAGGGCATCATGAATGTGAGTTTAGATAAAAAGCAGAAAATCAGAAGACTTTGAAACCAAGATAAGTATTTTGTAACAGTGAGCCAGTTTCCCTCCTGGTTCCCTCCTTTGTGGTTCAGTATACCTAAGAAAACAATGAGAGAAAAAAGAAAAATTGAATGCTTAGCACATAACAAGGCACAAACATTAAGAATGGGTAGAATAAGACTTATTCTCTCATGTAAATTTCTTAGCTATATTCAACAATAAGTACTTCTCTGTGGTTATTTAAATATACATGATCAGATTATTCAAATATTTTCCCCTCTCATTTTGCTTTCATTTTCCTCTGTATCTTATATGAATAATGAGTGCTTAATTTTGATAACAGCAGAAGAAACAAAACTAGTGCAGTAGAACTAATGTGTGGAAAAGACAAAATTTTTTTCATATACAACTATGTTAAAATGTATACATATTATGTATATTAGTATACTACAGATAGAAATTTTCTGCCAAACACTCTGGTGCAAAAACCAAACTGAATTTATGTGTTTTCTAGTAAAAATAAAACTTCCTTTACCTCCACCACCATATGGTTGAAAAATCCATGTTAGTCATTTGAGAGTTGCCCATTTCCTCCCTTTGGGTTTGGAGAATAAATGCTGGGGGTGGCTCAAACCGGGATCATGAGGGAATAGCCTCTCCTCCTTAGTTCATCTTGGCTGCTACTGAAATGCCCGTTTTGTCATCCCCTTGCTACTTTCAAATATGGGTTAATCTGCCAAATAATTCCAGTCCTTTCATATCAAATTTGGCTCCCAGAACCTCCTCTGCATCCCTCAAGTGCACAGTGTTTAGCTAATTAGTAGTGAGATCCCAGTTGTCCCTTCAGCATATCCAATTGGAACCACTAAAACCTCGGGATCTGCTCTCTCTCTAGGATTACAAACCCTCCATCAGTGTGGAATTAGTCCAACTGTTCTCTGTCCAAATACAAAAGCCTTCACTTCTTTCATGCCTTCCCTCTCCATTAAGATTTGCTTAATCTCACTTGATGGAAATTAACATAGACTGTGATTTAGGCAGCTCTAGAATTCTTCAAATACACAGAACTGTCTAATATTCCTTGATGGAGAAAAGAAAAAAAAATCATTTTTGTAGCAAAAAAAAAGTTAACAAATTTTATTTTCAATAATTTCTGTTATATAGGAATATGACAGAATTTATCAAATCTCATGTCTTAGCTCTTACATATAATGTCTACTATTCCTGTGTCATATATTAATACTGCTTTTAAGTCATGGGTCCTGTAGAATATCATCTGAAATATTAAACCTCAAAAAAATATTTTTTCTTATTCATTTTTTTAAAACTTGATTAGGTTAAACATATTGTAAATTTTGAGTAACCTAAAAGAGTAGGAGTGCTTGAGTGGCTCGGTTGGTTAAGCATCTGCCTTTGGCAGGGTCCTGGGATCTGGGATTGAGCCCCGCATTGGGCTCTCCGCTCAGTGGGGAGGCTGCTTCTTTCTCTCCCTCTGTCTGCTGCTGCCCCTGCTTGTGTTCACTCTCTCTCTCTCTCTCTATCAAATAAGTAAATACAATCTTAAAATTATTTTTTAAAAAAGAGTAGCGAGAACATTTGGAGATTGTCTGACTTTGATATGGATTTGTTCAGTGATTTACGACAAGTCACAACTTAGTAGAACCATAAAATGAAGAACTGTTAGAATAGTCACCCATATCCACTCCATATGGCACTATTTTATTAATTTAAGAAAAATTAACTTTCTATTTCATTTAAATACCAGAATATACATAAACAAGTACCTACTCTTGCACTTTTTAGTTGAATTATCAGCTTCTGCAATAGAATCAAAGAGTTGTACACAATTGTTCTTTACCAGGGAGTTGCCTTTAAAAATACACATGCTTAAATTCTGTTTCAGTAGGTGGATCCATCTGGCATCTAGGTAACTTATAATTCCTTGTGATTTTTGGTGTGTATTTCTATTTGAAAATCACTGGACTGGCTATCTAGATAGCACTTTCTAGCTGTAAACATCTGTGATGTTGGAGGTGGAGCATAGCAGTTTTTATTTCATGTGTACTGACAACTCACAATTTAGCACCTTAAAAGAGAAGTAAAGGGTGGTCTGAAAAATCGAGAGTTTTATCCTCCTGAGTTTTTAGGAGTGTATTTCATTGTATCTTCTCTATTGGACTCTTCCATCTGTTTTGGTGCTTTTGTTTTTAAGACAAAAGGAATAGATCTAAATTTTTCATTCCAATCCGTTTGTGAGGGAGATAATAATATATTGTTTTCTCTTCACTTGTAATAACTTAGTGAAGTGTTACTGTCTTTATATTGGCATTTGCTAATTAGAAAATCTATGCGTAAATTATAGCTTTTCATACAGGCTGAGTGTAATGGTTTAAATCATTTTTAGGGTGTTAAAAATAATCAATGACTGATTAATTATAATGATATCTCAGAGGTTCAGTTAAATTTTTCAATCAACTTGATTAGTTTCAACATCTTTGGTAGTGAATATATAGCCAAAAGTTTAATCTACATTTTGAGGCATTTAGCTAACAACCAAACACATTGTTAAAAAAGGCGTTGCATTGATTAGGTAACACAAAATGAAGAACTTTGGCCATATCTATTCTAAATGACCTACTTTTGTTTATGTAGAATAAAATCTGCCTATTTTTTTTTGTTGCCCAGATCTCTTTCATTATAGAGATCCTTACTTTAAGAATAATTTAACATTACATTTATGAAAGTGGTTCATTATAATGGATGTCAGTTTTCTATTGTTTCTATAATAGATAATAGAATTGTTTCTCTCGTACAATCCAAGACTAATATAAAATCTTAGTTCATTCATTTGATGGCTTGTATAATTCTTTAACATATCCTCTCAGTGGCAAATTTTGGTCACAGTTAATGTCTATCTGAAGTACGCCACTTCTTCCCCTTTAATTAGTTGTTTTGAACCTGTCATGGCTTTGAAAGAGATAACCAAATCTTTTAGGATTATATGCAAAATAAAAGTAAACAGAAGCTAAGAAAATATTTGTTGATCCACCTGAGTAAAGACATACATGAGCTTTAATAACTTTGGACTTGTAAAGTCTATTTTTGAAGCTTAGACATATTTTCCCTTCTTTCTTATTCCAAGACTCATTACAAAGAAGTGAGATTTACAAATGGTTGAATTTTGAGGTTTAAGGAATCTATCAAGCAGAACTGAATTTCATAAATATTGTGTGAGAACATAACTGATCAGAGAAGAATTTTCCATTTTCAGACTCTAATAAAAATGGATAGTTCGCAGAAACAGTCCAACTTAAAAAAATGATTTAGAACTGATTGAATACCATTTGCATTGCTAATATTAGCCAGAATGCATCAATAAATGGGTTTATTTTCAAAGAATTATGAGACAGATTAAGCTTCAACTCATTTCAATAAAACATTATATTGTACTTTTATATTATTATTTGCTATCTTTACATAATTATAACTGAGACTCCACTCTAGGCTCCACAATTTAAATCTGAGAACTTCGTGGATAGTTACAGTCCAAAATAATTTCAGTGTTTTCCTAGAAACCATCATTTCTGCCCTTTGTATAGATGCCATTTTTAATTGGTTATGTCTATATAAGAATATTTTTAAAAGCTATTATGTTGTGTTTATATATTCTTTCTAAGAAGATAATAAAAGAAACACACACCTACACACACACAAAAAGTTGACTTCAACAATTGGTTATTAACTGACAAGAACAATGGTCAGAGGGGAGTAAATCTTTCACCTCCATCAGTAAAAAACTCCATTATGTTCTAATTATGTCATAAAACTCCTCATTTGTCTGTGAGGAATTTATCAATAGTGGAAATTTCAAGAAACTTTGAATTAGGAAGTGGGTATATATTTATGGAAGTCAGGATATGCACATGTGTGCACATACACAGAAAAGAGAATATATCATTGTTTTTTACTTTTTTTGCCAACCATCCTAGTTTAAACAGAAATCAAAGGCTTTCCAAAATCAAGCTCTGGAGCCCCGGTCAATTAATATTTGAACTTAATCTTGGTTCTAATATGTACATATTAATTAGAGCTCACAGATAAGTAGCCTCTTTATGTAAATTGATGAAAAACTTTGATTTGAAACAGTAGAGAGTGGTCTGTGGCATCATCTTGATTATAGTGGGGTTAAATTTTGCAGCCTACCCTTCCAAACCAAAAGGTCACATGTACAAAAGAGGATGGGCTTTTGAGATTGAGAGCTTTGCCTTCACTAGCTTTGTTACCAGGAACAAGTCACTTAACCTTTCTAAGCCTCTAAACACTCTGCATCGGATAGATACAAAGCAAACACCTCGGCCTGATCCCTCTCTCTTCAGGCATCAGCCCTTTAATCTAACCAACATCACTTAAGTTTTACCAGTCCCACAGCCTTCCATGTTAGTTCCCCTGATTTAAGTTACTGGCCTCTTCTGCCCTCCCAGAGCAAGAAAAATTTATCCTCTGTATTTAAAAAAATTTGAAACAAAAACTCAAAAGAGACCAATGTAATTATCATGACTATAAATGTGAATGAGTATTTGAACATATAGACACAGATATAGGCCCAGAGTGTTATTACTGATCCCATGACTTTTAAAAATATACAGTCAAGGACTAATTGCTTATCAGAAAATGTAGATACCACTTTTTTCCGTAGTTTGCCTTTCCAGGACTTTTTTTTTTTTTGAATAATTCAATGGTATATCATAGAAGATGTATTTTACAAGGAAAAACAGAAGGTTCATCAAAATGAAGCCATTTTCTCATGGTCCCCCAGTAACATATAGCCATTAGGGCAGGTCTGCAGATCACATGCTTCTCTTGCCCATTGGACTCACGAAACTAGGGAGGATGAGAATCCCAAAAGCAAGTCAGTATTTCAGACACTCCAAAATACGTCACAATCACCTGTGCCGTTTCTAAAAATACATGCTTATTTTAGACTTACTTCCTGAGGATTTTGATGTACTATATTGGAAGGTCTGAGCCTCTGCGTTTTTAAAAATACTGCGCAGAAGATTCACATGCCGAGCCATAGTGCATAAAAATTGGGCTAGCCACAGTCATTGGACTGCATGGAGAAGGGTACAGCCATGGTGATAGTTTATGTTTGCAAACCTCTTTTTTGGAGAAGTGAGCACCCAGCCTATGCTAATCTGTACTTGAAGCTTGCACTGAGAGATGTTCTAAGAGGTGTTGGGAAGGCAGGTTGATTCAGGATATGGTCCTATCCACAGGTGATAGGGACTAAACTTTAAGTGTCAGTTTCTTATCTGCAGAATACCTGGGTCCGAGGAGAATTTGCAGCTAGAATTCTAAAAAGTAACTTTAGGATTGAGATAGAGAGTTAGTATGCTAAACATTTCTCTCTCTCTCAGATGAGAACTTTTTATGGAAAAAGTGCTATCCTTGGCTAGTTCTGATGAGCTATTTTAGAAGTCCTAGTCATCAAGGAAATGGCTATTAAAAGACATTGGTGTGGAAAGAGCAAGCAAACCCATTAAGGGACATTGTTGAGGACTTACTTGCAAGGCTATTGAACAGAAGGAGGCCTTAGGGATTTTTTTTTCCAGAATATACAATTTTCACTATACATAATGCTTTTAGGATATTTGGATTTTGAAAGTGTGGTGCCTACCTATTGTTACCCAGTGAGATTTTCCTCCGAGATTTGGGGTACAAATTATAGACAAGATATACTGGACCCTTAATGCTATAAGCAGCCTGGCATAGGCTGAGAACAGCTGTTCAGTGGGTCTTGCTTAAGCCTGGCAAATAACCAGAACTGTAGAGGGAATATTGGTTAAGAAAGGTGAAGTCATTTCATTAGTAGGAATGCAGTAAGAGAAACTTAACAGCATCTAGATAGAATTGCACTGGACCTAAGAAACGCAATGGAAGACAGGAATGCCAGTCTCTAGGCTTATAAGCAGGTTACTAGAGCATAACTTACTTCTGAACTAAAAATATAGTACTGGAAAATAATTTGCAGTCTTAGAAAACGCAGCAGCTTTCCTCTTTGGTAGGATATTGAGCCTGGCAAACTCATTCAATGAGAAGCTAATGGCTACAGTAACCGAAACAAGCTGTAGCTGAAGAGCTGGGGACCCAAACTACTTGAAAATTTGGATCAGTTTATCCAACTGCTTAATACTGATTGTGGGATAGGAAAGGACTTTGATTGTTCCCCCTGTAATTGTGGTTCAATGCATTTTAGAACATGGTGTGACATTTATATTTGGTCAGTGAGAGATTGGCAGAATCAGAAACAGGTTATGGAGCATAAAAAGCGCTCTTGGAGTGGGATGGGAAATTAAGGAGACTCTAGCAATATGCATTAAGAGAAAGCTGAGAGTTGGTGGAAGTGTCATGAGGTAACAGAAATCTAAGAGGAAATACGTTGCAGATTGATAATTGCTGCTCCACAGTACTTACAGCAGGTATTTATTGCCTTGCAACAGATTTTAGAAATCCAATTTCCATCATTCAGATGACTAGGAGTATGTCAGTTAAATGACCTCAATTCAGAAGTGACAGCATAAAATTTACTTATACAAATTAAAGCTCAAATACTGGAACTATTTAGTGAAGACAAGTGTCTTCAGTAAATAATTCCAATTTTAATTTTAAAAAATAACATTTCTCAGAATTTGGCATTTGAGATATCTTATTAAATGTATGTAAGAATGAATTACTTTTTGTAATAGGAAAAGGTCCTTAGATCCTGTGTTTTAATCCAGTTATAAGTATATTTTATAAGTAAAAATTTATCCAAAATCTGTTTTAATTAAAGAAAAACTCAGTTTAACAAGAAAAAAATCATAAAAATGCCCCAGCCTTCTTTTGCATTATTAAGAACTGTTATACTGATAATCAAACATCAGAAAAACCCAAAGCTTTTGAAACATTTTTCTAACAATATGAACCACTGATCACTTTTCCCAAGTGGTGCCAATTGCTGCACTTAAACCATGGCAGGGGGCGGGGGGGGAAGCCATCGGGGGTTTGCTTTTGCTGTGTTCTAGTAGGCAGAGCGAGCCGACCAATCTTTCCTTAAAATTTACCAATCCATTTAGATTTATCAATGCATTTCTGTCATTTGTCCACCCAAGTTCTTCTTTGACATTGTGTTATGAATTGGAAAAAATATATCCATAACACACTAAAACTTCACTCTGAGTTTGTAGTATATTTTGGCATTCTGAGACAAACTAAACAGTTTTAAAATAAATGAATTTTAACTAAACCTGAAACAAAATTTAAAATTGATACTACACAATTCCAAAGGAATATAATGTGCAGGACGTTTTCAATTTATTACATATTGTCCAAGTGTAATTTGGCCCTTATTACTGTTTCTAAGAAGAGACCATTGGATGAGTAAATATCCTAACTCATGCAAATTAAAATTCAAAACCAAACTACAGCTAGTGTCATTATGATTTATTTATATATGTCTGTAAAACATTGCAGGAATCACCACAAAGTATTAGTAAATTAAAAAAAAATATATATATATATTGCCTTTACAACACATATTTTCTAAAGGATCTTCCTATAGTTCAAGGCAGAGACAGGTTAAGACTTTTGAATAAAGTGGATTTATTTTGTTCTGCCTTTCCAGTCTCCTTTCTGTGAATGATGAATAAATGTATATAAAATAAATCGATGTGATGTAGAAAATGTTATATGTTATATACAAATGTGTACTTTTATGTTACATAATATGGAGAGTTTTAGAAAAAAAGTAGTTGAAGGATAGGGAATGGAATGAGATGATCTTAAATAATGAAGCTAGAATCCACTTACAAAGTCTTTTTCTTATTTCTATTTTGTTTTAATAAGTTATTTGTATTAATAAGTTTTAATAAGTTATTTAATAGAAATTCAAATATACCTTAATTCCATTGTAGGTGGGAATCTAGACTGGCAAGACTCTTTACTTGCCTAAATCTTGGGAAATACCATAGATTAGAAAAAGCTATCTGACATAGAGAGTCTCTCATGAAATAATGACAAATCAAAACTTTGCCTTAGTAAAAATAGAGATGATATGAATATGAAGAGCTGTGACCTAAAACATGGCTAGATTCTGGAAAATGTGATACATGGGAAAAACTGAGAACAGGCTGCTGGACAATTGGGGCAGGACAGGAATATGTGCAGCCAGTTAGGACAGAGTCCCTCAGTAATTTTTTATCTAAATTCTCTCAACCTACTTTAAAAAATACTTGTTCTACACTTGACCTGGAATACAAATTCAGTCTAAGATTGCCAGGTCCAGCAAATAAAAATACATATGTCTAAATATTGCATGGTACCTGCTTAGACAAAAAGAATAATGAATTTTTACCTGAAATTCAAATTAATTGGGCATCCAGTAGTTTATCCAACACAGATAATACAATCGGATCTTATTTTGGAGAACCTTATGTATCAGTCATCACCTCTGCTCACCGTGATGTTCCTGTCTTTGAAAAAAGAGTTTCTTTTTTCATACTTCACTTAGATCAGGAGTGTGACTTAATTTAGGTAAAAACAGATAAAATTCTTCTAGAGCCACTTAGATTGTGGAGGGGAGTAGATAATAACGAAGGACAAGAACGCAAAAAAGAAGACATCTCTCCCATCCTGTGTACGAGCAATTTAACCAAACAAACACAACCAGTCCCTGAGGTGCTTACTGATCAGCTTAATTAGGCAGATCCCAAAGTAATTTGTTACTTCTTATTGTTCATGCAATTAATAGCTAGATCAAAGAGGAGAAATTCTAGCCCTAAGCAAAGTCATAACATTCACATAGGTTAAGACCCTTTTATAGGCTTTTGGAGATTTTTTGGGGGAGAGGTTGTCTTTAATGACCATCTGCTTTTGTTCTCAGTGATGACCTGTGATTACATCAGTGCGATTGCTGCCTATTGGACCGATTTATATAGGGCCTGTCCTACATCTGCTCATGCATAAAGTGAGAGAGAATTCTTGTCCTATATATGTAAAAGACTACAATAGGAAATGAATAAATGTGATGTCTAGGGAGAATCCAATTTATATTCATTTTCTGATCTTGAGCAAGAATTATAGATCCCATAAATTTTTTAAATGGTTTTTTGTTTCGTTGTTAAAGACAGGCATTATATATATATATATATGTATATATATATGTATTATATATATATATGTATATATATATATGCATATATATATACACACACACACTATTATGTCATATATATGTCATATATATTATATATATGTCATATATATAGAAAACATATATATATGATATATATATATAAAACCTAAAATTTCCAGAAACTAGGAAAGAAACTTTTATTTCTGCTAGCAGAAACTGCTTTTGCTATAATAGGAGTAGTGAGCAGTGAGGAGGTTGGATGAGAATAAAACCTGAATTGCATCAGAATTCCACCAGGAAAATAGACGTTGGGCTGCACTATAAGATACAGAGGTAGTTTGGACTTCTTTACTATATAGAACATCGTATAAATCCACTGTAAATAAGTTTATGAGTGAATATTCATTTCAAAATTAAAATCATGTCTCTTCTGGCAATCTATAACTAGCTAATTACATTTTTATTTGGTTTTCAAGTAATTCCATTGTCTTGTTTTTCTGATGTACTAAGATTGATTACTACACAGAATGTTAAACTACTTTTTAAAAAATTCTGTGAATAACTCTTTAATAATATTTTAAAATCTGATTGCAAAATTATTGCATGTTCTTTTGTAGACAGTTTAGAAAGAGGGGAAAAGACAATTATTCTTTTAAGTCATTTCAAATCTTACTACCAAAAGGATCATAACCAGCACATCCTGTTTCAGGAAATTGTGGAAATTACTGTCACATACCTTTTAGTTTTCAATTGTTCAATAACCTCTCTCCTCCCTTAGAAGATAAGTTATCCAGTGGGATAATCAGTTCAGAATGGTGTCTTCTTTCCTTTTCCAAGATTGGAAGATTTAGAACAAGAGTGATTTATCTGGAGGCGCAGGCACTGAATCTGGTCTTGCAGATCTTTAGTTTGGCATCCATTAATTGATCTGTAATGGTTTATACTTGAATTATCTTCCAAAATTTAATATCAGAAAAATGTCTTATAAAAATCAGAATGTTCATCTTCTTTTGAAGAATCAGGATATTTGGTAAGTCCAGGCCAGACGGTAAAATAGAAGGAATTCCTGGAGTTGGTAGTCTCTACATGCTTTAGACAGTGCTCTACTTTGGTGCTTGTTCAGTCTACTCAGTACTGAGGCCCTCTACAGGTATCTAATGTGCCGGTATCTGAACCCTACAAAATAACAAAAGCTTGTCCCAAAGACTGATCTTCCTCAGTTTCATGGTTTCATCAGCTCTCCATTTACAGACTGGGCTATAAATTATTCTATAGACTATAAGGCCCAAACAGTGGGAAATACCCCCAAATTAGGTGAAAATTTAGAAAAGAATAATGAAGAAAGTGTCCTTTACCTTTCGGAAAACCAGCATGTCCATTTCGCAGTAACTTCAAATATGTACTAGTCCAGGGCAAGGGGCGCCTGGGTGGCACAGTTGGTTAAGGGTCCAACTCTTGTTTTCGGCTCAGGTCGTGATCTCAGGGTCCTGAGATCGAGCCCCACATGGGGCTCTGTGCTTAGCATAGAGCCTACTTCATATTCTCTGTCCCTTTCTCTCTGCCTTCCCGCTGCTCATGGGCATGTGCTCTCTCGCTCTCTCTCAAATAAATAAATGAAATCTTAAAAACAAAAACATGTACTAGTACAGCGGAAAGAACAAGTGAAGGGATCCTTAAATGGGCTTCATAACAGCATCAGAATATCTTTTACGTAATGATTTAAAAAATTGTGGACAGCATTTTTTTTTTTTATCTTATCCATTTTACATTGAGAGGATCATCTTTTGTGAATAGAAACATCTAAGTACAATGTTTTTGTTTTTTGGGGGTTTTTTTGGTGGCAGTGTTGGTGTGGATTCGAATGAGTGAGTGTGTATATATTTATTATCTATCTGTTTATCTTGACACAAATAGCTCATATACTTCCTCATTTCTTATATTCACACTGAAATGTGAGTAGATTAATTGACATAATGCAGTTATGAATCTTTTTTATGTCTTCACTAGAGAAGAAGTGCACTGTACTGAGACATACTCAGTTAATTAAGTCACTCTTACTTCATATTGTACATTATTCTGTTTAGGCAGCATAACAATCCTGTTGACATTTTGCCAATGGGTGACCTCTTTCAAAGCTAATTTCTATTTCGTTGTACTCTGTAAGTGAATTAAAAGATAAAGTATAATATGAACAATTTATCTTTTTAAGGATCCAGAATATCAATGTGAAGGAAAAATAAAACTGACATGAAGTTCATAATGTTATAAAATAAGAACCATTTAATTCATGATATCTATTTATTTAATAGATTTTTGCTTGACATCCATTTCTCTGGCACAAGCAAGCATCATAAGGATTTTTTTCTTTTTTAAGATTTCCCGAATAAATTTAGATCTTGTTACTGAAGAGCTGAAAAATAAAGATTCCGTGTAAATTGCATTTAAAAAGATAATTATTGTTAATATTGTATTGGGGGATTTACTGAAAAATTATTAATTTATTAAGTATGAATGCAACCCAATAAAATTATTGGATATTTTTTGCGTAAATTATAGAATAGATCTTTAGTTTTTCTAAGACATCTGCTGTCAACTATAAATTATGAAATATCTATTTTAAATTATTATTATTAATATTTAATAAAATTGTTTTTAAACCCTTCAAAATCATTTTTAAATTACATACATCCATAAGGGTTGAATCTGTCAGTTATTATATAAATATATAAATATAATATACAAATCACCATTAGAACTCAATAGCAGTGGATATCCCTATCCCTATTGAGTCAAACTTTTGCCAGCAGTCTCCAAACTTTTTTGATTTTGATCTCCTATCAATAAAACATTTTTCATGTATTTCCAAAATATGTGTTGCTTATAAATTATACATACTCCACTAGTAAAATTATTAAAACATATACACAAAATATAAATGTAATGCAGTAAATGAACACAAATTTTTAAATGTGATTGATAATCTAAAAATTGTGCTTATTTTAAAAGTTATTATAATCGATGAGTACAATGTAGTAAAATGTGCTACCTTCCCATTTTTACTCTTGAATTTTGCCATAGTAATTTGAAAGTCAGCTTCTATTCAATTTGTTATAATACTTGATTTTAAGGACTGACCAATATGATAAAGATACTATACAGTGGTACTTAGTTAAAAATGAACATCGGTTTGCATACTAAATCACATGCACTAAGTATGTAAATCCTGTGGAAAGAAAGAGGAGGTACAGCTGCTGGCTGCCTGGTCCTCTGCTCTGTTTCCCTTTTTTAACTGCAGATATTACTGTGGCCTGATTTTACTAAAATCTGTGGTTGCTTGGTTAAAAGGTAACTCTCCTACAGTGAGGTGCTTAATTAATTTATTTTTTAACCCTTTGGAGACACTGCCACTGGTAACATCTGAAGATAGCTCCTGCAAGGCCAAACTGTCTTCTCTGTCTGTTGTTTACAATTCCCCCCTTGCTGGGGTGCCTGGGTGGTGCGGTCATTAAGCGTCTGCCTTCGGCTCAGGGCGTGATCCCGGCGTTCTGGGATCGAGCTCCACATCAGGCTCCTCTGCTGGGAGGCTGCTTCTTCCTCTCGCACTCCCCCTGCTTGTGATCCCTCTCTCTCTGTCAAATAAATAAAATAAAAAAAAAAAAATTCCCTCCTTGCTGCATCATGCATCCTATTATTCTTTTCTAACCCAGAGCCAAAGAGGAAACCCTCCTGAAAGAATCCCTTTAAAAATGGTCTGCAGTATTTTTTCAATTTCTTTGGGTTCCACTACTATTGAGGCAGTATAACAAAGTGGTTAAGATATTGGGTCTGAAGCCCAATTACTGTATTCAAACTGTGGTTGACCTGTAGTACCTTTGGGCTAATTGTGTCATTTTTCTGTGCTTCAGCTTCCTGAGGAATATGAGCACTGTGTGGACATAGCTATGGAAAAGAACTGTTATTTTTGTGAGGTGATCAGGAAAAATTAGGAGGTAATATTTAAGGAAATATCTGAAAAAAGTGGGGGAGTATGGCATAAGGATATTTTGGGGAGACTGGTCAAGGTGAAGGGAACAGCATGTGTCAAATTCTTGAAGGAAGAATATTTTGGTTCTGACAAGAAACAGAAATGCAAAAGAGTATGGCTAGATGGGAAAAGATACTCAAGAATGGATGAGTTCAGAGAGAAAGTGTGGAGACAGATGATGACAGAGTAAGTACGCTCTTATAAAGATTCTGAAAGAGGAGGGGGACAATTAAGGACTTTGAGTAGAAGTGTGACAAAATCTGACTAGTTTTATTTTTTCCTGGGGTTTAGTTCTTCCTTTGCTCTTCAATACTGTATTCTAATTTAGTCAGTTTACCTGTCCTTTTTCCCCATGTAAGCTTTTTGGGGGACCAAATCCATTAATTATTTATCTTCGAGTCTACAGAGCTTAGTACACTGCCCAGATTAGAATAGATGTTCAGTAATTATTTGCTGAAGAAGTGTATTACAAAAAAAAAAAGAAAGAAAGAAATTCAGCCTTGAAGAGTCCACTAAGAGCAGTGGAAAGAGCTGTGTTATGAAATTCAGTAGATTCGATATTTTTGTTCAGAAACACTGGCATTGTGACCTTAGGGAAATTCTATAATTATTGATTCATTCATCAAACCTTTTTTATTTAATTCTGTGAACAAAAGTATGAATCTCTTAAATTATCTGGGCCTCGGTTCTTGTTCTTGTTTTTACAATGAGACCTATACCTACCTGTAAAGTCCTATTCTCTCAAGATATCCAGTTCTAAATTAAGGGTATTGTGAGCCTCAAGGAATGTTTGTCTTAACTCACTCAAATGGACCATTTCCCAGGTATGTTGTAATGAAATTGAAGACTGGAAACTGTCTCCCAACTATTAAAGCCTTAGGCCTATTGAGAAATCATTAGTTTGATAAAACTTTAAAATTCTCCCATTCGGTTTGACATTGCTAATGATCTTGAATCTGCTCCTTCCCTTGATATTCTTATATTGTCTAATTCATAAAACTTAACAAAGCATATACTACACATAAACCTACATTACTCTTCAATATAAAGATGATAGGGACACATTAAAATATACACATTAATACAGCTGCATAAAAGCAACTATATTAGTTGCCATTAGACATGCTGTAATATGAATTCAGCCACTAATTATTGAAATATGCATTTAATAATTCATGTTTCATTAATAATGTAACATAAAAATACAGCATATAAAGAAATATATGATGTATTTAGTGTGGCATTCTGGAAAATTATCTTGAGGCTACAGTCTAATTTAAAATATGATTGTTCTTATCACACATTCTGGGCTATTTCATGAAAACAGCCATATATTCTATTCATGACCTAGCTTTAACTTGGCTCCTCTGAAATTTTCCTGCACTATTTTTAATGCCTGAGGGAGTGGAGTGGGATTTAAACCAAGATCATTTCTCTATAATCATTACACATTATTGTAGCATGTTGAAATAATAATAAAATTTAGCATTGACATATTTTATGTGGAAGGAAAGAATAAGCTTGCATTTATTTCTGTTATTGCCCATTCCGAGGTGGAAAGTCTTTCTGTATTTTTTTTTTATTTTAGCAATGGATGACTAAACAGAGTGTCATTTATTTATACTTGAGGGATATTCTACTATATGCAATCACTTGGAATGACCAGGTTTGGTGGTATCCCTTAGGACTGTATGGCTCTTATTATGGTGACATCTCAAAGTAATGCCCACAATGGTGTCGATCTCATACACTGAAAAAAATTTTCTGTGGCCCAAGGCATGGCAGCTTTACAGAATTTTCAAAATTGTAATCCACGTTTGTTAATTAATCCATGTAATAGTGTACTTTTGAAAATACTATTTATTCAGGTGACTGTATCGCCTAAACGTATTTGTATTTCATTGATTATATATGTTAACAGTAACTATTTTGTGTGACTTTTTGACCTTGGTCCTCATGGGTTCTTTATTTTTCCTCATCCTTCTTAACAAATCCCATTCCATTACTGGTGTAATGGAGTCCCAAGGTCTTACCTGTCAACAACTGATCTTTGCTTTTTCTCCTCACTCTTCTGTAGGCACATGCTTCCAGGGTACATACTCAATCTGACTGCTCATAGAAACCTTGAAAAACTGTCAGTTGAAGCGAGTGTCTATCTTTAAACTCCTTCCCAAATAGTTTCTTGTGCTTCCTTTGCCTCACCCTCCAACACTTGATGGTTTTTTGTTGTGTTTTGTTTTGTTGTTTTTTACTTGTTTGTCTTTAGGTAGGGTGTCTGTATCAATTATGTAAGATAAATTGCTTATACTTTTATTTTTACTCTTTTTTTTATGGTAAGATTTCATAAGGCAAAATGTGGCTCCTGAACCAGCTGCATAAGATCCATTAATTATTTATCTTCAAGTCTACAGAGCTTAGTACACTGCCCAGATTAAAATAGATGTTCAGTAATTATTTGCTGAGGTGTATTACAAAAAAAAAAAAAAGAAAAAAGAAATTCAGCCTTGAATTATGTATCACTTGGGAACTTTTTAGAAATGCAAATTTTCAGGTCCCGGCTCAGACCTATTGAATCAGAAACTCTGGAGTGGGACCCAGAAACTTTAACAAGTTGTCCACATAATTCTCATCACACTGAAGTTTGAGAATCACAGTCACCAGGCTTTTGTGTCATCTAGGAATTTGAATTTCTTCTTCCATCTACAATGGGTTTGGCCTTGATTTCTCCTTTTGCATATGCCCTAGTTTGAAAATGCTTTTCTGCTTCTGAGTTATGTTCTCACTCAGAATACCACAGTGGATGGCAAGCCTGGATTATTTGATACATACCAAATACTAATAGTAGTGAACTCTCTTCACTATTCCGTACTGCCAGTCAAGGTGCCCTTTAAAGTAGATGCTCTTCTAGGATCTTAGATTAACTCTAATGGGACACCTCCATCTCAGTCTTTCCCAGCCAAGGCCCAGAGAGGCATCTCTTACTTATAAACTCTTCTTTTTAAAGTCTTTGCCCCCCCCCAACCCCAAAGAACAACAGTACAAAGTGTAATATATCACCCAGTCAAATGTACTGTATCCAGTGCCATTAGGAAAGTCATTGTGATTCTTCTTTTTCAAACGAAATAGTCTACTTAACTCTACTTATGTCGGTTATGCCAAGTTCTCCATAATTTGGCGATTTATGCTGTTAATTAATACACTAATATAGTTTTATTTCTATATCTGGGGGAATTTGTTTGCATCTTGTTTTAATTTCACATTGGCTATTTCAGTATAATCACTGAAACACATTAGTTACAAAATCATAGTTCTCTTTTGTCTCCACATGGATGGAAATGGATTTCATAATATGTAATAAATACTAGTTGATAAAGATGATTATGTTAAAATTAGGGCTTTGCCTTATAAAATAAGCCAATACTATAAAATCAGAAGCCATGCCATTTTGAGCGTACCTCATTTATATTCATCACATACTGATTTTTAAGCCCCTGCCAAGAAACATCCCTGCAAAAGCAGCCATTCAATAGAACTGAACATGTCCAACTTGATGACAACTTCTTTCACTGTCACCTGCTTTTCAGTAATAATTATTTGTAGTCTTAGTTTTTTTTTCTTCACCTTTAAATATCTGTGTGTATCACTCTAATTAATTCATTTAATAAATGTAATGACAGCCAACTATTATTTTCACTTTAAGTAGTTTATTTTAAAATGTCACCTGAACTTAATGCAGTTATTTTTTCTATAGAGGTTACTTAAAATCTAATTTTAAATGTTTTATCAAATCTGTTTTAAAAGAGGTCCCGATAGCATATATCCCCCAAATCTTAAAACAGTATTTAGTACCAATAAAGTAGGTATTTGTTTGACATAAAATATGTTTTCAAGGTAAGCATTACTAAAGGATTATGCTTTGCATAACAAAACAAAATTTATGTATTAGGAAAATTAAAAGGAGAAATATTTAGGAGCTTATCCAGCAAAATATACTTAACAAAAATTTAATACAAGTCCTCTGTAATTCTGTTAGCCCTTCATTTATATGCAACATGTAAACATGTAGCCAAACCATGTTTACAATAAATGACCATTTGTTAATGATTGGTTTTTCAGGGTGTGTTTTTTTTTAAGGACAACCTATTCATATGAATATGATATATGTGGAAATATGAAATGCAATAGGGAAGAAAATACATTTAAAAATGAAAAAGAGAATCCCAGCGGATACTTCCATCTCACACGTTATAGACACACACAGTTTCCAAATAACCAGAGGTCTTTCCTCTTGAGAAATGTTCCTTAAATTATTTCATAGGGAGGACAAATTGTTGCTTTGAGTCCAGAATTATACATTATTTAAAGTCGTGTACTATCAGGAACTGATTTATAAGGGAATCTGGAAAATAAGGAAAACTGATTTTTGCACACAAACTAATACCGATGGGTGTTTTCAGAAACAAAATTATCATTGTTATGTCTTATTCAATAAGTGATACATTTTTTAATCAGCCTTAGAAATTCTCAGATAGATATCAGGCTGAGGAGCTAAATGATAATAAAATATGTGTAGCTACCGACCTAATCAATTTCAAATGTCATTTTCAGAGAAATAAGAAAGGATTTTGAGACTTGGCATATTTTACTAAAATATATGAGAGACAAAATTATTGTTCAGCCTTTTATTCATTGGGAAACTGTACTTTCCAGTAAGTTTAAGACTTAGCCTGCTATATATTTTTTCTCTTACATAAAATGGACTAATAACTTTTAGAATTCATTTTAACAATTTTAAAGCCACACACACTAAAATGTCCACTCCACATAGTAATTTTACCCCAAAAACTATCACCCTCATATGTTAAATCAATTTCATTCAATTCAATTCATATTTTTAAAGGACTTACACATTAGGGGCACCTGAGTGGTGCAGTCATATGAGCTTCTGACCCCTGGTTTCGGTTCAGGTCATGATCTCAGGGTCCTGAGGTGGAGCCCCGTGTCAGGCTCCACGCTCAGCACAGAGTCTGCTTAGGTTTCTGTCTACATCTCCCTCTGCTCCTCCACCCTGTGCTCCGTCTCTCTCTCTCTCTCCCCCTCTCTCTAAAATAAATAAATAAATCAATCTTTAAAGAACTTACACATTAAAAGTCCTTGTTCTTTGTGCTGTGGGTTATACACAGATTAAAAAGATGATATTGCTAGCTTCGATAAGCTTGCAAATTATGAGAAAAGTAAGAGAGAGTAAAGTTCACACAAATAATAGCAATTTAAAGTAGAATGTAGTATCTATCATATAAGAAAAAAGTGTTCAGAGATTGTTCTCCCATTTGGGAGAAGAAAACACAGTTTTCTTTTCCAGAGGTTTTTGACTTTAATAGAAAAACATAGCATTTGGAATATTGGGGCAGAGTCGCACCCAAGACAAATATTACAGGGTATGAGTCTCCTTCATGATGGTGTTCAAGAGCAAATATGTGGAAGTCTTCTCTAGACATTCTGATTCAGTAATTCTGGGCTGGGCCCAGGAATTCATCATTTTGAGCAAGTACTTCAGGTGATTCAGATCAAGCAGTTAAAGATAACATTTTGAGATCATAGGCATTGCCTTGTATCTTACATTATGAGGCATTTATATTCTATTACTTTATGTCAGTTAACCAATGATCTTCAAATAAATCCTAATCAGTTGTCATATTTGTCATTTTTTTTTTTTTGGTTAACTTAGCCAGAATCTGCTTCTGTTGCTTGTGTTTTAAACTCTGTATACAATTTCTGAATCAATATCTCTGGCCGCTCCTTAAGGGTATTTTTTTAAATCTAAATAAGTGTTTTTTTTGGAACTTAAATATTTTGTTAATGTGCTTATGAATTTTAACGAATTCTTAAAAAGCTCATATATGTAATCTAATGATGGAATTAAATGCTAAATTCTTTTTCATGCTACTGTTACTACACTTTCCTCAATGTATGTTTGTTCTCTACATTTTATTTTTATTTTTTTGAAGATCTTATTTATTTATTTCAGAGAGAGAGAGAGAAAGAGTGTGCCACTAAGTGAGGGGAGACAGGCCAAAGGAGAGGGAGAAGCAGACTCCCTACTGAGCAGGGAGCCCACTGCAAGGCTCTATCCCAGGACCCTGAGGCCATGAGCTGAGCTGAAGGCAGATGCTTAACTGACTAAGCCACCCAGGTGCCCCAGGTCTCTACATTTTACTTATATGAAACTTGATTTGGTTTTGAGAAGAAAAGAGAAATTATTTTTCTATATATTTTAATCTGTCTTGTATTTTGATTTACCAATCCATGTTTAGATTTTTAAAAGGGCATTTCACAATTATTACTTATAAAATGATAATAAAGCTCATTTTAAAAATGGGAAATAGGAATGTCTGGATGGCTCAGTTGGTTAAGCATCTACCTTTGGCTCATGTCATGATCCCAAAGTACCCCATCAGGCTCCTTGCTCAGCAGGGAGCCTGCTTTTCCTTCTTACATGCCACTTCCCCTGCTTGTGCTCTCTCTCTCTCTGGCAAATGAATAAATAAAATATTTTTAAAAATGGGAAATAATACATGTATTTATGAAAAGAATCAGGTAATACTGCAAAATAATAATTTTTCATCTTTTAGTTTCTGCAGTATACAGTTTGTATCTTGAAGACCTAGGACAGATTTTAGCAATGTTTTTAGTCAACAAATGTTTCCTGAATTACTGATGCTATGTGTTCTCAGTTTGGTTTGCAAAATTAGTGTGTATACTCATTCAAATATAATCAAGGCTCAAAATGTTGTACTCTTAATTAAAGATGGTAAACTATACATAATCCTTTCCCTCAGGACTCTTTAAGACAGAAAGAAATAAATGTTTTTACCATAAAGTGTGGTAAAAAATATCACATGACCCACCAAGCTTAATTATTTCTTTTTGTTAAATATGTGTTGTGACACTCTCAATGCCAAGTGTTACTTCTCTTCATAGCATAGACTCTGGTTATTTTATAAACACACATTGTGTGTGTTTGTGTGTGTGTCTATTTTCTCCCTTCTCTGTCTTCCTAATAGATTGTGAACCTTGGGGTACTGTGACCTCAGAGTTGCGACCTTGTGTCACTTATAGATCATTGTATGCCTAGTGCCTAAAACATAAAAGGGAGTCAGTAAATATCTGTTAAGTAAATGAACAAGATGCCTCTCTACAGAACTGTTTTACAGAAGGCTGAGCTTCCTGCAGGTGTATTTTGTCAAAGAAAATTAATTACTCATGCCTCCTATGAAAATGACACTATGTGTGTGTGTGTGTGTATATATAGCAGTATATATATTATATATACTACTGAATGTATATATTATATATCTATATACATATATTTGTATTATATGTATATATCAATGTGTATATCTGTGTTTATATATAAAAATAGTATAAATTAATATAGTCTGATCCATACTTATTATATAGTATTATTTTTAAATATCAAATACTTGATATATGGAAGATGTGTAATAATTAAAATGCCTGCAGATTTTTTAACCAGCAATTTTTCTCAATAACTCATTCATTTGATTTTGATTCTTGTAAATTAGAGATGAATTGGGAAAGTGGGCTTTTGACTATAAAAGCATGACATAGAAGTAAGATCTGCAATTCCTAGTGTTAATATTTGTAGCTAACAGGTATTGTGTTTTTACTATACAAAGAGCTACCTTAAAGTCATAGATATACAATCATTGCAACATTCTATAGTGATTTTATATACTAGGAGGCTTGGAGACTTTAGGTAACATGGAGGGTCAGGAACTTGATACCAAAGTGAGATTGGTGCCAAGGTGAGATTCTACCAGTCCTTTGAGAATCCACTGTTGGTACAATTGTCTCTACCTTTTACTGCCTCTGTAAGTGTGGAGATAGGCCAGTGACCTGTGTGAAGGAAGATACGGTCTGGGAGTCTTGTCATATAATCTTCACACCTATAGCTAAGTGGGCCTGAATCCTAGTGGAGGGCAGTTGCATGTTATTTTGCAAGACAGTGATCTCTGTCTCGCCTTCAAAGGGAGAGGGTGACTTCTTCAGTCCTAGTGGGTTCCAGGGGGATTCGGGCACTCCTGCTCTTGTAAATAAGTCCTGGTCCCTCTCCGCAGTTTTTACAGCTCTCCAGCTGCAGGAGATGAGAACCTCTTTATAAGATTCCAAAGAGGTCTCCTCACTCTTACTTTTAAAAAAAGTATTATTATTCACCCTAATTTGTCTTTGTCTTTTTCACTGTATCAGTGACACTTGGCAAGAGCCATTTGATTCCATTATTCTGATGATTTCTACTTCTACTAAACCTCTGAAGGGCCTGTCATACTGCATTTGCCAGGTCCTGCCCTTCTGCCAGTATCCCAGCACTGTTCCCAGCTAGTATAATGCTTTAATACTTGCGTTACTATACCATGCTGTGGGCCATTCACACTACACCTACAGCCACTGACAGAGTTCTCCTTGCCAGCTGACCCCAGACCACTCAGCTCCAGAAGGCCATTTTATAGGTCATGTGCTAAACCACTCCTAGCTCCAACTCTTAGGAAGGCTTCCCCAGGAAACTTTTTTAGAGATGAGATTTTTTTTTTAATAGAGTTTGTTGTGAAATACTCAGGGAACAATATCTGTGAGGGAGTGAAGGAAAGAGAAATGGACAGAGACCATTTTAGCTATGATGTGGTAATAACAGGATTTTAGACAGTCCCATAGGAAGTGCTTAAGCTGAGGTGCCCCTTCAGAGATGCCTCTGATTGAAGCCAAGGGGCTTGGTCTTTGTACCTTTGTATAAGCCAGTTATTGGTTGTGGGCTATCTTGGGGCTTGGAGGGAGTGGCATAAAAATGGGCAAAGCAGCTCCCTTAAGGCAAGGACAAATCTTAGGGAAGGACTCAGCTGTGGATTCTCAACTGCCAATACTGCAGGCAGCGGGGTTAAGAGAGCTTTAGATACGAATAGGAGTCTGAGTGGTTCCCCACAGTACCCACAACAGCCTGTGGAGCTGACTAGTAAGGAAAGCAAACATTAACCTTGGCAAATAGAATTTGAGATGCTCAATTGGGTAGCTATATGATGTGTTTATTTTATTTTCTAGGAAAAAACAACAACAAAAAACAGAACTGTTGCTTCAAGCCTCTGTGCAAAGCAAACAGCCCCTCAGTCCTTTTGATAGCAATAATTCAAAAAGAAAGATTGAGATCAATGTGTAGAATTGGTGAGTCATTATATTGTACTCTTAAAACTAAAATAACACTTTATGTTAATTATATTTCAATAAAAAAAGAGATTGAGAAGGACATATTTAAGTACATATATGGAAGTTTTAAAATCAGAGAAACCTGCAAACATATTCCTTTATTTAATAGGTGAATGAAGGAAGTAATATAACTGTATTTTGAATAATGTTTTAGCAATGTAATTATTCATTTAAGAAGGACAGTTTTTTGAAAATATTTTGAAAATATAAAATCACCATAATTTGCAGGCAGCGGACAATTTGTATAACAACAGTATTACTGGGTTTAAAATTCCAGTGGAGGGGCGCCTGGGTGGCACAGCAGTTAAGCGTCTGCCTTTGGCTCAGGGTGTGATCCCGGCGTTATGAGATCGAGCCCCACATCAGGCTCTTTCGCTATGGGCCTGCTTCTTCCTCCCCACTCCCCCTGCTTGTGTCCCCTCTCTCGCTGGCTGTCTCTATCTCTGTCGAATAAATAAATAAAATCTTTAAAAATAAAATAAAATAAAATAAAATAAAATAAAATAAAATAAAATAAAATAAAATAAAATAAAATAAAATTCCAGTGGAAAAAGAAAAAAAAAATTCCAGTCAGGCAAAACTTGGCCCAAATGTGTGTGTGTGTGTGTGTGTGTGTGTGTGTAACATTTGCTGAAACAGTATATATGTTATACATCATTATATAATACATATATTTTTATTTATTTGTTTATTTATTTAACTTTTCCTGAATAAGTAGTAAAAACAGAAACAGGAGTTAATTTCATGTTCTGAGGAGAGATTTAGTTTAATATATGATAGTATCTTCAGGAGAGGAGACGTATTCATCAGTTATGTGGTTATTACAAGCCCTGGTTTTCTCACTTGACTCTGAAGGCTTCATTCATTCAACTAATTACATTTGTAGATTGTCTCCTTCCTGCCAAGCTCTAGTTTCTGGGGATTCGAAGGTGATCTGGGCACAGTATTTCCCACATGCTTAAATTCTCATCTAGGAGATAGTGTGATAATTAAAAAAAAATTAATAATCACACAAATGGCATAAAAGAAATATGAATGAATGTGGAAATCCAAAGATGGAGTAGCCATTATTTCTACATTACAGTAGAAAAAAAAATCTTAATGTTTAGTTTGTCTTCTTGAGGGATAAGTAGGAGTTTGCCAAGCAAACTATTGAAGTTAATTCTATAGTACCCGTTTATAAAATGTTGGCAATTCTTTTTTACTTAAAGTGCTTGGTATACTTGTGGAAAGATGTGAAGTGGTTAAAAAAGAGACTGGACTTTTGGTCTCAGAGTAGGGAGGACAGTTTAATTCCAAATCATAGAGTACAGATTTTGTTCCATGAACAGTAGTAGTAAACAGGGTTTTTTGTTTTGTTTTGTTTTTGTTTTTGTTTTTTTGTTTTTCAGGAGCTGAGTAGCATGGTTGGGTTTAGTTTTTAGAAAGGTTAATTCTGGCGATTATGAAGTAGGGATGAATATGCTCAGAGACATGTGGATTGTTTAGAAAATAGATGCTGTTAACTGATGGCAAATAAAATAGCCCAGTAATAAGGTAGTGGTAGGCCACTAGAAAGAACTATCAAACTTCTCTTTTATTTTTTTTTAAAGACTTATTTATTTATTTAACTGAGAGAGGGAAAGAGAGTGAGCAAGCAGAGGGAGTGGCAGAGGGAGAGGGAGAAAGAGAATCTCCAGCAGATTTCCTGCTAAGCTCAGAGCTCAACAGGGGGCTTGATCTCATGAGATTATGACCCTGAGATCATGACCTGAGTAGAAATCAGGAGTCAGAAGCTAATACCAACTGAGCCATCCAGGCACCCCAGAAAGAACTATCATGAAAAAAAAAATTAATAGACTTAATAATTTTAAGAATGGAATGGAATTTAATTTGAGAACTATGTTTTTTTGTGGTGTTTTGTTTTGTTTATGTGCTAACTAGAAGGTTACCTTCATGAGTAACCTTCAGAACAGTGCCAGAGGGTAGGCAGATGGACAATAAGTAGACTGAATAATGACCACTTAAGATATCTAGGACCTAATCCTGGAACTGTGAAGGCTACTTTATATGGTAATGGGAACTTTGCATATATGATTAAATTAAATATCTTGAGATGAGATAGTTGTCCTGGATTATCTGGGTGGACCCTACATGTATCACAATATTCCTTTAAGGAGGCAGAAAGAGATTTGAAGACAAAAAAGGCAATGTAAGGATTAAAGCGCCATACTACAGTGTTGACTTTAAAGATAAAGGAAGGGGGTCCTCAGTCCAAGGAATATGAGGAAGCAGCTCCGTAAGTGGAAAAGGCAAGAAAATAGATCCTCCCCTAGAGTCTCCCAAGGGAGCCCGCATTACATGATCTATAGCACACATAACACCTTATACAAAAAGGCCTACAGACAATAGATATTTTTATGTTCTTTTGTGGTCAGTACTATATATATGTGTCCCTATATGAACATCATAGTAATCTTCAGGCAAATATTCAAGCAGGAATATTTTGTCTGTTCTGTTTACTGAAGTATCACAAACACCTAGCATGCCATTTGTATATACACTTTCAGTAAATATTTGTGGAATTAAGAAAAACATTGTATGAATTTTCTTTTACTTCTCTTGTATTGTTGTTTATCAATATTATGATGATATGATTTAACAGTATTTATTTGTTACTCTCGAGCATAAGGATAAATAGTTTCATGTAGAATTAATTTCTGTGAGTTCAACTGTTATTAGTGTTATAAATATAAACTTTCCATGCTCTTGCCTCTTAGAGAAAAGGTTTAATTTTATATTTCTTTGCATCTGCTCAGGAGCAAAGGATAAAGCTCACGTTTTCGTGAATGGTTTGCTGCTGCTTATCACTGTGATAAGAAGTTTCCCGAACATTCTCCTTGCCAAATATAAAATGTTTAATCAACAAATGTTGAATAAAAATTATCACATTTGAATAATCTCAGTGGAAGGGAAATAAAAATCAATATATTATGATTTAACATAAGATTTGATATTAATACATTGTTTTAATAACAACACAAAGCTATAAAGTATCTAACCGTTCAATGAAATCAATTGAAAAAGTTGAGAGATTTTTTCTTTAATGAATAAAGAACACTGCATAGACATTTAATTATAAACAAACTATTAATTTCTTTAAAGGAAAAGAAGTTAGAGGGATATTAGAGATAATTATTTCCAAATTAAATGGTAGAACTAAAAATTTATTTATGATTTATATGAATACATATTATTTTGAAAACCTTATTTAAGAACTCACTAACGAAAGTTTGTTTTCGTTGTAAACTCCTGATGAGATCAAACAAATTCGGCGTGGTATGGCTGTAGACACCAAATGATACATATCTAATTTCCAAATTTTTGAAAGTCTCTATATTAAGAGTCTGTATTAATAATGATAAATTTTGAAGGGTATGATTTATTGAGAAGTTGCTAGATGTCAGATTTTGAAATTCATTTAAATAACCATCCTTCTTAACCTTCTTAACAGAAGGTAATAACCTTTTTGTTTAAAAGTGCGTTCATGCATGTTTCGACTAATATAAAAGGAGTATAATTAATAAAATATGATATGATGTAACAGTATGTTATATATTACAATTTAAAATTAGTAGTTTGTTTTCTAAAGGAATATTTTGCTGTTAGTCACTGGTGTTTTATGTGTTTGTTGTAAATAATGAATTATTTAATGAATTTGTGCTATATAAGAGAGAAATCCTATTGCAATAATCTGACAAGAGTGAAGAGTAATAGTACTTCAAAGATTTGAAAAGTGAACCTGAAATATGTCTGAACATACCAATTACGATCTTCTTCTTGATAGGTCCCCACAGCTACAAATAGTTAGAAATAGATGTGAGTTACCTCCTTCACTTCTTCACTATTGGGTTATAATAAAATCAAGCCAGGCTGACTTATGTTATCATTCTAGCATTTCTTACATTAATGATGTCCCCATTCTCTATCTTTTGCTGGGCTCAGAAATTACTTACATTAGATTTTCCCTTAGGCAATTGTGACAGTATTTCCAGCCATTGGACTCATTTGCACTATCTTTCAGAGTCATGTGAATGGAAAACCTCTAAACAAGAAAAGAGCACAGGATAATTTATTTAACCAGGATTTTCATCTCTGTAGCTGCAGGCTACAGGGCTGCCTACACTTGGTCATGAAGAAGGGTGGAATGTCTCTAAAGTATTTGAAGGATGTCTCTAAAATATTTAATCAGTCCATGTATCTTGAATAATAATTTCACTAATCGATTCTTAATTTTAAGTTACACTAACTTAAAAAGCACCTGGTGTTGGCTAGAGATAAAGTTAACTGAAGTACTTGTAGAAACCATCTTTGTAATGTAGGCTTTCTAATCAGAATATTAGCTTACCAAACCTAGAGAATTTTTGCCAAAGGAAAAACATTGTAGAGTGGCACTCAGAATTATACACACACACACACACACACACAAACACACACATCAAATCACATCACATCACATCACAGAAAAGTTATTCAAACAGACCTGAGTACAGTAATAGAGTACCAAGGAGACATGCATAATAGGAGGGCCAAGTGGACATAATTTTCAGCCTCAGTCAGTTAATTAAAATTAGAGAAATTTGTTGTTTTGCCACAAATTTATATACCACTTATATCAACTCAGTTGTTTTCTTAAAATAAATTTGTTCTCAAGGAATGTATTCAGAACTTGATGCATTTTTCTAATACAATTAGGAGTAATGATAAGGAAATAAATATTAAAATGAACCTGTAATTCTTACATACCAAGTGGTACAAATATCCCATCTTGGGAAATGCTGTATGATAATCTTTAAGCTGGGAAATGAAGGAAGAGAACCAATGATTTAGTCAAATATACTTGGAGAACAGGGGTACTAACTGAGCAGCATTGATAAAAGTAGAATTGCAAATAAAATAGAAATGAAGGGTTAGAAGAGTTGAGAGCATAAGAGATGGTGCCAAAGGTTGGAATATCATAATTTGAGGTGTTGGAAGTTGGAAGTGCCTGAGTGGAAATGAGAGCTAAATTGTGGTTCTGATTTTGGTTTGTAATTATGCTTCAGTGGAGGTGAAGACCAAGAACTCTGGGTTCATGATTTCACAGTCCTCAGTGATTGATGGAACAATAAAATAATTATAATGATAGCTAAATTATAATCAATTTTTAATATATGAGTACACAGAAAAGCCCTTCAAAAAATATATCCCCCCAAAAATCCTACTCTAAGCCCAGTTTTGTAAATGAGAATATAGGTTACGTAAATTGTGCATGGCATATGGACAGAAAACAGAAGTTGGGTTGCAACTCAAGCCCAGTGAGCACTGAAAAGTGGTATTGTTAGATTGAGAATGGGGCGAAGCTTAATAATGTAATAAAATAAATAGAATATGTGAAAATGTCTTATAAATTCTTTTTGGACTTCTGTAACAAAGAGGCATGAATCTTTTTAGTATCATTGTTAGCTTATGGATACCTCAGGTGTGACCAGTGTAGCTCCCATGGACCTGTTGAGTATTTTAAACAGGAATTTTTAGGGGCTCCTGGATGGCTCAGACAGTTAAGCACCTGACCTTGGCTCAGGTCATGATCTGCAAGTCCTGGGGGTCCTGGAATTGAGCCCTGTGTCAAGCTCCTTGCTCAGCGGGGAGTCTGCTTGTCTCTCTCCCTCTGCCCCTGCCCCTGCTTGTGCGCTCTCTCTCTCTCTCAAATAAATAAATGAAATCTGAAAAAAAAAAACAGGAATTTTTTTATGTATGTATTTATATATTTTGTAAATATGAATTAGCAGTGTGGGAGAGGGTAATTGATCCTCATGTGCTGTTCTTGTTCACTGAAGTCAGATGATTATATTAGGACTTCTCTCATTTATGCCAAAGTATCTTCAAATAATTAATAATTTACAACAACAAATATATACACCACCATTGACCAAGAGCAAAATGTTTCTTTTGGAAAGCTGGCTTTAAAGAATCAATAGTTGAGAAATGCCAAATGTGAGAAGGCATGGATATATTTTGTGATATCAAAGATTCTGGGGACAGATTTAGATTTGTAGATAATACGTTCAGTCACAATTAGTAGGGAAAAAAAAGCAAGCATTTAAATATGTGGAAGATATATCAGAAAAGAAAAAAGATCTGGGATCTACATCAGTGAAGAAATCAACAGTAATTTAAGAAGGTACTATGAAAAATTCTTCCAAAATTATTTTTGTCTTAAAATTTTGAGATGATTGCTTAAAATTTTACATTATTTTCCAACATTTTACATTATTTTGCATTATTTTGAGATGATTGCTTAAAATTTACATTTTACAAATATTTACATTATTTTACATTAAGACAAAATTATTTTTGTTTTAAAATTTTGAGATGATTGCTGAAATTTTACATTATATTTCATATATTATATAATACATGATTATAAACTAACCAGTGATTCTATAAACCACATACTCACAAATTACTTTGATTATTCATACTTAGAAATTTCCTTTTATTAAAAATATTTACAGTAACAGGATAAAAGAAAATATCTGGAAAACTATTTGTCAATTTCAAATCACAAATCAAAATTTAGCCATAGGTTCTGCTTCATTTTTGTATATGACAATGGCTATTGATTTTGTTCAATTAAAACACATTAAGACTAATTTATCTTATGTTCTTAGAGAATAAATATTAATTATTGTGATATAATAAGACATTTTTCTCTATGTGTTTTAAAAACACATTTTGCCTCATGAGCTTGTGTAAGGAATTGGAAACAAAGATAAACTTTGTGTCTCTTCTAAGAAAAACTGTAAGTTATAAACCACTTACTGTGTCTCCAGCTGTCATTCCAGAACATAATTTTGTTAAACAGGAATTAGCGTATCACTTAGGAGTGTTTTAGACAGCTAGTGGGAATGCATGGCATAATAGAGAGACCATTCTTGTTAATACCTGGCTCTCTAGGGAATATAAATAAAGCAATAAAAAAATGAGCACTTTTTTTCTTAAGATTTTATTTATTTATTTGACAGAGAGAGAGAGACAGCGAGAGAGGGAACACAAGCAAGGGGAGTGTGAGAGGGAGAAGCAGGCTTCCCACCGAGCAGGGAGCCCGATGTGGGGCTGGATCCCAGGACCCTGGGATCATGACCTGAGCTGAAGGCAGACGCTTAACGGCTGAGCCACCCAGGTGCCCCAGAATATGAGCAGTTTAAGATTGAAAAAGTTAGTAGAAATCATCTAGTCTAATTTTATTGATTTAAAAATTAAGACCACTTATGACCAAGTTAGGTGAGTGGCTCATTAGCCTTCATTAGTCCCATTCTAGACCAGAATCAAATGCCCCCTCCTCCTCCTGGGTATTTTACTCATTCATGTTAAGTTAATAACATAAGTGGTTTAATATGTGTAGAAAGTATTTACTTGTGGATAGAATGAAAACATAAGCCTTCATTTCCTGACTCTAGAGAAAGGAAGAAGGAAGGAAGGGAAGGAGGGGAAGGGAGGGAGGGAGGGATAAGGAGGGAGGGGGGAAGGAGGGAGGAAGAAAGGAATCCTTTGATTATCCTGAGGAGAGGGAGGAGTAGTGATCAAATCAATAATGTTAAATTCTAAAATGCCAAACACATCCCGGAGGGCTTGTTTTCATAATTTATTAAATTTGTGAATAACACTTTGCTTTTTGGAACTACTGTTGATTGGAGGAATATTTGAAATTGTAGTTCACTTTTTTCTAAGCACTGTTACAGGGTCCTAGCCCTTCCTGTTCTCTGCTTCCTCTGTTACAACACCTGTGGCTGAGTTCTTCTTTCACCCTTCTTACTTCTGATTTTTACTGCAATGGTACCTTTTCAGCCTGTGATAAAAATGTGATAGTTAACTGTAACCTACAGATATACAAAGCGTTCAAATTGTTAAGGTCATGAGAAACAAAGCCAGTTTATATTATGACTTTCTAATCAGTGCTCATCTAACTGTGATGTGCTGGAATTCCTCTTGGCAATTGCTAGGAAATAATTATGTTTAAAAAAGGAAAATAAAATAGAAACACTAAATGTGGTATATGCTGAAAGTTGTTCCTTCAACTCTGAAAATAAGCTTTAAATTCAGATGGCATTAAATTCAACTCTATGTATATAATGTAGACTTTATGATATATATGCATCTATCATACATGTTAGATATGTCTATAACTATATGCAATATATTGTGTTATACACATATATGATATAGTGCTGCACATAAATGCTTTCTGTTTAAATCTAAAGAAAACCTCTACCTAATCTTACAGAACTTAAAATAAAAATCCTGACAAATTAAAAATATTATTAAGAGCCAAATTTTATAACACATAAAACAAATCAACAGGTTGAAGAACATGTTCAGAATATCTTTATATTATCTCATGTTCATTGTTTTATTTCACTTCACCAAGTGATAATATGATCTATTGTAAGGTGGTATTGGAAATTATCTAAAACAACATGCAAATATTGCATTATTTATTTGGTACTTGCTTCTACAGTTGCTGTGAAAAAGCCTAGCTTACTTTTCTAATTTTTTAGATTGTTCATTTTCCTTGGGGTCACTGTGCTAGAACTGAGATCCATACTTGTGGTTTGAAAACTTTCAGACTCACTGATTTACATATATTCTGAGACTACAAATATCCCATGACTGCATCCTTCAATTGAAGCAGTGATTTTTACTCACTCTGCTCTCTATCACTATCAAGTTCAGTGAGGGTGAGCATTGCTATGTCTAACCTGAAAATAACCAGTAGAGTCAGGGTGGTTCTCTTTAGTTCATACTTATACTGTTCAAGCTGCATTTTTACAACATTGGTTATAACAATTAATATCAGTCATAATGTTAATATCATGGCTTTCTCCTCTGCCATCTCTATTATGAAAGTAAGGATCATGATTATTGGTCAGTGCTGTTTGCATGGCATCATGTTGGTATCAACTAGACCATCTGGCAACTTTCTGATACACAGAGAAAAAAAGAATTTGGAAATTCATATAAGAGGATTATTCAATAAACATGATTTGAAGGTAGCCTTAAAATTCTCAGGTTGTCTTCAAGGTACATTTCAAATAATATATTTCTGAATTTCCTAATTTACCAGATGTTTTGAATTGATTTTTTTAAAGCTACATTTGGGAATACAAGGGGGAATCAAGAGACATGAGTTCTAACTCCAGCTTTGCCATCAGCTAGTTATGGTAGCTTGAATAATCAATTTAACCTCAGTGAGTTCACTTTCTTCATTATAAAAGGAGATAGGTTGGTTGGATCAGTGTTCTTCAGTCTGTGTTTGGAGACTCACTGGGCTTAATAATGTCCTCAGGAGCGGGTGGGGAAGGGAGAGACTGGCTAAGACAGCTAAATGGGTAGGGCTCTGGGCTTCCTGTCCTTGCTGCACTCAGCAGATCCGCTTTATGTTGCTTTATTACCTTTCACTCCCTAGGGAATTGTTTGTATGAGGGCTTCTTACTAAAAATTAGCAAAATTTTTTTAAAACCACTGGACCAAATAATCTAATGTTTAAGACAGCTTTGAGTAATAAAAGATGTAAAATTTTGTGGGCTTTCTGATGTACCAGAAAACAGTATGAGAAAAGGAACTATGTATTATCTTTCTGTGAAATATATTTTTTAAGATTTTATTTATTTATTTATTGATTTATTGATTTATTTATTTGAGAGAGAGAGAGAGAGAGAGAATGTGAGCTGGGGGAGGAGCACAGGGAGAGGGAGAGGGAGGGGGAAAGAATCCCAAGCAGACTACCCACCCAGCACTGGGCCCATCTGGGGCTGGCTCTCAAGACCCTGAGATCATGACCTGAGCCAAAACCAAAAGTCTGACACCTAACTGACTAAGGCACCCAGGTGCCCCCTGTCTGTGAAATATTTTAGAAAAAACCTGATGGGGGGAAATAACCGATGTTTAGTTTATGATGTGCTTGCATTATCATTATCATTTGACTTTCAGGCCAAAAAGTAATTGTCCCAAACATCTACTCTATCTATAGCAGAATTTCATTAATATTTTTGCATCTTTATGTTTGTGATAGTCTTTTGGAAGATTACAGTTTTTGTATTCTTAAGCATTATATATATCCTGGGGATAAAGCTTTGGGTAATAGACTGTATTTCCAGTTGTCAAATTGCATCAATATGGAAAGCAGTATTCAGGATACTAGAAATGTGTCTGATGACAGATGAGTTATTATTAGTAAAGAATAAAATTCTGGTACTGGTTGCCTAAGCCCTTTTAGTCTAGTTTTAAACTCATTCTTAAAAAAAATTAAAAAAAGAAGAAGAAGAAAGACAGGAAAGGCAGGAAGGAAGGAGAGAGAGAGAGAAGGAACGAGAGAGAGAGAGAGAAAGGGAGGGAGGGAAGGAGGGAGGGAGAAAGAAAAAGAAGAAAGAAAGAAAGAAAAGAGGAAGGAAGGAAAGAAAAAGAAAGGAAAGGAAAGGAAAAAGAAAAGGAAAGAAAGGAAAGAGAGAGAAAGATGAAGGAAGGAAAAGGAAAGAAAGAAAATTAGTTAAAGGTGGGGCATCCGGGTGTCTCAGTTGGTTAAGCACCTGCCTTCAGCTTAGGTAATGATCTCTAGGTCCTGGGATCAAGCCCCACTTTGGACTTCCTGCTCAGCAGGGAGTCTGCTCCTCCCATTGCTCCCTCCCCACTGCTCGTTTTCTCTCTCTCAGATAAATAAACAAAATCTTTAAAAAAAAAGAAAAAGAAAAAATGTTACAGGTAAGGAAACCCGTTGGAAAGGATTGCAAATAGTTTACTAAGGTAGGCGATTTAATAAGAGAATGGAATTATAGCAAATTAATTATAAGGAAAGAGAACTCATTGTAATGAAAGTGGAAATGTGTATTTAAAGCCATTTCCTCGTTTAGAATAGGCACGAAAATACTAATCTGCTTTTCTTTTTTTTTTTTTTTTTTTTTAAGATTTTATTTATTTATTCGACAGAGATAGAGACAGCCAGCGAGAGAGGGAACACAGCAGGGGGAGTGGGAGAGGAAGAAGCAGGCTCACAGCAGAGGAGCCTGATGTGGGGCTCAATCCCAGAACGCCGGGATCTCGCCCTGAGCCAAAGGCAGACGCTTAACCTCTGTGCCACCCAGGCGCCCCTGCTTTTCTTATTACTAACGAGAAAAAAAAAAAAAAAAAAAAATCTTTACTTGGAAACAATGACTGAGTTTCTTACAGGTTTGTATTTCCTTTAGAAAGTGTTTTTAAAAGGTCAATATAGTTTGATTTATGCCCTATCAACATTCACATCTAACATGTGGCTTTTCCTTCTCTTCATATATTACATTTCCCCAAGTTAAAGAAACTGTTTTTTTCTAAAACAGTTCTGCCTTGAAAGTACCACTCAATTTAACATGTATTTTCATTGCCTTGTTTCAAAATACATTCAATCAAATTCAGCATTTATAACATTTTACAGAAATTGTTTTTAAATATTCCATTAACTTTCTGTCAGAATAATAAATATTATTTCACTTTAGATTTAAAGCACCAAGATAAATCACTTTCTGCAATTGAAAGAAATTGTATTAACATAGTTTTGTTTGTTTTTAAGAATAAATATTAACTGTATTATATCTAATCCCGGGTATCATTATATCCAGTATTTGGCAATCTTTGTGTCTATAGCCAATTTTGTAAGTCTTTATAGATTAAAACGAATTCTTAAAATAACATTAAAAGGAAACAGACTATAAGTCAATTGGCAGAGTTCATTATTCTTACAAGGACTGAATTTACTATGAATTTTACTTCATTTTAAAAAAAATTTATTAGAGAAAAAAGAAATCTTTGTTCTTCTCCCTAGATATGAGTAATGTGTCAGAAAGAGACCATGATCTGAAAATTTTGTTAATTTTATTCTTTTGGTGTGTATCTAAATTTTCAGTAATCTGAAAGTAAGTTTTACACAGAAAATATTTTTGTAAGATAAATTTTGTGACTATGATTGAATCAAATATAATGATCTGAATACATAAACACGTTTTATAATGGAATTAACCCAATTTTTCTTTTATTGGGATTTCCAATCCTGAGTTATAGAACTGGTTTTTAGTTGAATGTTTATATGAAGGGTTATTTTAATGTATTCTAAAATATACTTTTTCTTGTTAGGAAAATGAGATGGTTTAATATCTAAAAAGTTCCTAAACAAAATATTCACTGTGACTATATTATCAATTAATATCATATATATTTTATGTTCTAACATCCATTCTTTTAGTCAGATATAAACAGTATTCCAAATACTGATGATAAATGAGCACAAAACATTAAATCCTTGCCTTTTAGAATTTATATTTTTATTTATATTTTACATTAGAGAAAAACACAATAAAATATTTAAATATCATAAGTACTAAGTGGAAAACAGAATATGTATATGAGTAACTAATGTACTTTAAAAGTATCAAAAAAAAGGTAAAACAGTAATTGTGAGAGAGGAAAGTATATTGTAGGAAATGATCAAGGTTCAGTTAGAATGTGACATTTATTTTAACCTTGAGGGAAGAATAAACTTTGAAAAGTTGGGTTTGGGGGAAGTAGGCAAAAGTATTCCAGGTAGAAAAATGTCAAAGAAGCAGGAATCAGAAACTGAGGAATGGTTCAGACTACCTGAATAATTCACTGGATAAAAGAACATTTTAGGGTTGACGTGGTGGCTCAGTCTGTTAGGTGTCTGACTCTTGATTTTAGCTCAGCTCATGATCTCAGGGTTGTGCGACTAAGCCCCTACACCTACATAGGTAGGTCTGGAGCCTGCTTAAGATTCTCTCTCTCCCTCTTCCTTTGCCCCTCCCCCACAAAAAAAGAACATTTTAGTTAAAATTTACTGGTATCTTACTGTAAGTCAGATATCATATGAAGTTGTATACTAAGTACTCATTTCATCCCCGTGCCCTTATCAATCAGGTACTGTTATTTCTGATGTTCGTTGAGATTAAATAACATGCTTATAATTACATAGTTAATAATTTATGGAGCTTAGTTGAAATCCTGGCTGGCTGTCAGCAAATACCCACAATCTTAAACATTGCAGTAAATTCTCAGGTGTTGGTTTTCTAAAAATGTGTTTATTCTCCTTTCCCAAAAAGGGTATTTTTTACTGGACATAGACTTTTAGGGTGATAGTTGTTTTCTTTCACTTCATTAAAATATTTATTACTAGGTTCTAGCTTCCACTATTGGGAAGTAAGATGTCAGTCTTGGCCCTTTGAAGGTAATGTGCCTTTATTCCTCAGCTGCTTTTAAAATTTACTCTCCATCTTTCATTATCCCTCGACAAGTTTTCTTTGTACTTAACCAGCATAGGTCTGGAGAGCTTCCTAAATCTGTGGTTACTCTCTTTTGTTATTTTTGGACAATATGTTTTTTTGGTAATATGGTTCTAAAATAGTATTTTATCTTTATTATTTTAAATTACTGGAATTAATTAACTTTTCAATGTTGAATGGGAAAGTGCTTTGTACAAAGAGTGTCTAAATTCAGAAAAATGCTTCTGAATTAAGTGAGCAATCGATGAATAGAAATACTTGAACTCTGGGTTATTTCTAGTTTATATTCATCTCTGCTTTCTTCAGAATTTATACTTTTAATGTTTAATATTTTAAAAATCTATTTCCGTCATTTTTTTAATGTTTCCTTTTTGTGCAGATTCTATCATATCTAAAGATCACTGCTGTGGTACCTGACACTTTAATGATAATTATACCATTAAATTGATGATAATTTTCTACTAATTATTAAATCATCAAGAACACCAATAATTATTAGCTTTTAAGGAATGTATGGCTTTAATGGAAAAGATATTTGATTGGCTTTTTGACTCACTTGCTAAATTAGTTTCAAACTATTATTGAGATGTCAAAATAAAAACCAGCAGTAGACTTGTGTTTTTGTCTTTACAAAAATGATTCATACCTCTTAGAAAGTGAACAGGGCACCTCATTTGTCCCACAGACTTATGCATATGTTATCCATCCCACTCTGCCTTAATTTACATCACTGAATTGGGTAGTTTCCCCCATTTACCTACAGCAGACATTTGCCTTGCTTACTATAGAATTGCTTTCATTTCAAATAAATATAATCATTACATCAGTTTTCATGTAAGTCCTTTATCAATGCTTACAAAAAAGGGAAGGAAAAATAATAAGCCAACTACAATTAGTGAAAACTCCAAATGTAATCAAACTCATTGAGAACGTTAACAATGTAGGGGCTACAGTGCATGAGAAAATTATTTGTAAAATCCAGCAAACCATGAGTAGTATTACTGAGTGCTCTGGAGAATTAACACATATGTGAAGAATAAAGCCCAGTGTTGACAGTGTGGTGGCTCTCATCCCTCTCTGCTTTTCAGCTGTTCACAAACCATAGCAAACCAACTGACCCTATTAAGCCAAAGCAGAATACTCAGTGGTACTTCTCATGCATTTGAGTAATTTTAACCTAAATGCAAATACATGGAGCATGAATTTAGTTGTTTCTCTGATTAATATGTTTGACTGTAATGCTCAAAACAAATTTGCTATCCACCTCTGGCAAACATATAGAATCATTTTGAAATCTGTTTTGGTTATTTCAGCTTTTATTTTTCCTATCATATTTATTCTTTTTCATGTGTTCAACTAACACGTATTAAGCATTTATTAGGTGCCAGACTTCCTCAAGTAGCTGGGATATATTAAAGTAGAAGAGGTTCTTTAATCTCAGGGAGCTCCTGCTCCTCATATATGTGTGTGTAACTATGTAGACTTCTTAGCTCTATTTGCAAGTGGAGAAACTGCGTTGCCATCATCTAGCACAGCTCTAAGAAAAGTAATGAGACCATTCTAATATAAAAATTATTATCTTCATGTGTTTTAAATTTTCTGGCAGCCATATTTTAAAAAGTTAAAGGAACGGGTGAAATTAATTTTAATATGTTTAACTCTTTATATCCAAATCATTACCATTATAACATGTTAAGTAATAAAATTATTAGTAAAATGCTTTACATTCTTTTTTTCATACTAAATCTTCAAATTCAATCACATCTCAGTTGATACAGCCACATGTCAATGCTCTATCACCACATGTAGCTAGTGATTACTGTATGGAACGGTGAAGATTAAGAGAACAGCTAACATTGATTTTAGTATTTTTCATTATTCTAAATCTGGAATCTCCAAATATAAGAGCCCCAATTCTACTCTTTTATGAGACCCTGTTCTTTGAAAATATTTCTAATATAAAAATTATTGCCCCACAGTGCTTTGAGATGTTTTCTTTTGTTTGTTTTCCCAATTCTGGAAAAGTGATTTTACTTTTAGTATTTTGAATATTGTTATCAGTCTTCTCCACTCTTAGAAAAATGATATCCAAAGTTTTGCAACTTCAGTTGACCAACAAGACTGGATTGACACAGATTAATTATTTGTAAATAATGTCACAAAACTGTCAGAAGGTTTATTTGTTGTATATACATATATGTATGTATATATATATATATGTATATATATGTGTATATATATTATATATGCATACATATATATTATATATATAAACTCGTGAGCTAGTTGCTGAATTATATATTTAGTTATTTAGTTTTACACAATCACTAACCTCGTATTACTAATACACTATTTTTATATTAAGATGTTTAACAAACCCAAGAGTTTTATGTCATGAACATAATGCATATTTATTTTTATTGAATTAGATACTAATTAATACTGTTCACATAGTTTTTAAAACTGTGGTCAAAGTAATTTTTGGGAAGTATTGACATTCTATAAATATTAAAATAGGCATAAATTGACAGAGATCAAAATAGCCAGGAGTAATGACTGTATTATAGTCTTAATAGCAAGAAATAACATAAAGATTGTATAATTTTCATATTCCCTTAGAGCTACCGGTGTGTGTGCTTAGCTGGTTGGAAAGGAAGTTTTTGTGAACAAGAATCCAATGACTGCAAAATGAATCCTTGTAAGAACAATTCCATCTGTATTGACCTCTACAATAGCTATCGGTGAGTAATGTATTTATCATTTTCTTCATGAAATTACTTGGAGTGTTCACTGTCCTTGGGATAATTCCAGATATTATTTTCTCTTTTCATCCATTAATTAAAATAATGATCTCAAGATGAAGAGCCACTTCCTAACAAGATAGTGTCAACAGTCATTTGAAATTTGTGTCAAAAAGTTACAAACACAATTAAACTTGGAAATACAATGTCCAGATCTGGCACGTGTTACAAATGCATATACTTCTTCAAAACATGCTTTTGTCATCTGAGTGTTTTGGATCATTCCATGCAAAATGAGTGCCACCATATGACTCCTTCGTGGGTCTGTTGAATTAAAACTTTCATTTTATTACCCAGAGATTATCGTGAATTTGGATTACTTTTTCCAAATTATTGATAAATTTTACATTAATTAGTCCACATTTTCCATAATCCAATTGTATTAGTTTCTAGATAAGAAATCTGAAGAAGCCCTAAATGGAAATTCTGAATAGCTATTCCTAATATTCCAAAAGTTTAATAACCGAATATATATTGGTAAAATAGCCTTCATTTTTAACTTGTTTGGTGAACTCCAGGTCTCTCAAGTAGATGCAAAACCAGGTGTACTATAACTAGACTGATTTTCTTCTGGTCACAGAAGCAGATTAATTGAATACAAATATACCTGGATGATTATTTTTTCAGGGATGAATCAAAATGTTTTCAGAGTGTCCTCTAAAATAACTCACACACTGTCTCGTCTTGTGATTACAATTGATGATTCTGGATCATCTCAAGCATGTAAGGGTTTTGACAAATATTTTGTCAAAAATATTCTCATTTTTGGTGACTAAAATGGGATATAAGATCCAGACTGATCAACAATAGATAGTTTATTTCATTTAAAGACAATTCTGAACTATCTGGCAATAGTTTAAGTAAGAGAAAAAAATGAACAATTTTGTTAATGTAGAAAAACTCAAAATGCCAGTAGTTGACATTAGTTTAAAATATAGAAAGTTTTAAAAATCCAGAGCTATTTTTTGTGAATTATCAATTTTTAAAATTGACATATCACAAATTAACATTAACTGTCTTCCCATCTATATTGTAGGAGAAACAATCAACTTTTGTTGAGCTAAGAAAGAAAAACCTCCCCTAGTTGTATATGCTTATTTTATTTTTCTTAAACGACTATTAATTATAACCACAATGTATGATATATAATATATATATCAAAGATTCTGTTATATACTTTTTAGCATTCAGCTTTTTCTGTATTTCCTAAGATAATTTGTTTATGCCTTTGTGTTTGTGTGTACTTACACTGTCAGTCACCTCCAGACAAACACCAGCAGGAACATACCTGTGGTTGAACAAGTTGGGTTAATAAATCATAATCATGCCATAAGAGAGAACATACACTATGTAAATCCATGTGGCATCTCAGTAAAAGGTTGCTGGAAAAGACTTAGAGGTTTGAGCTTGTGACATATAATTTTGGGGAGCATTTAAGAAAGTGGGCCCTTGGCCTGGATAAGGTGACCTTCAGGAAGTGGGAAGAATTATCTATATTTATAATAAATCTTACCTAGATGAAAGGAAGACTGGACAGAGTTGAAAGCGAAAATTTCTAAAGAGGCAGCAATCATTTATATCAACCATGACAGGAGAATGTTTGGCTATTCTTGTTGTTTAGATAATGTTCAAGTTTTTGTCTGTATTTAGATATGATTAAGGGGTAGGCTTGTCTTTGTAATGATTAATCAGGGTCATAGAGTAGCTTTGTCTCATTTTGATGTTCTGTGAAATTGTCTGTTGAAATGTTCAATAGGAGAACACCAAGATGTAGCTATAAACCTAGCTTCCAGTGCCTGACCAGCTCCTGGATATACTGGATGTTACTTTTGCTTTCTCTTTCCCAAAATACAGTATCATAAATATGTGTGGAGAAAAATATATGATGTATGTGTTAATGTGAAATATATTACCTATGCTTGTCCACCTATTTGTCCAAAATATATTATTTTCATAATGTATATCAAATAGAACGAGAAGACTCAAATATTAATTTATTATCCAACACAATAGTACTTTTATTTAGATAATTGCTATTTGCTATTTGATGCAGATATCTTAAAATCTAATACAAAACAAGCAACAAAGTTTATAAGACTTAATTAAAATATACTTTCTTTTAATATTCATGAGACATAATCAGTCTTTCCGGATAACTCTGACACCACTAATTGTAAACTCTTAATGACTTAAGTTTATAAATGTATCAGAAGACTTTGCCACTTAAATTAACACAAACTCTCATAGTCATTTTCTCATTCCTCAGATTTTTAATAGATTACTGATTTTACTTCCAAGATACTGTGTTTTATTTTTTTAGAAGTCCAACTGAAGTAGGCTTTTTGATTGTGTTTCTTCTTTGTGATTTTAAAAATAATGTGTTACAATTAATGTTATATTAACATTGGCTTTACCAGATTGTAAAAAGAGGAGAGAATTCACTAAACACTATCAATGAAGTGAGCATAATTTGTATATTACATGTGTTATATATAAATAAGATGACTCACTATTTAGGAATTTCCTTACCAAGTTATTTTTTATGATAACCTTCTTGAGACATAATCTGCATACTTTATAAGTCACTCTTTCAAAGAGTAAAATTCAGGAGTTTTTATTATATTCACGGAGAAGTAGAACCATTATACAACCTCATTTTAGAACACTTTCATCACCATCCCCTAGGCCCTGAAAACCACTAATCTGTTTTCTCTCTCTATGGATTTACCTATTCTGCACATTTCACATAACTGGACTCATGGACTATGTGATCTTTTTTGACTGGTTTATCACACTTAACATCATGTTTTCAAGGGTTTATGCTGCAGCAAGTATCAGTAGTTCATTCCTTTATATAGCCAATTAATATTACAACATTGTATGGTTACAACACCTTTATCTCTTTTTCAGTTGGTGGATATTTAGGTTGTTCCTACTTTTTGACTATTATGAATAATGCTGTTACAAATATTAACGCACAAGTAGTATGTGTTTGAACATATATTTCCAATTCTTTTGAATATGTAACTAACTGGAGAATTGCAGGATCATAGTAACTCCATGTTTGACTTTTAGAGGAACTTTCAGGTCTTTTCCAAAGTATATGCACTATTCTACAAACCTACCAGCGAGCTATAAGAGTATCGATTTCTCCACACCCTTGTCAATATTTATTGATGTATGTCTTTTCATTTTAGCCATCCTAGTGGGGTGTGAAGTGGTATTCCAATGTACATTTGATTTTCATTTACATAAGGACAAATTATATTAACCATCTTATGATGTGCTTTTTGACGAGGTGTACATATATTCTTTGAAGATATATCCCTTCAAACTTTTGCCCATCTAAGAATTGGCTTGTCCTTTTCTTAGGAATTTTTATGTATTTTGGATACAAGTCCCTAATCAGATATGATTTGTAAATATTATCCTCCCATTCTGTGGGTTATGTTTTCACTTTCTTAATGGTACCCTTTGCAGCATAATTTTAATTTTTATGAAGATCAACTGATCTATGTTTTCTTTTGTCACTTCCACTTCTGGCACCATATTTGAGAAACTGTTGTCTGACTTAGAGTCACAAAGGTATATTCCACTATTTTCTTCTAAGAGTCTTACAGTATTAGCACTTATATTTTGGTAATCATTTTGAGTTAATTATTGTGTGTGTGTATAGCATGAGGCAAGGGTCCATCTTCATTCCTTTGCACATAGATATTTTTCTACATTAAATCGTCTTGGCACCCTTCCTTAAAATCATTTGAACAAAAACATGAGAGATTATTTCTGCATTCTCAATTCTCTTTCACTGATATTTGTCTTTTTTTTCTTTTTTTCTTTTTTTTTTAAATTCAGTACCACTTTCTCTTATTGTAGCTTTTAGCACTTTTGAAATCAGAAGTGTCTAACTTTTTTTTTCTTTCTTTCTTTTCTTTCTTTCTTTCTTTCTTCTTTCTTTCTTTCTTTCTTTCTTTCTTTCTTTCTTTCTTTCTTTCTTTCTTTCTTTTTCTGTTTCAAGATTATTTTGTGTTGGCTGAGACCCTTGCATTTCCATATGAATTTTAGTATCAGCTTACCAATTTCTGCAGAAAAAAAGTGACAACTGGGATTTTTAATAGGGTTTGCATTGAATATGGATGTCTATTTGGAAAATATTGCTATTATTGATAATAATTAGTCTTCCAGTACATGTTCATGGAATGTCTTTCCAGTTATTTATAGCTTCTTCAATTTTTTTCAACCACCTTTTGTAGTTTTCAATGTACAAGTATTCCATTCCCTTGTTAAGTTTATTCTTAAGAATTTGATTCATTTTGATATTATCGAAAATGGAATTGTTCTCTTAATGTCATTTAAAAATTTTTTCTTTTCTAATGTATAGGAATACCACTGATTTTTGTATATCAGTCATGAAATCTGCAGCCTTGGTGACCTCATTTATTAGTTCTAATAATTTTTTGTAGAATCGTCAAAATATTCCATATCTGATAATAGAGACAGTTTCACTTCTACATTTCCAATCTGGATTTTTTTTTCCCATGCCTAATTATCTTGAATAAACCTCCAATACAGCGTTGAATAGAGGTGGCAGGATGAACACCCCTGTCTTATTGCTGAGCTTAAAAGAAAATCATGTGGTCTTTTACCAATGAGTATAATGTTAGCTGTGGATTTTTCACTGGTGCCCTTTAGCACATTCTAGACATTGTCTTTTTTATGAAAATATTTTGGATATTATCAAATGTTTTTGATGCACATATTAATATGGTGCACTGTATTCACCGATTTTACAATTTTGATCCGATCTTGCATTTTTAGTATAAATTCCAATTGGTTATATTATATAATCCTTTTAAAATGTTGCTGAATTCAGTTTGTTAATATTTTGTTGAACAAATTTGTGTCTATATCCATGCAGTTTTCTTTTTGTGTGTGTGATATCTTTGGCTGGGTTTGGTATCAGGATAATTTTGGTCACAGAAATGTGTTGAGAATTATCCCTTTTCCATTGAAAGAGTTATAGAAGAACTGGTAAAATTATTCTTTAAAGCTTTGGTGAAATCCACTAGTAACACCATCTGGTCCTGGGGTTATTTTGTGGGAAAGTTTTGATTACTAATTCAATATCTTTCCTTGTTATAAGTCTGTTCAGATTTTCTTTTTATTCTTAAGGTGGTTTAGGAAGTTTTTATCTTCCCAAGAATTTGACCATTTCATTTAGGTTATATAATTGGTTGGTATGTAATTGTTCATAGTATTCCTTCAGAATCCCTTTTATTTCTATAAGGTTATAGTAATTCATTGTCTTTCTGTTTCAGATTCTAGTAGTATGAGTCTTCTCTATTTTTTCTTCATCGGTCTAGTTCAGTGTTTGTCCTTTGAATGAACCAATTTTGAGTTTCATTGTTTTTCTCTATTCTTTTTTATTCTCTATTTCATTAATCTCATTATCTTCTTCCTTCTGCTTGGTCTGGGTTTAGTTTTCTTTCTCTAGTTTCTGTAGGTGAATGGTGACATCATTGATTTGAGATCTCTGTTTTTTGTTTGTTTTTTTAATACAGGTGTTTACAGCTGTAAATTTCACTCCAAGCACTGCTTTAGCTACATCTTATAATTTTTTTGATAGTTTGTATATTCATTTTCATTTATCTCAAAATATTTCCTAGTTTCCTATGTTATTTATTTTTTGACTCATTGGTTATTTGGTAATGTGTTGTTTAATTTTCACTTATTTGTGAATTCCCTAGATTTCTTATGATTTCGACTTTTACTTTGGCAAGAAAATTTATTTTGTGTGAGTTAAATCTTTTAAAATTTCCTGAGGCTTATATTATAACTTAATATACGTTCTGTTTGTATTTTAGAAGAGTGCATATTCTACTGTTGTATGCAGAATGTTCTATAGGGGTCTTTTAGGTCTTGTTGGTTTATATATTGATCAAGTCTTCCACATCCTGCATCTTCTGCCAATTTTTACTATCCATTATAGAGTTAAAGTTTGCAATTGTTATTGTCGAATTATTTATTAATCCCTTCAATCTGCACATTTTGCTTCATTTCCTTAAGTTAGATCTTAAGGCTCTAAGATCTAATTGTTAGATCGTACTGATGGATTTAAATATTTATAAAATGTCCTTCTTTGTCCTGAGTAACCCTTTTTTTGCTTAAAGTGTATTTTGCCTGATATTAGTATAGCTGTCTCTGCTCTTTTTTAATTACTGATGGCATAGTATATATTTTTCTAACTTTTTATCTTTAACCTATTTGTGACATTGAATATAAAGCTTGTCTTTTATAGATAGGCTATGATTTGACTGTCTTTAGGAATCCATTCTGTCCATTCTATCTTTATTGAAATGTCTACTTAATTTACATTTAGCATTACTAATGAAATAGAGTTTTATATATGTGGTTTCCTTTTATTTTAAATATGTTATATCTTTTTGGTTCCTTTCTTCCTCCATTATTGCCTTCTCTTATGTTAGGTTTTTTCTGGTGTTACACTTTAATTGCCTTTTTATTTTTACTATACGTTTTTACTTAGTTTCTTAGTGGTTGTCCTATAGATTGAAATTAACTTCTTAACTTAAAACAATCTACATAGTATTAATACTGACTTAATTTCAGTAGTAAACCAAAACTTTGCTCCACCATTGCTTCATTCCGTCCCACTTCCTTAGGCTATTTTTTTTTAAATTCTTTTAAAGCTTTTATTTATTTATTTGACAGAGATAGAGAGTACAGGCAGGGAGAAGGGCAGGCAGAGGCGGAGGAAGAAGCAGGCTCCCCACTGAGCAGGGAGCCTGATGTGGGGCTTGATCCCAGGACTCTGCGATCATGACCTGAGCCAAAGGCAGCCGCTTAACCGACTGAGCCACCCAGCTGCCTCCTTTAGGCTATTATTAATTATAAGCCCATCAACACAATTTTATAGGATTGTTTTATGCACTGTCTTTTAAATCAGATAGGAAACGAAAAAGTAATAAGCAAAAATACCTTTATACTGTCTTTTATATTTTCCTATGTGGTTACCATTACCAGTGCTCTTTATTTTTGTGTGTAAATTCAGATTACTGTCTAGTATCTTTTCATCTTAATCTATAGGATTTTGTTTACTATTTCTTATAGGGCAGTCTGCTGCTAGTGAAATCTCTCAGTTCTGTTTTATCTGGGAATGTCTTAATTTCTCCTTTAAAGGATAGTTTTAAGAGATATCAAATTCTTGGTTGACAATCTTTTACTTTCAGCACTTAAAGTACATCTGGACTACATGGTTCCTGATAAGTCAATTGTTAATTGTACTGAGGATCCCTTGTACATAATGAATCATTTTCTCTTGATGCTACCAAAATACTTTGTTTTTTTGACAGGTTGATTATCATGTGATTAGACTTTTGTGTCTGAGTTTATTTTACCTGGAGATCATTGAGCTTCTTGGTGGTGTAGATTAATATTTTTCATCAAATTTAGGAAGTTTTGGCCTTTATTTCTTCAAATATTTTAGGTCTTTTTTTCTCCCTTCTGATTCTAGAACTCTCACATGTGTATATTAATGTTCTCATGGTGTCCCACAGGTCTCTGAGGCTCAGTTCATTTTGATCCCAGGTAAGCTTGAGTCAGGTCAAATAAAGTCTACTCCTGAAAATGGAACTTTTCATCTAGTTACCAGACCAATGAAATAATGACATTCCTGGGAAAGATTTCTTGCGTGAGCTCCAAACCTGTCCTGCTCCTCAGTGGATGTTAGTTAGGCTGTTGGTTTCACAGATGCCATAATTGTAGTGCTGTTGGTTTTCAAGTCTACTGCAGAGCTGGGGAAAGGGGAATGGGAATACTGTGGGTAACCACTACAAAGGTGACTGTGCTTATGAGAGTCAGCCATTTTTCTTGAATAAACACTCCTCAGACTTTTGCAAGCCTTTAGTTTAATTTACAGAGTTCTGGGAAAGTAGATTTGACCATATTGTCAGTGTTCTTGTTTCTTTTAAGGAAGACTAGATTTTCAGAAATCTTTATTCTGCCATTACTGAAGTGATTATACCAAATTATGTTTTATATTATTTATACGGGGGAAAGAGAAGACAGAGATGACAGAGACAGAGAAAGCATGGATTCTAGGGTCTGGATATAGGATATCAAGTTTGGTTCTATCCTCAAAGATTAGTGTGAATTGGGTTAGGAATTTTATTTATATCCTTAAGCTTTCAGGTTTTTTTTTTTTTAATGTAGAACATATGAATAATAGTTATACCTCACAGAGTTATGATGATAATTAAATAAAATTCTGTACACAAAGTATTTAGCTCATTTCTTGATATGTATTAAACTCTAAATATCACTAGTTTTTATTACTCCCAACATTTATCATGTTTTCAAAAATACATGTATGAATAAGACTAGACCAACATTTTATAAATGATGAATCTGTGGGATCATATTGATATTAACTCATTTCATTTTATATATTTATGTGTAAAATAAATGGAGACCACTAAAAAGAGATTACATTATTCTTTGTAATTAAGAAAGAATTTAGTTAAAATTTAGAGCTCTTGAAGGTTTCTCACAAATTTCCACTGAACAAAAATTTCAGAAGACTCAGTAAAAGATACAAAGACTCTCTTACTTCATTTTGTGAAGAGTCAGTCCAAAGAAAACATCAGAAATTTCAGTGAAGATTCTTAAATTCCATGCTTTTGAAGAAATTCACGTTGCACACCATAATGAGTGCTTAACATAGCAATACATTTTAATAGATCAAATGAAAATTACATTTCATTGACTATATGCTTTATTCCTTGAGAACAAAAATGTTAGGAAAATGAGTATTTGCGGGAATATCAAATCTCTATAAGTGATCTGTGTGTTCTGAGTTACTGAACTTACCTATATGTGCTCATCTCTAAACAACTGGAGTTAACGTAGTTTAGTGTTTACACAGTTTCAAGACATTAAAAAGCAAAATGGGCTAGGGATGTAATTTGAATGCTGACTGCAACCTGCCTTCTGCTATTCCTGGCATGGTTTAGAATTTAACTGCCTTCTTTATTTCTGATTTTTCTTCCCCCAAAGCAGAGTCAACAGCTTTAGCTACAGATGGGGCTCTGTATGGCAGTTATTGGACCCAGATGCCACACTCTGGAGCATGTTTTGCCAACAGCATCTGGCTCCTTTGCTGTCTGTGTAATTGGCATCCAGGTTGATGCTTTGGCCTGCTTTTCTTATGGACACTACAAAGTAGACTTTCAGACAGTGTGAAGGTTTGTTCCCAGTTGACCATATGATTTTTTTTCTTCCTCTCAGTTTATAATTTATGTAAATGCATCCTAGATGCCTTATGTTATGAAACACTATATATTAGAACTTTTCATGCTTCTTATAAGGAAATGTTTAAAATTTTTCCATGGATATAAGTGAAAAAATGTTTGCAATTTAATGAGTAGAAGTAAAAATCTATGTTAATCAGCATGTTTTTAACATGTTGAGTGAAAATACAAAATTATGTCGTTTTACTAGACATTTGGTTTTTTTTTTTTCTTTTTAAAAATGTTGGTTTTGTTTTGCCTAGTTTATGTATAGGAGCTCCAACTGCTAATATAAAAGTAAAATAATTACTAATATAACAGTAAGAACATAACAGAATTTTAATCCAGGTAATGGCAATACAATATCTGCCTTTATAAAAACCAGAGTTTTGAACAAAATATATGTTGGTATGTAGATCTTTCACCTTCTTTTTGGATAGCTACACCATACTTTATTTTAATATAACATAGTGACCACTTAGGCAATTTTTAATCTTTTTCTGGTATAAACTATTATTTGGGGAAATTAATTATGTGTGCCTCTTTGCATGCATATACTTGTATATTTGGACAATAAATTCCTGGAATTGAAAATGCTAAATCAAAGTGTGTCAGCCTTCAAGTTTTAGATAGATTTTATCAAATTATTTTGTGGATAGATTTAATATTACATTCACACAAGCAATTGATGAGACTATATGTACCAGATACTTCTAGTTTACATCATCTTGTACTAGAATAAAATCAGTGAGGCTTTAGATATGCTCATTTTGCATATGACCAAAACTTGGGTATTTTCAGTAACTTAAGCAAAATCACAGTGTTAGAAAGTGGCAAACCTAAATATCAGACCAAGTTCAGTGTGACTCCAAATTCATGGTTTAAGATGACTTTGAACTGGTCTTGCCTTTGATATAAAATAATACATATATTGTCACTGCCTACCCCTCAGTTCCCAAGGGAGAACAGCCATCACTGTGGTTCCAATGAATTTATGAAAGGCTAAATAGTTATCCTTCTCTCAGTGGAAAAGTTGGAACCTGACATAGTTCCAATTTCATCCAAAAAAAAAAAAAAAAGAGTAACTCAGGGAGTAAGTATACTTTCTTTGATAGATGAATACATCCATCTGATCAATTATAACTTTACAAATAGGCTTTAGAATTCACTGATTTAAGTAAAATTGCTTTTTGATAACAATAGTACAAAGGAAGGGAAGGGAAAATCAAAATCACTGTATTTTGTAGTAAGGCTTTTATGTTATATGTGTCATGGTATTATGTTATTTGAAGATAGTGGTAAAGTAAAATCATATTCAAAAACTATATAATAATCCAAATACACAGAAATGATTCATTAGAAATGAATTGAGATCTGCCAGTCATTGTTTGCCTCAGATGTGATGTTGCATGTGAGAGCAATGATTATGACAGGCACAAAATATAAAATTCAGGATTAGGGGTTTTGCTAATAAAATTATTTTTTATTGAACTGTAGAAAAAGAGGAAAGAATATAAATGTTAATCTTGCTTATTGCAAAATCTGTATTTTCTTTTTTTCTAAAAAGGTCATTAATCAGAACTTCAAGTTGTATTCTTAAAAATAATAATAATACAGTATAATCAAGTGCACAAGTCCCCTGCATTTTTCTCATTTTTTCTAAGTAGCCCATCTTCCCTTACTGTTCCCTTTTTTTCCAGGGAGTAGACAGGGCAATCTTTTAAGAGAAACAGCCTTGAGGTGCCTAGGTGGCTCAGTCAGTTAAGCGTCTGAATTTAGCTCAGGTCATGATCTTAGGGTCCTGGAATCAAGTCCTGCATGGAGTTCTCCACTGGGTGGAGAGTCTGCTTATCCTTCTCCCTCTGCTCCAACCTCAGCTTGTACTCTCTCACTCTCAAATAATTAAATAAGATCTTAAGAAGAAGAGAGAGAGAAATAGCCTCTACATAAGGTACTCAATTGTTTTTAATTTTTTATTTTTTAGATTGATTTATTTATTTGACAGAGAGAGCAGGGGGAGGGACAAAGGGAAAGGAAGAAAGAGAATCCCAAGCAGACTCCCTGCTGAGCAGGGACCCTGGCCAGGCTCAATCTTGGGATACCATGATCACGACCTGAGCCAAAATCAAGAGTTTGATGCTTAACCAACTGAGCCACGCAGGCGCCTCTCTCTTTTTTTAAATTATAGTTTACATATAATAAAATATAAAGATCTTATATACACAATTGGAAGAGCTTTGGCAATTGTATTTACCTATGTAAATACCACCAAAATCAAGATAGAGAGCACATCTATATCACCTGTGTCTCGTCATAGCTCATTTCTACCCTCTTTCCTCCACTATTTATTGGACTTTCAAAAATTGTGCTTTTGGAATAATCTCTGAGTAAACTATTTTTAAAAAAAACACCATTCTTTTCAGCACAAAAAAATAAATGTATATTCATATGTTTTTTTAACAAAGGGTTTTTTATAACTGTTTCTAATTTGCCTTTTACTAAAACTATGGCCAGATGATATACTGATATTATTCCTATTTCATTCATGAGGAAACCAAAAGTTATATAGATCAGTTGATTTTCCCAATGAGATGTTATTAACAAAAGTGGTACAGAATGTAGGACTTCTTTCTCCAGAATTCAACACTTTCCATTATTTCTGATAGTCACATGCTGTTCTTTTCCCTCTCAGTGATAAAATAGTTGTTCAGTGTTATGCTTTTTCTGTTACGGAGGAGTCCCAATATAAATTTAATGATGAAAACTTATATATTTACATTTATTATACAAAATTGTTTTATTCTGTATGAATTGATCATGCAAATAAATTGACAGATTTTTCTAGTATATTGGAAATCTGTGTTGTTAGTTCTCTTTATGCTTATTTCTTTTCTTTGTAGAGCATCATTTACTTCCCCAATTAGCATAAATGTTGAAGTGGCTTTGATTAGAAATAATTCTCACTTCTCTAAAACAGTATTGTTTGTCATCGAATATATAGAAAAAGAAAATTTTAAGATCATATTTATATTTCCTGAATGCACCTTATAATAGTAAATATGCAGTTATTTTACTCTGAAGGTAAAATCTTTCACAGGTTACCTAACGTGGATAATGAAAACACACCTGTCAAATTAGTTTATTTTTCACATATTTTTTGTCTAAAAAGATTTGCTAATATTTCCAACACATGCTGGGATTCAGCAGTTTCCAAAATAATAAGACAACTGATGCGTAGCAAAGGCTTAAACAAGAGTCAGAAATCCATTCCGTGGTTTTTCTCCTAGATCTTTGTCTAGAGCACATTGTGTAAGCTAGTCAAAAAAAATTTTTCCACAAAGTTGCCATGTTACTTTATGCTTTCAGTTTTCATGCAGAATCAGTTTAAGAGATGTTCATTTGAACATTTCTCTATGTCTTGCAAAGCCATACTTGAAGACAGGCCCCATTATGTTTTCCAAGGTCCCGTATTAAAAGACTGAAGCATACTTTTTTTTTTTTTTTTTTACTTCAATATGAAAAAAAAATCTCTCTTCAGACGAAAACATATGTTTTCTTTTGTCGGAAGTTATGACTGATATAACCTAACTATTCTTCATATTTAGTCTTGATTTTTAAAGTAAATCACAATGCATACCCTACTATAACAGTTCTTTACCAATACCGATCTTTTAGAACTACCCATCTCCTTCTTCGAAAGTTTTAAACATTATGTTTGCTCTTTAATTTTTCCTGAAAGAGATTGTGTTTATGGTATAGAGTCACTTGAAATATTTTGAGAAGTTTAAATAAAAATCTTATGAAATGTGATTTTTGGGGTTTACTTCACATAAAATATACTAGGATTTTAACATTTCTCTATATTCCTTTATAATACACTGGAGGTTAGGCTTCTGTGGTATTGTAGCAAGTCATTAATTCTTGACTTATCCTATACCGTGATTGAGAATACAGTTATTGTTTTAGCATGTACCATAAACTTAGAAGAAAAAAATGAATATAAATGGCTCTCAAAATATATTTTAATTAAAAATAATTAAAGGGGGAAAACATCTGTGTGTATACACGCACACACACGCATATATAAATATATATATAATTCTAATTTCTAGCACCAAACCTTGTACTGGTCCTTCAGTGTTTCAATCACACCGAAGGTTTTTGTTTTGTTTTTGTTTTGCTATTCCTTCTGCCTGATATACTACAATTTTTCCTATCTCTCATCTCTTCTCCTGAGGCCCTTAAGACTTGGATATCAACTTAAAATGGTCTATAATAGACCTGTCTTATTCCCAATCCAAATCCCATATTCTTTTCTTACTAGACTTACCATGATTTGCAATTTTAGGTTATTTAAATCCATTTCTTTATCTTATGTCCCTTTCCTTTGCTAGAATTATGCAAATGTGTTTCATTTCATTAGAATACTATTGTATACCAAGCATACTGCATGCTTCAAGAACCTAATGAAAGCTTGTGAGTAAATAAATTAATGACTGTTCATTCAGTTAATGTTATAATGAATAAATGTGCATATACCTAGTAGCCATGTTTTAAAAATTCAGGTTGGAAATGTATTTTTTTTAATAACTACTAAATATTCTTATCCTGATTGCCACATGCTTGCTTATGGTTTAGAATGCTATTGGACCTTTGTCTTATTATTTTCTGTCAGTGGATCCATCCTCTAGTACCAACTTTTAGGGAGAGACATGCCTTGTTATTCCTTTCATTGAAATTATGTACTTCATTCAAGTTATTTTCTTTTAAAGAAACAGATTTCTTGAAAAGGAGAATTTTTCCTTGTGTAGCCCTGCTTAATTATTGAAACCAAGTTGAAATTGCTTTCTTTAGAATCTGCACATTCTTTTGGGTAATTTGCATCTTCTGTTTGGGTTTCACACTTTTTAATTTTAATGTATCCTTAGTGTTCACATGCAATTTCAGGTTTTGTCTTCTCAATGAGCATGTATTGATCTGGTTCAAATTCTAGACCTGCCATTTTTTTCTGAATACTTTTTTATATAGACTTTATTTGTTTTAGAGCAGTTTTAGGATTACAGAAAAGTTGTGCGGAAACTACAGTTTTTCTATGTAACTTCTTGCCCCCTTCACATACACAGTTTCTCCTATTATTAAAAATTTGCATTCATATGGTATCTTCTATTATTAACATCTTACATTAGTTTGCTACATTTATTATAACTGATTAACAAATATTAACACATCATTGCTAGCTATAGTTCATGGTTTATATGAAGCTTCACTTTTTGTGTTGTACAGGTCTAAAGGTTTTGATAAATGCATTTACCATTATAGTTTCATACAGAGTAGTTTCACTGCCCTAAAAACTCTCTGTGCTCCACCTATTTATCCTCCCCTTCCTTGATCCTCTGGCAATACTGATCTTTTTACTGTCTTTATAGTTTTATCCTTTTCCACAATGTCATATAGATAGAATCATAGTGTATAGTTTTTTGAGGCTGGGTTGTTTGACTTAGTAATATGCATTTCAGTTTCCTCTACGTCACTTAGCAATATGCATTTAAATTTCCTCTATGTCTTTTTATAGCTTGATAGCTCACTTCTTTTTATAGCTGAATAATATTCCATTATATAGATATACTATAGGTGTTTTGTTTGGTTTTTATCTATTTACCTATTGAAGGATGACTTGGTTGATTCCAATTTTTGGTAATTATTAATAGGCTACTGTAAATGTCCATGTGCAGGTTTTATGTGTGTACATAGATTTTCAACTTATTTAGATAATGTCTAGTTCTAGAAGTGTGCTGAATTTTGTGGTAAGCCTATATATATATTTACCTTTGTAAGAAACTGCCTGGCTATCTTCCAAAGTGGCTGTACCATTTTGCATTCTCACCAGCAATGAGTGAGAGTTCCTATTGTCTCCAGTCCCCCCAAGCATTAGGTACTATCAGCGTTTTGGATTTTAGTCCTTCTGATAGGTATGCAGTGACTTCTCATTGTTGTCTTGTTTGGAATTCCCAGCAATACATGGTACTGAGCATCGTTTCCTATGTGTATTTCTCATTTTATATCTCCTTTGATGAAGTATCTGTTTAAATATTTTCTCCAGTTTTAAACTGAGTTGTTTGCTGAGTTCTAAGATTTCTTAGTATATTTTAGAAACAAGATCTTTTTCAGATATATATTTTATAATGATTTTCCTTAGTAAGTCCTTTATCTTTTTATACTCTTAACAGTGTCTTTTTCAGAGCAGAGTTTTTAGTTTTAATAAAGTTGTGGGGGCCAAGGGCAGGGTGCTTCAAGATGGGCCACTTTGGCATGAACATTATTCTGAACTGAAGACTATTGAGACCCTACAGGCTCAAGAGAAACTTCTGCCCCTCCCTTAACTACACAGAAGAATTTTAGTTGGGGGTCTTTCCCAGAATGTTATTAGCAGAAATAAATTTTATCTGAGTAACTCATCTATATGGCAGGGCAAGCATCTAATTACCAAATATCTGCTCTTTTTATTGTCCTGTGAAGTGCATTCCTTTCCTCTGAAGTCCCAGACCCCTACATTCTTGTCTTTAGCTGAGAATGACATATATACCTCATTTTGCCTGTTTTGGAATTTCCATGTCTGTGTGGATTCCCCATATGTACGCTATTAAATTTGATTTTCTCCTGTTAACCTATCTTATGTCAATTTGACTCTTAGTTTAGCTAGAAGGACCCTTGAAGTGGAGAGCAATTCTTGCTCCCTGTCAAAATCTAACTTATCATTTTTTTCTTTTATAAATTATGTTTGCGGTGTTGTATCTAAAATATCATCACCAAACCCAAGATTATGATTTTCTCCTATGTTATCTAATAGAAGTTATATGGTTTTGCATTTTACATTTAACTCTATGATCCACTTTGAACCCTGCCATTTTTAACCCTGTGTTCTTGAGCCTCAGAGTCTTAATAAGAATGATGCTTATTTTTCAATATTGTTGATTTAGCATGCATATGGTCCCAAATACAGTGTTTTGCACATAGGAAGAATTCACAAATATTAATTTCCTCTGTTCTGTATTCCTGGCTCTAATTTTACTTCCCAGCATTTCCAAAAGCTCTATTTTTCTTTAGAAATCTTGAGCCAGATTTAGGGAGTTATAGAACCCTCTAATAACATTTACACTGCCTCTTGTTGGCAGATCATAATTTATCCTCAGAAATTATTTGCCTAGATTATTGTTACATATGCTAGAATTAAAGTTCAATCTCACATGCTATTGCTAGTATATTAACACATCAAAATGTCAATTTTTTTCAAGATTTGTTTTGGCAGGCATTGAAAATGAGTATTTTTTCTTAAGGATACCAAAGAAAGAATGTCTATGATTTTATATATCTTGAGATATTTATCAAAAAGCAAATTCAGAAGAAGGCAAGGAGATATAAATAAAAAGTTAATAAGGAACATATATAATGACATTTAAAATAAAAAACCCCCCCACAAAACTAAACAAAACTGTATGTTATTTAAAGATGCATACATTGATAAAATTATGAAGTATTTGGAAATGATAAACCAAATTTCAAGGCAGTGGTTCTTTTTGAAGGAATAATGGACAAAATACGATTAGGCAGTGATTCATAAAGAGCTTTAAATAACTTGGGAATGCCTTTCTTCTTAATAATAGTGGGATATAACTGGCTTATGAAATTATTAAAAGTCAAAAAAAATTAGACGTATTTAATCAAAATTATACTTTGTAGCATCTGAACTATAGAACAAAATGATTAAATAAAATTTAGGATTGTAGATTTATGCCCGTATTTCAGACATTGCAATGTCAATAGAAGGGACCAGCTGTAAATAATCTCAATGGATCTATAGATATTTTTGTGTACAGATTGCACTGATTTCAGACTTAAAGTACTACTTTCATTCCCTCAGGCAAAGCAACTGCCTTTTTTTTTTTTTAAGATTTTTTATTTATTTGAGAGAGTGAGAGAGAGAATGCAAGCAGGGAAGAGGGAGAAGCAGACTCCTGGCTGAGCAGGCAGCCTGACTCGGGGCTCAATCCCAGGACCCTGAGATCAGGACCTGAGCTGAAGGCAGATGCTTAACCAACTGAGCCACCCACATGCCTCAAAAGCAACCCCTTTTTGTATTTCAGTCAGTGATCTTTAAAAAACTGAAGATTTCGAACTAGTAACTGAAAATTTTTGCTATACCAATTAAACTATTAAAATAGGTTTTATGAGTTTTCCTTGTTCTAATGATTAAACACATGCAAAAAATACAACATGTTACTGCAAATTGAAATTACATGAAAAATTTTCAAAGTATTTATAAATATTATCTTTATTTTCCAGAAATATGTAATTCTTAGATATATATTAGAGAGTTTCAAGTGTAAATATTAGAAAATATGATTCACACTGGCTTAACTGATAACAAAATCACCAGCTCATTTCACTAAAATTCCAGAGATAAGCTGAGCCACGTGAGTAGGAAATCACCCCATTTCTGTGAGTATCACATGGCTGTCCAATATTATGTATACTGAATGTATTATTGGGGAGGAAGAATTTACTCTGCTGTTCAAGGTCCTAACTGGACTAAGAATCAAATTGACGTGAGACAGATTCACTGGACAAAATCGAATTTATCTCCTATATATGGGGAATCCACGCAGACATGGAAATTCCAAGACAGTCAGGCAATAGGAGGCTTATATGAGCTAGGAGAGGGATAGGGTCCTGAGACAGCAAAGGGAGAAAGACCAATAGCAGGAAGGTAAGAGGAGGTGTTTGGAAAACAAAGGTTGCCCTATTGAGCTGGTTAAGTTTCTTAGGTAAAGAGGAATTTTTGTTAAAAACTTTTTTCCTGCCACAGGCAGACAGTTGAGAGAGAGGTATCTCTCTGAATCTGCTGGGTTTTGATTGCTTTTAACTCAAAATAATGTTCATGCCAAAGGAGCCCATCTTGGGGCAGCCTACCCTTGCCCCTACAGTGTCAATAAAATAGTCCTTCATGGTGGCAAAGTGATGTTAGCCATCCTAGTTTCACATATATACCTCATGGCATCAAATGAAAGAGAGAGCGCCTCATTTCTGGAGGCTCCCTCATTTTAGGGGGGAACAACGTACTTCTCACAAGACTTCAGTAAATATCCTACCTCTTTTGCTTTGTGTCAAATGCCCATGCTAAATCAATGCTAATTAGTTTAGCCCTGGTTCCTAAACAAGATACTTCAGGAGTTGAGTAAACTTGGCTGCACACTGGAACCACTTAAAAAATGCTAAGACCTGCATACCACCCTGAGAGATTTAGATTTAATCGGCTTTGAATGCAATTTGAGCTTTAGGATTTTGAAAAACTAGTATGTGATTCTAACGTGTAGTCAAAGTTGAAATTCACTGTCTTAGAGCAGTCAGACTCACCCTTGACATGGGGATTCAGCATAGGATCAACTTCCCATTTAGCATGTGATATACAGAGGAGGGAATAGATACCTGAATAAAATCAGTTATATGAAGAAATAGGCAAGGGAGAATGGGTGTCGTATAGATAACTGATAATGTCCACACTACTTTCCCAGTTCTATATTGCACTATATATAATCTGAAATTAAAAATAAAAAGACTTTGGCATGGGAAAATCAGGTTATATATTTAGAGTTTAGGAGGACACAGATGAACATAAATTACATTAAAGCCTACTCTAAAATGTATAGATTTATGTATAAAAATAGGAAACAAGCAAACATTCAAAAATTCCAATATATTTGTGTTCTCTACTAATAAAAACTTTATAGATATAATAAAAATGGAAAAACAGTAAACTAATATTGTCATAAATGTTAGTGGATCTATTTATTCAGTTAAAATGAACATAATACCTGGTGTTGGAACAGCTATTATCCTTAAAAACATTAACATATTGTCTGGTTTTAATGGCAGATGTGGGAAACACTTTTTAATGGAGACATTGAAGAATTTTATTAAAGTGAAAATATGTGGGAAAGGGATAAACATTTCATTCATTGCTAAAAATAGCATATTATTTAGTCAGATGTTGAATAAATTACTAAGGAAATGGGATGCAGACAGGTAAGATTTGATGGAGAGAGAACAAGAAAGCTTTTAAAACAAAGCAGAATGGGACCTTAATCGGGATGGTCAGTTGGACAACAGCATAAATGCCTTGGGCAGCTGGCGAATGGCAGAGTCAGCTGGTGGAGTTCCATATCTCAGAATTTTACATACTTCACGATTGCACCTTCTAGTGGCACTGGGATTAATATATTACCAAATATTCTGAAGTGTAACACTGTATGTAATAGAGATATAAATACAGTAGTCTTTATATATTTAGAATTTTTGAATTTCAAACTTAACTTTAGAAAATCTGGAAGAAAAAATTAAGCCCAATAATATACTACTCAAATTAGAAAATATTTTCATATTTGAAGTGAAATGAAGTATATTGATTGATAGTTTGTACGCGTCTGCACTCAAAACAAAACACTAAAAGATCATTTGTTTTTGTTTACGCACAATCAAGCTCTGGAAAGCAATATTCTCTTTCAGCAACTTGATATGTTCAATTTTCCAGGCTTCAGTACCACATATGTCAAAGTTGGGGCTGTTATTTCCACCATACAACTTTTCTGCTGAGAGTAGTCAACTTGACTTGGCATTTACTCACTCCTAAAGGCATCCCAAAAGGAAATGAAATCATTAGTGTCACCCTACAAAATATTTACAGAAGAGAACCTCTACATCACTTTATAAGAAGTCGGATATCTTACTGCTGAGCATATGTAAAGAAATAATAACCTCTCCTTCAATAAATACCTCCAGTTCTTCATTTAACCAAAATTTATTTCTATGATATCACTAATGACACAGTATTCTGAAAATTCTTCCTAAGATGTCAAATTCATCATAACTGTCTAATAAGTTGACTTTTCTTATATCCTTTTTAAGTGAACAACAACAAAGAAGGAAGATAGCATTAGTCTTTGCAACAGGAGGGTAATATCATACACTTCCTGGAAATATTATGGATATAAGCAAAATATAGTGTGAGGATTGGAGTGAAAAATGAGCAAATAAACAAAATTACAGAACTGTGTCCTAAAAATCTCTTCAGCATAATGGTGGAGAATCTGGAGAAGTGCTAATCTTATCTTCTGTTTTAGAGATGTGAGGGCTAGAGGCAAGAATCGCTTCTACCATTATAGGCCAGCCAAATTCAGAAGTTGCTGGTCTGGGGACCTTCAGGATTTGTAGAAAGCCTATTCCAGCAGAAACCCAGCAGGGAAAAGGGACTTTTCTCTGGTGCAGCAGCACTCTTCTTTCCAAGGAGGAAGGAAGCAGAAGCAAGGAAGATGGACACATCCACGTCATCACTTTGGCAATCATGCCAAGCTAAGCAGAAGGTTAATTGATGCACGATGACTCCTGGTGCTGTCACCCAGTAACAGAGCTGTCTTGCAAAGACAAAGTGAAATATGTATTAATCAGATTTCCAAAGAATGATGTTAAAAGGATTGAGGAGCCACCAGATTGACAGTGAGGGGATCCAAAGAGAATGCACTCACTTTCTTTATGGGCAACTACCATACACAGATCTCTATATGTGAAAGGTAAAATAGAACAAATAAAAGAAAATACAAAAACCATGGGCTGCCAACCCATGCTACAGAATGAAAGTAGGCTTCAAAATTAGAATGAAAAGCAAGCGACTAAAAAAAGAAGGTGTTTTATTCTAAGAATATCACATGATTCGAGTGAAAAAGTTATTGGTACAGAATTATATTAAGAAAAAAAAATCTCCGTCTCCCACCCAACACATTGCTCAATATGTCATATTTAATAATAATAGCCTTAAAGTGTCCACTGTGTCTCAGGTACTTCTCTAAATATTTTATGGGTAGTAGCTAGCATAGTCCCTAACATAGTCCCTACCTGAGAATGATATTTTATTGTACCCATTTTTAGAGAATGGAGTCTCCGAGATAGAACATATTCAAGTTTACATAGCTACTATGAGGCATTTGACTCCAGAACACCTGACCTTCTGATACATATTTTTACTCCATATACCTTACTGCCTCTTGTAAGCCTCTAAAAAGTTTCTGTAATTACAGAAGTACATAAGTATAAATATTATGGCACAATTGGAATTAAATTTATATACTGTAGCTTATATGGTATATAATAGCATTTTAAAATGATATCTTTCTAACTCATTACATATAAAAGTGTATCATTTATTTTAATTATACCAGATAGTATAACCAGTGCCCTTTTAATGTCATTTTTATTATTTTTGATTTTTAGCCATTATAAACAACAAAATAGAAAAGAACATAAAACATATTCCTGTGTCCATGCATGTGTATATTTCTAGAAGTAGAATAAAAGCATTTGGCACTCACTCAGTGAACGCATCACAGATTTAATTCCCCAGGAATCAACTCTGAGACAGAAATTGGCATGCTGGAAATTTATTGTAACATACTCTTGATGTATGTGCAGTGCTTTTATATGTCATTTTTATCACAATGAAGTTTTTTTTGAAAAAGAAAACTTATGTGGACATAAAAAAGATGCATAATCAGACAGAAGCAGAAGGTGAATTGCCATGGAAAGACAGTGGAGGCTCCCCAATCCCACTGGGAACTCTAGAGCAGGGATGGCCCAGTAGAGTTGTCCCACATTGAGGCATGGGGGCTTAGACTTCGTATTCCTGCACGTACCAGTCATTGGGTATGAGCTGTCCCAAAAAAGAGAGTGACTTTGAGTGAAGTGGTTCTTTTGAGCTAAGGGCAACTTCTATAGCTGTGATCCACCAAAGTTCCCAGGAACAGGGAAAATGAGGGCTTTAGTACTAGGTTGAACTATATGTCCACTAGCACGTATAGTTAATAATATAATATTGTGCACTTTAAAATATGTTAAGAGGATAGATCTCATGTTAAGTGTTCTTACACAAAACATACACACAAAAGAACACAAGAAAGTTTTGGAAAAGATGTATATGTTTATTACTTCGATAATGATGATGGTATCACAGATGTATGCATATGTCTAGACTCATCAAGATATACTCACTAAAGGTGTACAATTTTTGTCTGTATCAACTGTACCACTATACCTGTCTATAAAGGTAAATAAATAAATGAAAGAAGAAAAAGAAAGAAAGAAAGAAAAAAAGAAAGAAAGAAAGAAAGAAAGAAAGAAAGAAAGAAAGAAAGAAAGAAAAGAAAAGAGAAAAGAAAGANAAAAGAAAGGGAAAGAGAAAAAAAATTTACCTCGATATCCGCAGATACATTTGCTTCTTATAAGTTCTGTAAAATTCTATTCCAGAATTCTAGTTAGCTTCTTTTCTGGGGATAAATTATAACAGGATGAGTAGTAAATTCTAACACCTACCTCTGCAGCTGGTCCACAGGCCATAACTAATATACTTCATCTCTCTCCTCCCAACCCACTTTATATTCTCTTTACCATCAACTGGAATATCTCTGGTCTTGCTCTAACCCTAGGTATGTATGTAATAATTCATCTCCTGGGGTTTGCCGTCACTAATACCACTAATAACTCAAATACTACAGAACTTGTTGAGTTTCATAGTGCAAAAGACAAATCTACTTGCACTTTGGCCTGAACCTGTTACCAAGTCTGCTCTGGGATTCTTTTAAAGCTGCCAGCCATTTATATCCCTAGGTCAGTGGGTTGGAGCAATATTTGTGCCATTATAATCGAAGAGGCCTTCCAAGTGTTGTACTTTCCTTCTAGTGGTGTATGCTATAAGGTGCACTAATTTGTCTTTAGTGTGTGAAATATAAGATTGAATAATTTGTCCTTAATTTGGAAGAGATATCCCAGCATGCTTTAGAACATTGGATCTCTGACAACTTCATTTGTGACAGGACCTTGAGTCTTCATAAGGTTTATTTGTCACCCGCTGGAACGTGTGTATTTCATAAGGTTTTTATCCTATTTACCATTTATTGCTCATCCAGTTTGAATAACATAATAATAAATAATGTCATAAACATTCAGATCAGTGTGACAGTCTGCAGAATGTCCAGACAGTCCAATTACATTCAAATTATATTATGATACAGTGGGAGAGATAGTGTAGCCTTATGACATTAGATGTATACCATATTCTGTTCCAAATGAATGTACACTGTTTCTGACCCTCCTGCCTAATAGGAAAAGAAAAGAAAAGAAAAGAAAAGAAAAGAAAAGAAAAGAAAAGAAAAGAAAAGAAAAGAAAAGAAAAGAAAAGAAAAGCATTCTGCATTCTTGGCCACATCCTGTGTACCTGAGGCCGTGTTTTTCTGTTTGATCAAATATGCTATCTAGAACAATGGCAGCAATTGAACTACTACTTGGTTAAATTTGAGTTGTCTGTTGTCGTCTTCAAAGTGATGTATATTTTTTTGTAAGGACCAATCTGGTGAATGGAGTGGAGAAATGATAGTGGATCTGCCTTTTCCTTCAAAGGTGGTGTCATTTCTGCTTTTCCCCTAGGGTGCTATGTTGTTTTGAATTTATGTTACCGGCGGGAGAGTAGGAGTTCAGTGAAGAGACAGGTTTAGTGGCTTCCAGTTAGCATTCTTTATAATTCTAATCCCCAGGCAAAGAAATGGTGTGAAAGTTCTACTAACTAAAAAAATAAGTCTATTTCAAGTATATGTTTAGAGCCTGAGAAATGGCAGTTGGAACTAGTGGACCCACTATGAGCTATGCCTGAGTCAGGCACATTTATTCCTTTGCCTCCATATGCCTCCATTCTAAAACTAGGGCAATGAAGCTTCTGAAACGTAGATTTCAATGGTACATTGAACTCAAGTCCAACATCCTTGAAATGTTTGCCATTCTTTCTCCTAAATGTAGTTCCAAAAGTAAATGGCTGTAGATCCTGTTGGTGGAATCATTGCTATATATTGTGGTATTATAGTATGTTTTCTCCTGGGCACCCGGCCTCTCCTTCAACCAGTGGGTTTGAGGTCTGAAATCTGGGCAAAGGATCATGTTTAGCTGGAGAGGCTGCTCCTAACCTCCTAATTATCCAGTCTTGATTTATTCTGATTATGTAAATTGAAGAATATCTTTATCTACTAATCTGTCCTGCTCCCAGAGACAGTGTGTTTTTTTAGGTATCTCCGTGGCTTTCTGAGGATCGGGAACCCCCTTTCTATCTCTCTAACCTTGGTCATCATTATAATTTTACCCTACTTGCTCTGAAGATTATGTGCCACCACCTACTCCTTTTAAATTCCCCCAATCCTATCATCTCCACAGAAGCCAGTTTTGGTAACAGTATCTCCTATAATCAGCCTTTGTGTGCAAGAGACGACTAAGATTCTCAATGAAATTGATGCTCCTCTGAAAAGCGTATGTATCACCACTTTGATAAGAGTGGTCTCCACACCCTCTTGCAGAACAAAACCAGACTTGTGCCCCTACATAAAATACATAGTTTCCATGTTTATTTTTCTGAGCTTTTGATTTATTTTTCCATTGTTTACTATAATACTTCTCGTAATTCTTCCTTAGTTATTATGGAGCATCAATTAATAAGAGCATCCACGGATTGACTGGCCAAGTGTCAGGAAGGGTCCAGTCAAGAAATAGGATCATGCATATAGATAACTTCCACATAGTTCCTATGACACAGATGACCCTTAAGTGTCATTTTTTGTGAGATTTCTCTGCTTCTCCTTCCTTCTTATCTCTGTTTCCCTTATTTATTCCTATAATCTCATACCTCCTTTAAAAAGAAATAAAAGGCAGTGTGAATATTATCTAGGATATTTTAAAGGAGATAGTTTAAATTTTAATGAAAAAATGGGCCTAAATAATTTTTATATTTCTAAAAACTTATTAGCTTTCTTCTTAAGTATGTTTATTTCACATATTTTTGACAATGGCTAACCAAAATTGTGCTACAGTTAATAATTAATTGTATTATATATCCTAGAACTAAGGATGCATGATTGGTAATTAGAGTATAAGTTGCTGATACATATATATGTCAAACACAAACACATATTTTGTAACAGATATACTATTTATTAAACTGCTAGTCCCAACAACAAACTAAAGATTTATTTCATTTCTTATTTGCTTATAATACATTTTCAAAATGTATGAAAGTACTTAGGCTTTTGCTTGCTCAGTTGATTTTCTTTTGAAACATAAGTCTGACATTTATTAAATTTGGAGTTTAAAATGTTTCTCCCTGTAAAATTTCTGCCATAATGCACATTTATGAATTATTTTTCAAAATGTTCATACATTTATTTAAGTTCCACATCTCAGTACTTTCATTCCGTTAAATAACACTCTGCCTCTTATTTTGTATTCTAAATGTCTCCTACTCAAACTGTACTTGAAAGAAAAAAAATGTAGAGATTTTATATATTCTCCAACTGTATTTAAAATGTTATATATATTTTTTAAATGCAGTTTGAATGTTTGAACCCAATGTTATACTTTATATTATACATTGTCATTCACATGCATACATATACTTAGATAAAAATTTAAAGAGTAAAAAGGTACAACTATAAATTTATCTGAATATTTAGAAAATTATATTTAAAAGCAGACTTACATTGACTTATCCAAAGAATCCATTTTGGGAAAAACCAAGAGCCAGAGCAGTACTTCTTTGCTCAGGAAAACTGGCACACCATCAATTTGTTTTGTTTACACACACAAGCTGTCAAAACACAAAAATGAAATATAAAATCTAAGAATTTAAAGATATTAAATTTATACATTTTAAATCTGAACTACGGTTATGATTAAAGTTGACTTATGCAATTATTCATGTCACTCATGTTTGTAGCATTAGCCATATTCCTGTACCAATGGGTAAACCCAGAGGACAGTAGCTTCAACTATCTTGTACTCGGCCTTTTTATGCAAGTGTTTTATTTTACCTTGTTTAGATTATTATTAAAAAATTCACTTTCTTTTTTTAAAATTTTCTTTCAAGATTATTTTCTTGTTTGTTCTAGCTTTAAAAAACCTACTAAAATCTGACCATCTGTCTCAGTGATCAAATGTCCCATTCTTATGTTTTCCATATTATGATTATTATGAAAAAATGTGCATCTCCTTTTACTGTCCAACATTTCGTTGGCTCTGTATTCTAGTCCCAGATTTAAGTGTATGAATTTTGGCTTTTCTCCCAAATACAACATGCATTTCACCAGATTTTCTTCGGGTTTTAAATGTGAATGTACTAGAGGTTTGACCCAATGTATTTTGTTTCTGCTTGGCTGGCACTTCAGCTTCTTGCTATGAAATGAGGAATCCTTTGAATCTTGAAAAAGACTAGAATTCTTTTTGGAGATGCTGATCAACAACTTGAGTTCAACAACTGTGAGAAAGTCTTTTCACACAGCACAGAGCTTAAATCATGTAGAATACTGTAAATATATAGATAAATAGAATTATTCCAAGGAAATATCCAAATAGTTCATTTACATCAAAATGTACATTACTTAAAAACATATAGAAAATAATTCTTTCAGTATAGATAAATGATGGATGAATAGTATGTATCCCAAATTATAAAGAAAGTATGTATCTTTATATATATTGTATATTTATGCATATATATACATATATATCCACATATATATAATGAGGCTTGACTGAATAGAAAGATCCTTTATCAATATTAAAATAGAAATTCTCAAATTCATGAAAAGTGTATACTCAATCCCTTCACCCTTAAAAAAAAAAACATTAAGACTTGTTTTTACCAATCAAGTACTTGTAGGTATTCTGACTAGTATGATTTTTTTTCCTACTTATTCTTTGCCATATAGGGGATGTTTTATAAAATACAGGTTCAATACAAAATATTGAAGAATATATCACAATATAGAGGGACTGTCCTGTATTTTTAATAAATTTACATTTTTGTATAAAAAGGCCAGTGTTAAATTTATTTGATGCTAATTTATTGCTGATAATAGTTGTTAGAATGGCCCTTGAATTTTTATCACAAGCCTTGATTTTTTCAGAGTTCAGTATTTGAATTTCTTACCACATACAGGACAACATCTTAAATCATGCAGTTAATTTAAGTGACTGTATATTAAGCATCAGTACCCTCTCCTCTTCTCCCATCCTCATTATTATCATTTCCTGTCTCATCTAATGGCTCCATTCTCTAATACTGAAGGTAAACTCCACCAAAAACTCCCTGTTACTCACTCTACCTCATCAACATATACTAATCATTGTCCAAATCTTCTCCAAACTATATCAGAAATGTAGTTCAAATATGGTATATATAATTAATGCCTTTGCGTAGGTCCTCATAATCTCTTATCAATAATAAAACAATAGCTTCCTGAATGATCTTCATGCTACTAGGCTCTCCCAGTTTTACCCATCTTCTACTCAATAGCGATCTGATTTTGTCACTACCATACTTAAAGGCAACAAGAAAATGTTAGTATCTTCAAGGGTAGAATGCAAAGGAAGGTAGTTTCTCTGTGGTTGCTGGAACTTTTTAGGCCATCTCCACTGTGTCATTTCACCCACATCAATCTTCTGCCGTTTTACATATTTACACTTTCATGATACTCTTCAGAATGGTCTTTGGTCCTGTTTTGTATTTTTAATGTTACTAATAAAATAAGTGGTTTACTTGAGATAAATTTTACTAGTCTAAGTGAGCTAAATGGTTTTCCACATTTTTTTTTTCCAGAAGGATTGCAGTGGTCAAGAGTATATTAGTGACCATCGTACAATTCATTATTTTTTTTAAGATTTTATTTATTTATTTATTTATTTATTTATTTATTTATTTGAGAGGGAGAGCGAGAGAGAGAGAGCACTAGTGGGAGTGGGGGGTGGAGACAGGAGAGAGAGAAGTGCCCAGGATCCTGGGATCATGACCGGAGCCAAAGGCAGATGCTTAACTGACTGAGCCACCCAGGCGTTCTGAATACATTATTAATATAGTTTTGTTAATGGTATACCTGATGAGATAACAATGAATGAACAAATAGGTGAATGGATAAAACAATAAAATAAAGAATGAATGACTTAGTTGAGTAGCCTATATTTTTTATGTCGTCTTTTTTATGTGCCCTCAACTTTTTAAGACATAAAAAAATATAATAATATCATTTTATTATTTCTGTTCTTATCATTTCTTTTTTACCTACCAGTTTTGATTGGGATTTTATTTTGCATATAAGTAATGGCTTCAACAAACAATAAGTGAATAAATTCGTATAAGAAGTCTTTTCAGTTATATATACTGTGAGATTTATATTTATAAGTTTATAGCCAATAAAGCTGGTATACTTATACAAAACAATTATACATAAATATTACCAAATAATATTTAGTCATTGCATATCAATATTTATGGTAAGAGGAACGTATAGAATGGTTAATGTTTAGAATTGTGAATCAACTAAAATTTCTGAAGCTAATGATTTTTTTTTGATGAATACTGCTTGTCCTATTTTATAACAATGACGTCTACTTTATTTTCTATTATTAGCTTTGGTTCTTTAAGTCAATATTTAAGAATTGAAATGTTGTTCTTACTTAGAAGGAATTCAGTGTATTTTATGCCAGTGAATTTTTGGTTATCTCACCAGGGAAGACAGCAAATTAGAATATATTAGTCTACCTTTAAGTACACATTAAATTAGTTTTCAAGTGTTTACTACTGGAAATCATATATTCAAAAAGTCATAGAGTACATGTGTTTGCTTGTTTGGTTTTTCAATCCATAAAAACCCTGTTTCTAGCTGTGAGTTTGGAAAATCCTGCCAGTTCATACTGAATCCTGAAATTATTTCATGATACAAACTAAAAACCAGATTGGAGCCCTCACGTAAAACATGTATTTCCATCCATCAGAGACTCGTTTCTCTGATATGTATGAAAGCAGATTCAAATATATAAATGTGTAGGTCTGATGGTTAGTTATAAATAGTGACTTTGTTCTTTAGAACTCTATTTTCCACAAATATCCATTCATCTCCAGAGGCCTCACCTTGGCATCATCAGCCCTATTGACATATGGCCAGATGCTTTCCTGAGGATTTGATCCTTGTAAGGACACCACATGAAATCTTGGGCCACCTGTTATTTGAGAAGATAAAACAAACAGTCAGCACATATGTTAAATAGTCAAGCATTATTGGATACTCACAGGGAACTCTTTTAAAGTAGTCAAGTTGAATTTTTGTACTCATGAAAGAATACAAGAAAAAGAAAAATATTTATGCAACACCACTTAGAAGTAAAGCTACTTTAAATAAAATAAATGTACTGAAGCTATTTTGCTGGGATATGATATACTTATTTTTAACATTATTTCACAAGATACTGGGTAGTCTTATAATAGATTTGAAACCTTCGAGAAAGAAAAAAAGAAAGAAAAGAGAGAAGCTTGGAGGAAGAGTTCTAGGCTTCAGATCTCAAGTTTGCCAACCAAGTGGCTTTGGAAAAGTCATTTTTTCTCCTTTGTACTTCTGGCTATCTCATCTATAAGGTGAGAATTAAAAAAAAAAACACTTCTACTTATTTCAAAGCATTATTGGAGTTATCAAATTGAATAATTCGTTTGATCATTTTAAAATAAGGTGTGATTTACAAATAAATGTAAAGTGCCACTAGAAATTGAAGCAATCCTCATTGTTGAGATGCATATTTTATTTAAGCATAAATAGGATAGCAAATGCTTTTTAAAATTCTGTGACTGCACCTAGTTACCGCCATAGGTGGGAAGGCATTGTTGGTGTCAGGCATTATATACACTTTTTATTCATTTTATTATTTGATCTTTACCGTAATTCTCTGAGATTACCAATTTCATTAAGCTCTCTGATCTTCAATTTCCCAAATGAAAGAATTCAGGCAAGTCAATATGATTCCAACTGAAGACCGTATATCAATTAATATTTATAATATTTTCAGCATATATTATGTACATGAGAATATGGAGATTCAGATTCACACTGAGGGGCCAGAAGTTTAATTAGTGGAGGCTAGTCATGGAAATGTTTATAATATAATTGTTATCGATCAAAATTTTTAAAGGGTATGGCAAGCAAATTTTAGGGCAAGATGAAATCATGTGCAGGCTTAGCAAATAACTGACAGTATAGTGCTATTTGAATTCAAAAATTTCTGAGAGGATGACAGATACTAGATGGTTGACAGACCGAGCTAGAGTCTATGATATACAGACAAGATCCAAATGCTTTACTTTTGCTTTATTTGATTTCTCTTCAATTTTCCCACATTACTCAAATATTAGAGGAAAGATGTTTTTAAAAGCAAGCAAAACTGAAATGAAATCCAGATGCTTAGCATAAAGGAACACCTTGTTATAAATACTCTGGTGATTATAAGAATCACATGTTGCTAAAGATATTGAATTAAATATCATCTCGGGCTTATAAACAGTGAAAATTATTTTACATAAAAGAAATAATTGAGGAAATTTTCTCAATTGGTAATTAAACTCAATGGTTGCTAAAATTGAAATTGGTAGCACTGTTGTTCTCTCATCTGTCTCAGTGGCCTACTGTGTTAGAAATTTACCAAATGCCTCTTAAATCTTATTTTAGCCATTGCAGTCAGTCTTGCAGTAATATACATTGAATTGTCTCAGGAAATTAGGCAAACAATGTTTTTAAAGTATGTATAATTTATTAATCTTGTTATAAATAAAAATGCCACATATTAGTTCAATGTAATAATTCATTGAAAATGCAAAGAATAAATCTGAAGCAGTACTGTTCATAGTTCTTAAAATTTTATTTCAGCTGTGAGTGTACTTCTGGACGGGCTGGACAAAACTGTAGTGAAGAAATAAATGAATGAGACTCTGACCCATGCATGAATGGACCTCTTTGTCATGAGTCTACCATTCCTGGGCAATTTGTATGCCTGTGTCCCCCCTTTTATACTGGAAAATTTCGCCATCAACACTATAACCCCTGTGATCCACTCGGTGACCCTTGCAGAAACAACTCAACATGCTTGACTTTGGTAGATGGAACTCATTATTGTGTGTGTAGAGAAGGTAAGAGCTTATATTTGTTTTAATGTTTTTTTTTTTTATTTTACTCTTTTGTTTGATTTATTTTGTTTTTATGAGATTATGGCTTAAAAATGGGTGAGAGAAAACTCATATACGTTGGAGAATTAGGAAGTATTTGACTCCAAATATAGGTATATAAAAAGACTGGAGAAATAATCTAAAAAGTTAACCTAACTAGTATAGGGGGGAGAGGAAAAGGCAAAACTATAGTTTTTGGCTTTTGTTTGTTTGTTTGTTTTAAAGAAGTCTCTCATTGTTTGTTAACAGCTTCTTTTTCCTGAATAATCTTGTCTATTCAGTGTTCCTAACAATAGCAGTTAGTTAGAAGTGAGCATAGATAGAATCTAGGGTAATCAAATGCTTCACTGTAACTTTTTTCAGGGATCTATCTATGAACACCATTATTTCCACTTTGGTTGCCAAGCCAATATCATGTGACTCTGGTGGCTACTTTGTATCATAGAATAGAGTCTATGAAGAGGATAGAGAATTGGCAGATTAAAGGACGTTATTGGCAAACCTGAATCCAACTGTTCCGGAAGCAAGTTACTTCTGGCTTTCTGGGTCATATCAGCCAATAATAACTTATACTGTTTTGAAAGATGCTTTACTAGGATCTCTTCAGATGTAACTGAAAGAGGTCTGATTAGTGTACAGGTGGTCTATATAAATGTTTATTGCTCAGGTACTGCTTACTACTCAAGAGCCATTACCATCTTCAGCAGGAATGCTTCTGCCATAAAACTAGCACACTGTAGGTTTTAAGTATAACAAGAATGTGTCATAAGCACAGTATAAAGATCATATTGTATATAAAAGTCTACAACTGATACTTATTTTCTAATACCAACTTATGGCTTCATGTCTCTTTCCTTGTTACTAATTCTACTAGAAAAGAGGTTTATTAAAGATAAAGACATTACTTATTTACTCTTTGGTCCCAAAAATTCAGCTTAGACTATACCAGTTAATGGGTATCTTAGTCAAAGCTGTTTCTGTTTGTTTTTATAAATCCTCTAGAACTTCCTGATGTATAGGATAATCTATTATAAGGCTATAGAAGCAAGTTCTTGAATGTATGTACATGACAAAAACTTCTGGACCTTCTGAGGGATTGGAGCTACAAACTGGAGAGCCATTAGTCATCATTTTTGCAAAAACGACATAGCTTTATAAAGCAAATAATGTGGCCATACAGGGCATATGGACACATGTTTGCAGAAATGAGTCAGGAAAAGCAAGACAGGAAAAAATGTGAGGGGGACATTTGATACCCTCAAACCTCAGTAACTATAAAGTATATAACTTAAGTGGATAATTTCCTTTTAACAAAGATTGAGAGTGAAACTTTTTGAAATATTATTCAGTAGCAGGGGAGGAGCTAATTTATTCAGCAGGATTATTCCATGATGCTTTACTTAGCCAACTAATACAGTCTCAGAATATAAGTAAACATTTAATGAGAGGCAGCAGCATATTTCTTCAATTAAAATAAAACCTCCCAGGGTGCCTGGGTGGCTCAGTCATTAAGCGTCTGCCTTCGGCTCAGGGCATGATTCCAGGGTCCTGGGATCGAGCCCCACATCGGGCTCCATGCTCCACTGGGAGCCTGCTTCTTCCTCTTCCACTACCCCTGCTGGTGTTCCCTCTCTCGTTGGCTGTCTCTCTCTCTCTGTCAAATAAATAAATAAAATATTTTTAAATAAATAAATAAATAAATAAATAAATAAATAAATAAATAAAACCTCCTCTATTTTCACCAAAGATAGTTTTCTACAAGGTGGGCATGTTTTTTTTTCACATAAAATTTTTGATAATTTATGTGCAATTAATAAATGCATTTGGTGAATTTATATAATCTAATAAGAATCCTTTCCTGTTGTGGGATGAGGGAAAGAAATGTTCAAAGATATCATAAAACCTTATCATCAACTATCAAACTAGTAATAAGATTTTCCAGCTTCGCGAGCATCACAAACATATCTTGAGGACAATTTAGATGTCACCATTGTATATTAGTAAAATATTGTTTGTTTGTTTTCTTGGAATTTTATCATTCTACTTAAGCCTTTCAGAGAAATATGACCACTTCGAATTAATGCTTTGGATAGAGCGGCAGGTGGGCACAATGAATCATGTGTTTATCCCTTTCTAATTATGATTCAGCACAAAGACATATTTGAAGAGTACATTGTTTCTAAACTGTTTTGCTTCATATATACATTTGAAATTGAAAAATGTTTCTAAACCTAAGAAATTGTAGGAGTAAGTTTCTGTAAATGAGATCGAACTACTGTAAAAAATGTTTACTTACTGTTGACCGTAGTTGTTCAACCTCAGTAGCAGATCAAAAACTAAAGCCTGAGACATTGCTTTAAAAAGCTACCTCAGAATATTAAAAAGAGGTTGACTGTGGAATATTTTAGACCCTGTGCCCTGAGGTATTTAATACCTGTTGTTTGAAATAGGATCTACACCAAAGCCATTATATTATTTCTTAAAGAAAATATTCTGATCAAATTCCATTTTAAAAGGAGTGAAATTTAAAACCACAAAGAATTCCAAGACTTAACCTCTTATACAGATGTAGGCTTTGGAAGCTCCACTGGAATTCTTTGCAAGCTGTTGGTGTTTGCCAAGTGACTAGAATATAGGGCATCACAAGAAAAGAGATTTAAGGCTTAAGGTCTAGGAGTTCAGCATATGCATTTTTGAAATTCTATTCACAGTTTTTAGTCAGCCTGCAGGGTCTGTCACAATTTAAATATGAATATAGATAAAATCCCAAAGCCGGAGTAGTAATGTGACTATGTACTAGAAAACTAAATTATAAGTGGCATTAAAATTCACTCTAAAGAATGAGCAACTAGAATAACTGATACTTTGATTTATGCCAAACTGAATGCTCACAAAGTAAACTATTTTGCTTAGTGCAATTGAAACTTATAGTCAAAACCATCTAATCAATTTGGGTACAATGTGAGCTACTTAAAAATTATAGGTGTAGTAAAACACCACAACTATGGTGATCATGTTTTGCAGGAGAAAGTAAGGACAGTGCTTCTGTCTTCTGTATAGAATGGAGGTGAGTTAATTTGGTCCCTATGAACATTGAACATTTTCTAGCACAAAATAGGTAGACAGAAAAGCATTTAGCAGTAATAATTCAATACAGGTTTGTTTTATATGAAATCCTATTTGTTTAAACAATTTCTGTGGTTAAAAAAATCAGTGCTTTAATAAGCATAAAAATAGCACATAGAAAGATGAATATAATTTCATAAGATTTCTAGAAACAAATGGGGTTTACTGTAGGTACCTTATACTGTTAGCTTCTGATAATTTGTATGCAATTTACACACCCCAACATTTATTTTATGCTATAGTTTTTTTTTTTTTTTTTTTGCCTCTCTGCACTATGCTCTGTATATAACACATGCCAGTTTTGTAACTACATATTGGTAGTGTTCTAGAGATCTAAAAATTGTATTCTTTATTAACTGATTCAACAAGCATTATTGATTTCCTACCATGTGTCAAGTGTTGAGACAGGTTCTGGGGAAATTAAACATGGCAAAGACACACCCTCAAGGAATTTAAAGTTCAAGGAGAGACACATAAATTAACTATTAAAGTACAACATAGTAAGAGCTCTCTCGTACTTTGTGGATGCATACCCCACCTTTCTTATGTAGTGTGACAACTCTGAGTTATGTTCCACATGCTCTCTAAGAGGATCCCCAGCAGCCTTAGAGCCTTCATTGCCCACAGTAATAACCTGCTCTTTAAGGCCCTCTCTCCCCTATTTTATTTCTCCACTCCTTTGCAATAATTTACAGGATCACCTCTCAAATAAGGTACTTGTGTGCATATTATTTCCTCATATTCTTATTTTGGAAGAACTCAAGCTGAGACAGAGAGAAAACTCCATCCCTCTGACACTTATGATTGATCCATGTCAGCAGAGGACTGGAGTATTGACATTGAGAGCCTTTCCTTGGAATTGATAAGAGAAAAAGCTTTTCTCTTTTTGCTAGAGTTTTTCAGCTGGTGCATGTTCCCTTCACATAGAGATCTGAATGCAGTAGGGAAGAAATGTTTGTCAAAGAAGTTGTCCTGGCAGTTACTATGGTTCTTTCTTAAATTCTGCAGACTTCTAGGTATCCTTCCCAGTTAGGCTACTAATAAATGCCATTCCTTGTATAAGTTAGTATTTTTGTTTATAGTGTATGTGATCAAAAGAGTCATATCTAATGTGTACAGTAAAGGGAAGGAGGTAATTAAGTACAAGAAGCTGAATAAATGCAGTTCAACTTGCAGGCAGAAATGGAATGTAAGAATGCTATGAGGTTAACAGAGGTAGAGAGGACCTTAGATAAAATGCATGTGGATGTGTGTATAGCATGCAGTCGGATCGCCGTTACCAGCACATGTGTGTATATAGTGAGAGATTTAAAATCATTTCATGCTTAAAATAAATTTATTTTCTAATACTCTCCTTAAGAAAGTTTCTTTATCTTTCTGCTCTTGAATTATGTTTCAGTTTATAGGCAAGAACACAACCTATCCAGTACTTTCAATTTAATTTAAAAGGCTTTGTTTCCAAATGTAGCCACTTCATCCATATGTCTCCAAGGTGAAAGGAGCAAAAGTTTTTTGTTTTTGTTTTTGTTTTAAATGACACTTTACAAAGGATTAAAATGTGGCAAAGAGTACTTGTAAAATGTCTTAGTGGAAGGAAGAATCAGATCATTTACATGTGCTATTGATTTACAATCGGCATTCTAAGCTTGATGGATTTATAGTACCAGAGGAGGCAAGCAGTTGCATTTAGATGTGTCTATTACCCCAGTACATGTACTATTATTATGGTAATGCCACATTACCTAAGGTGTATAATTCCAGGCACCAAATAAATGTGTTACTTGACAATATAGTTTATCTAAATTAAAAATTATTCTTTTTAAATTTTTTTATTATATTATGTTAGTTACCATACAGTACATCCCTGGTTTTTGATGTAAAGTTCGATGATTCATTAGTTGCGTATAACACCCAGTGCACCATGCAATACGTGCCCTCCTTACTACCCATCCCATTCCCCACCCCCTCCCCTCTGAAGCCCGCAGTTTGCTCTTTTTGACAATTAAAAACATGTGCTTGTGTGGTAGCATGTGTGCATTAGGTTTAGCTGGCTGTAGATATTTATATTGGGGAAATTCTTCAAAGAAAATATATATTGCTACTAATTAACTTAAAAGCATGCCTGTTATTTGTTGTATTTTAAAATATGAGCTTTTATACTCATTTTTAAAATTTTTTCTTAAAATCAGTGTTAAAAAACCTTGTTAGGCCTATTAGAAATATTAGTTCTATCTTTTCATATTTCATAATGTTTGAATTTAATCTGCAACTATTTTGTAATATTGGTTAATTTTTCAAGAATGCTAACATTTGTATCACATCGTTTTAAAATAAAAATAAAACAATGTTTAAAAAACTTCTAACTCACCAAGAGAAAAATCTCTTTGTTTTTTGTTTTCATAAAGCTTTAAAATCTAGGTAAATTAATTTTTTAATTAAGAAAAAAATAAAAATAATGCCTTTCTAATGCTTTTGAAAATGCATTTTTTAATATGTTTAGTTTTTATTTTAACATGTGTGATTTTAACACTAATTTATTGAATACATGAAAGATATACTCTAGTTTTTCCCTATTTACTTTCTTTCCTAATTATTCCTAGTGGTATTGCTTCTAATGTGAGAGTTGTCAAGATATAGACCTGAATGACAAAATGTTTCCTCCTAAAGTTTCATGAAAATCTAACTATTGTTAATGTACTTTGTTCTGTGCCATCCCCTGAGGAGAATCAAATACAAAATGAATTTTTTTAGAAATAGAAAATATTAAGTGATTTAAAAAATTATACCTATAATCTACATTAATTTGGCTCCTAAACATGAACGGTAAGTTTAGTAACTTATGAAATATTTGGGGGGATGGGAAGATGTAAAAATATTAATCAGTCACATGCATTCTCTGTGACATGGTATAGGCAAGCCATTATAAGGAGAAGATCAAGAGATTCCAATCCGTTTGAGAATGTCCCATTATTTGTGTGTAAAACACTCTATTGCAGTTAATAGAGTCAGCAGGATTCTGGACAGGGATAAATAACAGGAAAGTAACATAGAATGAATTCACTATACTTAAAGTTTGACAGACTTTTAGCTGTCACTGCATATATTCAAAACAAATACCCTTCACACAAACAAATACTTCTAACACCAAGGACTATGGAAAGTGTAGTTTGGGACTAAGTATATATACATTTTTCTCTTTTAAATCCTCTGAATATAGGCTTTCTCAGCCAAACTTTGGTTTATTTTAAATGCAATCCGTGTCTACTTTATTTTTTTTCTCCCAATGTCTACTGCATTTTAGCAATCTAATTTCCTCAGCCCATTGACATATGTTGCTGGTTGGTAATAAAGCTCCATCCCAGAAATGTCAAACTAAATGAATAAGGCAAAATCACAGAAAACAAGGTTATTCTGTGAGCTTCCCGAGTATGCAGGTTCTGAATGTTCTTCTGATTTATCAGCCCAGCTGAACTCAGGAGGGCACACTGGTACTACTTCTCCAGCTAGTCAATGCCCTTGAGTCCCAGTGCCTCAAAGAACATTTCTAGAAACATCTTAATGTCAAAATACCCTGCCTCCCAGAGAAAGCTAGTCATGCTAAAAGTAGGAATGGTGTAATGCATCCAACTTTCTAAATCTTTAACTTGTAAAAAACAGAAACAAAACCCTACACTTAAAGAAAAAGCTTGTTATGTTATTTATAACTGCACTATAACATTTATAATTTAAATATGATAGCAATGGTGATTTATGAATAGTGAAATGTGTTAGAATTATAACTCACCTAAAATTAAGAGAACCATATTAACTCGGAAATAACTCTTTAATTTTGCTTTTAATGCTGAGGATACAATAGTGAGTACATGAATGAAATTACAAGCATGGAACTTCAGAGTTTAACTTGAAGGCTTTGATAATTGAGTAAGAAGAAAATAGGAAAAATTAATAATGATACTTGACCTAAAAACTGCCTGATCTACTAGACACGTAGGCACTGTAGATATCTTATGACAAGTGTTTCGTAGTGCATCTTTATTCCATCTTTCTACTTTTAACCCATCATCATCTCTATATTTAAAGCAAATTTCCTTTAGAAACTATGTAGTTGGTTCTGTTATTTTATTTAGCTTGGCTGACTCTGCCTTTTATTGAAGTATTTTAAAAAAAACAAAAACAAACTCATTTGAGGGTCACCTGGGTGGTGCAGTCGTTAAGTGTCTGCCTTCGGCTCAGGGCGTGATCCCAGCGTTCTGGGATCGAGCCCCACATCAGGCTCCTCTGCTGGGAGCCTGCTTCTTCCTCTCCCACTCCCCCTGCTTGTCTCTCTCACTGGCTGTCTCTGTGTTAAATAAATAAATAAATAAATAAATAAATAAATAAATAAAATGTTTAAAAAAACTCATTTGATGTAATTATTGATGTATATGACTTTAAATGGATCGTCTTGCTATTTGTTTTCTACTTTCTGTGGTACTTGTATCTCTACTTTGTTCCTTTTTACTCTTGCCTTCTCTTGGGTTAATTTTTAGGTTTCCATTTTAGTAGGAGATAATATCCTACTAAAGAGGCAGCCAGATTTTTTAAGAGGTAATATCAGCTTCCCAAACTCCAAGTAGAAGCAGGTTTTCCACTTGGCTTGGTGGTAGACACCACAGAGAACAGCAGTGGCTTGTAGCATGGTGTGAATGGATAAAGTAGGACAATCCTATGTTCTCTCGCTGGACTCTAAGTGAGGAAGTAGAGAGGATTTTCCACTCAGCAGTAGATGCCAAAGCTGAAAGATCATGATATAGAAATAGAGATCAAGGAACCTGTGCTATATCATCTTCATGCCAGTATCGTGAAGCTTTCAACATGAAGAGATATTTTAAGATACAAAGAAGAGGAAAGACTTCATGAGATGGTGTTAGGGAGGGAAGAGGACCATTTGTGTGTAGCTAGATCACCCTCTCTTTCAGATCCCAGTCTATGTGGATGCCAATACTAAATGCAGGTTTTGTAGAACCACTTGAATGAACTTTTGTTCTTCAAACTAAAAAATATGAGTAGGTATTGTCATTTATAATGTCACTGCAATTATTTCATACTTAATTATAGCACTGAAAAAGTAAGAGAAAGGAAAATCATCTTATTTCACACATTTTCTAACTAGTATTGAAAAAATATTAACAAGAAAAAAATGAATATAAGAATATATTTTATCTAGTTAATATCATCGAAATAATTGTTTAAATTGTCATCATAAATACTAAAATATTTAATGTATTTTAAAAAGTGATATGCTGATTTTTTCCTGACACAAATGTGTTGAAATAATTATAACTGCCTCTCGTAAGTCTGTATAATTTTTTTTCATGTTCTTTGTTTGTTTGTTTTTTTATATAACTGGCATGTGTTTAAATGGATGACTGATTATGTAGCTATGAATCAAAATAATTTGTTTTCTTTGAATCACTTGGATATGGAAAGTAATTAAATAATTTGCCTCATCTGCTAACTGCCTTGAATAAATTTGATCGCTGAAGCTCAATTTTACTTTAAGATTGGCCGTCATATTAATTCATTTGATTTCCAGATTGTTTTATTTCTTCTTGTTCAAACATTTAAATACCTTAAAACAACAGCAACATTTGCAACACCCTATTTTCCCAAAGGATTTAGTAAAGTATCTCTCCCTTGATTCTTTCATTTGAACTCATTAATTAGAAACTAGTGTAACTTTAATCATATGTGATGTGAAATAGAGTTGTATGAGAAGCTAGAGATGAGGTGTTTTCTTTCTTTAATTTTTTTTCTAAGCTTCCACTAAGAGCATATTCTGCGGACGCTTCACCACTGACTGATTTTCACACTCTAAAGTGAGGCTTGCTCATCTTTATCCATCTCGTCTCTCCTTGTAGGATTTGAGGATGAACATTGTGAAATTAATGTGAATGAGTGCTTCTCCCTTCCCTGTCAGAATTATGGTGACTGTGAAGATGGGGTCAACAATTTCAGGTAGAGAAAACCAAGAAATAACTAGATACAAGTTTATGCATCTAGATGTTTCTAAATGCATCCATGTTTATAATTTCAGTTGACAAATTGAACATTTCTGGTTATTAACAATTTGCCGTGTTATAATTATTTGAAGCTTTGAATGTATATGTTTATACTAATGGAGTTATTAAATTTCTTGTTTAAAATTGCAGACCTGGGTTTTCTGGACCTCTATGTGAACTTGAAACAAATGAGTGTTCTTCTAGACCTTGCAAAAATAATGGAACCTGTGTGGATCTGAGAAACAGGTTAGAGGCTACATTTTACTTAATCAATTATTTTATATATGATATTTAAATAATAAAATGAATGTATATGTACCCATCATTCAACCTAAGCAGAACCTTCCCCATATCCTCCCCTACTTTTCCACCCAGCTGTATTGAATATCCTGAATTTTGTTGTTGTTGAACCAAGATTTTATGTTTAAGTTTTTATTTAAATTTCAGTTAGCATGGTGTAATATTAGTTTCAGGTGTACAAAATAGTGATTTAACACTTCCATACAACACCTGGTGCTCCTCACAAGTACACTCCTTAATCCCTATCACCTATTTGACCCATCCTCTTGCCTTTAATATATAGTATTAGCTATTTGTATACCTGCCTCAACAGAACACTTAGTCTGCATTTAATATACCTGACATAATATTGTATATAGTCTTCAGAAACAATTCATTATGTTGAACATGACATTTCTGCACTAATGCATCTATCTGTTGCTCATTTTTAACTGTTGTTCGGTATTCATTTAAATATGTGTCAACATTTATTTATCATTCTTCTGATCATAGCTGTCTGGGTTGTTTGACTCTTCTTTCTTAGAAATAATAATACTATTAAGGTTTTCAAATATTTCCCCAAATACACAAGTACTAGTGTTACTTTAGATTTCATACCTAGAAATGGAATAGTTGGATTATTGGGTAGATGTTTTCACATGTATTATATCATTTTTTTTTCCATTTCACTTTGAAATGGAATATTCATATTCTTAGTGAAAGTGAGTAAGTGTCCCTGTTTGCATTCTTTGGGTTTATATGCTGTATGTAAAATTATATATTCTTGTTTGTTTGTTTTTTCCTGCATTCTTATCATAACTTGTGAGTTTAAGCATTCCTTCATCCATTTTAAGATATTTAATTTTTCCTTTCTAGAAATGCCTATTTATGGCATTTTCCCAGTTATGTTTTCTTCTTGTTGATTTGTAAAAATCTTTATAAATTTTGATTATTACTGCTTTCATTAGTTGTATTTACTGAAAATATGTTCTGTTGATTGTGGCTTGACATTTTACCTTCTCTATGATAAGTTTTGAGTGCTAAACTTTAATTTTAATGTATTCAAATTAATCAATTTGCTTATGGTTTGCCTTTTTTATCTTGTTTAAAAATGTTTACTTAAAGAGCCAATAACTATTCTTATCAAACTTTTCCAAGAAATAGAAGAGAAAGGAAAACTTCCAAATGCATTCTATGAAGCCAACATTACCCTGATAACAAAACCAGATAAAGACAACACACACAAAAAAAACTACAAGTCAGTGTCTGTGAAGAACATAGTTACAAAAATCCTCAGTAGCAACTCAATCCAATAATATATTAAAATTAACAACTGAATCCAATAATACTTTAAAAAGAATCATTCACCTAATCAAGTAGGATTTATTCCAGGGATTCAAGAGTGGTTCAATATTTTTTAAAAAGTTTATTCCAGGACAAAAGAATGTTGCTTATATTTCCTTTTAAAGCATTTAAAGTTTCACCCTTCATATTTAATCCAATTTATCTGGAAATTATGCACTTGCACGTGTGTGTGTGTGTGTGTGTAAGGTAGGATTTTTAAGTTCATTTTTGCATATGATTAACTAATTGTGCCTGCTATATGTATTGAATAACTTCATCTGTTACTTACTGCTGGGCCTGATCTGCAATGCTTTCTTGGTTGCAGAACAAGTCCCCATATACTAATATGTCTATTTCTTTGCCTCTATTCTGTTTCCTTAGTTCAATTAGCTGTCCATGTGCCAGTACCATAAATCTTAATTATTTACCTTTCAAATATCTCAGTACTGATAAGGCAAGAAATCTCATATTTTTAATCTTCTTCAGGAAGCTTTAGTTATTTTTGACATTTTTTTTCTGTTATGTTATGTATTGCATAAATCCCTACATCTAAACAAACAAAGACCAAGTAGAATTTTTATTGGGATTTCATTGAATTTGTAGATCAATTTGAAGAGAATTGACGTGTCTTTATTTAGGTCTTCTAAAATATCTTAAAAAAAAAAAACAGTTGGACAAATTCAACTGGATACACATTAATTAGGATAAGTAAGACTCATTTGCCAGGTCACCATTGCTCTCCAGACACCAATAGTTATATTTGTTTATCTTAATAGAGAGCTACCATCTAGAATTCCTCTCACAATTTATATCATAACCTGCTTAGGTTTCTGATAATCTTCTATTATTTCTATTATTTTCTGTGGCCACCTGACCTTTGCACTGTCCAGTCTAATGAAGTAAATGGAGACATGCTTTGAATCACCTCTCTTTAACTCAAAAGCCTTTGAAGGGGACACTAATCACTACAAGTCCCATAGGGATACAGAATTGCTTTCAGTTTAAAATCTTGATAAGTCTAAAGGGGCATTTCAAGATCTCCCCATTTTGCTTTCGTGCATAGTATCTCTTATTCCCATGTGGAAATTCTATTACTAAGTATTTGACTACACTATATATTCAGGGACTATGGAGGAAAATGAAATGAAACAACAAAAGATGGATTTATAATCCATCTACCAGACCTAAATAATTGTGCACACTACTAGTGGAACAATGGTATTTCAAAGATAAGCATAAGTTCAGGGCCTTTATCTAAAAACTCCTGGAAGGCCTGAATATCATTCTTTCATCAGTGAACAATCATAGTGGTAAATGGCCTCAGAACCCTCTGAGGAAGGCTTCAGGAAGATACATGGAACACTTGTGACTATATATCAAGATCCTTCTTCAAAAAGGTCCTACTCTCCTTCAGTTGAGGCACTGAGTCCATGACATAGTATAGGTCCGAAGTTGTGTAAGAGGCTTGAAATCCTTACAAAGGCAAATTGAATAGTGTGTCTGTCCTGCAGACCTATATAGTTAATTCTATATATGTGAATAGCACCATAACATATTGTCCATGTATTTTATTTCTAGAAACTCATCACTGATTAGCCACTATCAAGGATGTCTGAATCAATCCACCAATCACCAACTGTTTCTCTGATTTATGGGGCTATTTGCTCATTTTTAATCTGATAGTCAAGCATATCCAACAGTTTTCATCCATTCTTGGATCCCATTATTCTAATTTGTATCAGGGAACCCAATTTTACTGTAGCATCTCACATTATCTCCAGCCTGTAAAGGACATTAACCACAGAGTTCATCAAGACAGTAGTGCTGCCCTCATGAACCCTGTTCTTGATCTTGGTGAATGGAATTTCTTCCGAGGAGATAGGAAGACCTTCCTGCATTCTCTTGGGATAGAAATAAAGAGGTAGCTGAACAGCTTTCTCATGATAGATCCATTCAAACATTTCTATAAAAATAAGCCTATGAATAACTCCTTTTAATATGTACCAAGAATACTCTGGCACTTCTACCTCCTCAGTCTAAGCTGGAATTAACTCCTGTTTTTGATTAGCCAATTTAACACCATACCCACATGCTAATATTAGCACATTGAATCTTCTCTCTCCATCCATGTCAATAAGCTTAACTCATTTAAGTTTTATATTTCTTCTCCTTTGGTCTGACTACCTTAGGGTCAATCCCACACATGCCCCCCAACTTTGTGACAATACAGATTTGTGGGGTTATGCAGCTCTTCTAGTGTACAGGCTAGCTGTTCCCAGTCAAGTGTTTCCATCTCTCATCAGCAAAGTTGGAATCTAATCCTTTTTATGGGCTGGAACCAATGAGAAATGTTGGGGAGTGGGCCCCAACTGGCGACATTTTATAAGTCAACTCCGTCAGCGCATTTAGAGGAAGGCTTGTATGCAAAGAAGCACAGATTCCATAAGAAACAGGAGAGGTTTAACCTCTATCACTAATGGAGATTAAAGTGAATTCAGAGATTTAAGTTCCTTTGCCATATCTATCCTTTGTCTACAGTGGGTATGAACTCCTTCAAAGTTACTATTTTGTACTGGTTTGCTGTTGTTGCTTAGCAGAAACTGAAAACTCATTGGTTAAACATAGTTATTATATATTAATATTTTCACATCTGTGGTTTACTGGTATTTGGCTCTAATATAGGCTGGGTTCATCTAATTTTCTCTGGGACATAGCTGGGGAGGAAGAAATGTTTCACAGTCTGTTAAGTCAGCTGAAATGGCCGTGCTCCAACTGTCTTTCATTTTTATTGGACTAGCATGTTCTCAAAGAGTTGCAGAAGTTCAAGAGAACAAGCAAAAAACAGGCAAAATCCCTTAAGCCCTCAGCTCTGAAACAGTGCCCTTCATCCTTACCTATAGATGACTGTGCAAAAAAATAATTGTAGCCATTCCTGAGGGTGTGGGGAAACGCTCTTCCCATGATGAAGCTGTGGCTAGGAAGAAGAGTGGTAAAGAATTAAGATAAAAAATGCTATCAACCAAAATGAAGATAGGATTACTAACTGGAAAATAAGCTCACAGAAAACATGCAGACTGAGGCATGGGGCATTAACTGCCTGGCATTCCTAATTTGCCCTGCGTGGGACTTAGGAGATAGCCCTGAGTGAGGGACTAGAATGGAAATGAATAGTAGAATCAAAATGATTTTACAAATATAAATAAAGGTATTTCACATCAGTTAATTATATGGCTTCTAAAGACCAGTTTTCCAAGTTCCAGTATGAGATCTCAAAGAGTTAGAGGAGGAAGTCAGCCAAAATGCCCTCTGCTTAAAAGAGAACTCCCATGGTTGATTCATGAACACAAGAACTGTGAGTGCATTTACAGAGAACTGAATTGATTATAAAGTTGATGTTGACTCTTCAATCTAGCTGATGACATTAAAGTGTTTCTCAAACTGAGAATATCCTAAAAAGCTTGATGGAAAATAACCAAACACTAATGGTGAACAATCTGGCACCCAACATGAAGAGTTTTTGTAAATATTGATCCTCAAGCTCAGCTCATGTATAGGAAAAACAATACAATATATTGACTGAACCATAACTGAACCAGTCTCTTCCTGTTAAGAAACAGATCTTAGAGGTTTCTGGATATGACTTTTGACCACCTGATTAGTGTTGAATCCACCCAGTGGCCATCATCTTTTTCCAGAGGGCCTCCCCAGAAACCGGAAATGTAAGAAAGGATATGGAGGTGACTATTCAGAAACATCCTTTGAAGATGATTATGTAATAAACGGGAAATATTTGGACCTCCAAGGTGATTTCCCTGTGGATAAAAAAGAAATGGCAGCTACTTTGGAATTTGGCAGGTTCTTGCAAAACTAACAATATGATCCAAAAATCACACTATGTGGTATTTACCCAAATGAGTCAAAACTTAGGTCCACTCAAAAACTAACACCCAGATGATTATAGCAGCCTTATTCATAATTGCCAACACTTGGAAGCAACCAAGATAGCCATCAGTAAGTGAATGGATAATTAAGTTGTGGTATGTTCTGTTCAGACAATGGAAAATTATTCGGCACTCGAAAAAAATGAGCTATCAGTCCATGAAGACGCATGGAGGAATCTTAAATGCATATTACTAAGTGAAAGAAGGCAATCTATAAAACCTTACATAGAGTATGATTCCAACTATATAACAATTTAGAAAAGGCAAAACATTGGGGACAATAAAGAGATTGTGGTTTCTAGGAATTAGAGAATAAGGAGGGATAAATAGGTGGATCTCAGAGGATATTTAGGGCAGTGAAGCTATTATGTATGATATTATAATGATGCACACATGCCATTATACATTTGTCAAAATCCACAGAATGTACAATGCAATGAGTAAATCCTAATACAAACTATAGACTGAATGATAATTGGTATGTCAGTGTAGATTCATGAATTGTAATACAATGTACCATTGGTGGGGAATGTTGATTGTGGGGAAATCTGCTTCTCCCTCTGCCTCTGCTTCTCCCCATGACTTGTGCTGTCTGTTGCTCACTCACTCTATCAAATAAATAAAATCTAAAAAAAAAAAAAAAAAAAAAAAAAAAAGTGCTCCTGTTGCTTCACATTCTTATGAGCATTTGGTATTGTCAGTGTTCTAGAGTTGGGCTATTCTAAAAGGTGTGTAGTGGTATCTCATTGTTTTGATTTGCATTTACCTCATGACAAATGATGTGGAGCATCTTTTCATATGCTTATTTGACATCAATAGGACTTCTTTAGTGAGGTATCTGTTAGGATCATGGGCCCTTCGCCTGGATGGCTCAGTGGGTTGGTTAAGCGACTGCCTTTGGCTCAGATCATGATCCCAGGGTCCTGGGATCAAGCCCCACATTGGGCTCTCTGCTCAGCATGGAGCCTGCTTCTCCCTCTCCCTCTCCCTCTGCCACTCCCCCTGCCTATGCTCTCTCTGTCAAATAAATTAAAATTAAAAAAAAAAAAAAGATCATGGGCCCATTTTTAAAAATTGAATTGTTTGTTTTCTTATTGTTGAATTTTAAATGTTTGTATGTTTTGGGTAATAATCCTTTGTTTGTTATGTCTTTTGCAAATATCTTCTTCCAGTCTATGGCTTTTCTTGTAATTCTCCTGACACAGTCTTTCACAGAACAGGAATTTTAATTTGAATTAAGCCCATCTTACCAATTCTTTCTTTCGTGGTTCATATCCTGGTTTCCTATCTAAATGGACAACCAGACCCAACATCATCAAGATTTTCTCCTTTCTTCAAGGAGTTCTTATAATTTTGCCTTTTCCATTGAGTATTTTATCCATTTTGAGTTAGTTTATACAAAGAGTTTAAGGTGTGTTTCTATTTTTTAGATTTTCAGTGTGAATGTCCAGTTGTGCCAACACCATATTTTGAAAAAAACATTTTTCCATTGAATCGCCTTTGCCTCTTTGTCAAAGATTTGTGTATAAATACACAAAGTATTTATGTGAGTATATTTCTGTGCTCCCTATTCTGTTCCACTGATCTATTCGTTTATTCTTTTGATAATACCACACTATCTTGATTACTGTAGGTTTATAATATCTTAAGGGCAGGCAGTGTCAGTCCTTCAACTTTGTTCTCCAACATTGAATTCTGAGTCTTTTGCTTCTCCCTATAATATTTAGAATTGTTTTATTAATATCCACAGGATAACTTGCTAAGATTTTGATTGGGATTTCATTGAACCGAAGGTTACTTTGGGCAGAACTGACATCCTGACAATATAGTCTTCCTACCCATGAACATGTAGTATCTCTCAATTTAATTTTTCTTTGATTTCATTCATCAGAGTTTTCTAGCTTTTCTCACATGAATCATGCACATATATTATTAGATTTGTACATAATTATTTCATTTTGGAGACACTAATATAATTTTAATGAAATTTTAAAACATACTTCAAAGAATGCACATCAATCTAAGAATAGTGATTTCCTCCCAGTAGAAAGGAATGAAAAATGAATCTTGATGTATAGAAAGGGTTTTCAAATATATGTTTTATACATTTTCCTTAAAACTATTCAGAAACATGGAAAAACATTGAGATGTGTTAAATATGGATGATGGGTATATGGGTGTAGATTATTCTATTCTCAGAAAATTACTTTGTTTAAATTGTTATAATAAAAGCCATTTCAATGCATTAAAATCTTTAAGACCAAAAAAATCATCAACAGCTGAAAAATAAGTAATCACATTTTCATATCCCATCTGTTTTCCAAGAATATGTTTTTTGATATAAAGAACTTTTTTTAGTGTGTTTTTAGCATATTGATGTTAACTTACCATTAAAAATCTTAGAAATAACCTAACAACTCATTTAAGACCAATTGTTATATGTTTAGTACAAATTAAACTATAGACACACAAGAAAAATAATAAAAACAGTAATTATTATATAATGTACTTATTATTACATCTATATTTTTAATCTGTTCCATTCTCTCCTTGGCTATTGAAACTGGGGCCTGCAACAATTAATACTTAATCCTAATGACAGTATTTAAAGAATTCCTTGAGATATGACAACATACAGATGGCAGCTCCAGTTCAGCTACAAACTGTTGCAAAACTGAACACTACAATTGACATTTTCTGACATTTGATCGCATATGTTATCCAATAGAACTAATGTCTTTTTAAGCCACAGTCATCAGTTTACTTAGATCACTGACAATAATATTGAACTATGAAAAATTTATAGCTAAGGAAAGAATTCATCAGAACAATTACATGTCTGGTTCATTCAAAGACTATAGAAGAAGAAAAATTTCCAAATGGCTGATGTGATTATCACACACGATTCATTATCAAAGAGAATACTGTGACCAATTGGTGTGTGATGTTCACGAGTTTAGCAGTTCTTTACCATTACAAAGTTGAAAATGACTGGCTAATGTACATTTAACTAAGAGACAAAAATCTGTACATTCTTCTGTAAATTGCCTAGAAACCAGCTATTAAGCCCAATGATTTATATTCTACTAAACACTTTTCCATAACCCCATTGTTTCCATACCCATGTGTAGTAAAATAATAATAATGACATATAAAGACTATTTTAAAGATAATCACCCTGTGGAGCAAATATATTGGGTAGAAAAAAGTTGATTTAGTTTTTCTTCTTCCTTTTGCTTAAGATACACAGAATATACAGCACCTTAAAGTATACCATCTTAAAGATGCTAAGTTAAAACAAAAAATAAATGAACTATACATATCATAGCATGTTCAGTATTCTCTTAGATTAATATTAAATTTGGTAGTTTTTCCATGTGCAGATTTTACAAGTATTGTATTTACTTTTCATTATGTATGTTTGTATACTTAAGTATGCTTTTATTCATTAAAAAATTATGAAAGAACAGGGGCGCCTGGGTAGCGCAGTCGTTAAGCATCTGCCTTCAGCTCAGGGCATGATCCCGGCGATCTGGGATCAAGCCCCACATCAGGCTCTTCCGCTGGGAGCCTGCTTCCTCCTCTCCCATATCCCTGCTTGTGTTCCCTCTCTCGCTGGCTGTCTCTCTGTCAAATAAATAAATAAAATCTTTAAAAAAAAATTATGAAGGAACAGACGAGTTTTACATATCTTATAACTGATTAACATTTTTAAATGTTATCTAAAGTGTTTATTAAACTTTAATTTTTTCATAAAATTTTAGTGTGAGAATCCTTATCCATGTCAAAAATATAAATAGATTATTCATTTTTTGATTAAGAAATATTATTATAAAGAACTATGGTTCAGGAATGCAGTATAGAATTACAAGAAAGAGGTAGAAATTACTTTAAAATGTATTATAAATTATCTCAAAATCTGAATAGCTATAACATAACCTAACATGTTTTATCATAAAGTTTCTCCTACAGTAGTTTGTAGTTTTATTTTTGTGTTTGGACTCCAGGCTTTTATAAAATGATCTTTTGGAAGAAATATATATGAAATCTTAACACTCTAAGTGCATTTTAAAATTAAAACTCTGAAAAAAGATTAAATTAAATTAAAACTCATTAAAAATTCATATATTGGATCTTATAATATGATTTAATCAATATAGTGGTATATTTTAGAATAACTCAGCTTTCTAGAAGCATAAAAACAATTTCTCTATTAATTAACTTCTTTCTCATCTGAAATCAGATAAAAATGAGATAAAAGAATAATGTTAAGAATAATGTAAAGCAGGGCCTCATTTTAGAGCTACAAGTCCCTGTAATTACCTTGCATTTTTCCCTCCCCTTTCATTACGGCAATATCACTTTATGGAAAATACAGTTACTCTTCTTTACCTCTACTTTTTTTTTTTTTTTCAATGTACTGAATTTTCTTTAGAAGTCATTTTAGTTTTGGAAAAGTATCTTGAAAACCTATCTGGAAAATTTTAGGTCACTATCAAATTAAGGGAAATTTGAATAAAAAAATGTTCACTACCTTGACAACCTATTTAAGTTTAATTCCACTAAAACTTTTGAAATAAAGCCTTGAATTTAAATTAGAAATTTCCATTTTATCAAAAATATATTACAAATTTCATGGTCTTAATTGTTGCTTCAAGACAAGATATTTTTAATATATGCATATTTGTGTTTTAAAAGTTGTTAAAATAGGGTTTCATCAAAAGAAGAAATGTTTTAGACACTTTTAACATGCAATTCAATATTACTATAAGATTAAATGCGTCAATTAAGACATTAATAAAAATCAACGTTCACTTTTACTTTTTCCCCATAGTCTAGGTAGCCTTGGTCTGCATAATGTAGGAATGGGGCCCTCAGCAGCCAATAATGGAAGGGAAAATACAGCAAAGCTGAAGGGATTGTGTATTTTAGTTGGAGGGCTGGAGGAGGAGGAATCTGGTGAGGTTCCTTTCAGACATGCCTTATGCAGTTTAATTTTTTAATGGTTTGAAGGCCCAGGGTAGGTACAGAGAGAACAAGTTGAGAATGTGCTGTATTTGCCTACCTCTCCTATTTGAGAAGAAGAGGAGGTGTTGGGACCAAGGGCAGGGAAGAGAGAAAAGGAGATAGGGGGAAGGAAGGGAGAGAGTACATATATATTTTAAGTCTCCGGGGAAAGACTTGGCACAGAGATTCGAAGTTTTTGTAATTACAGAAAACAAAATTTGGGTGGCAAAAGGCAAGAGATATGGATATTTTCTGGTTTTCAAAAAGAGAGAAAGAGGAAAAAGACACACACACACACATACACAAATACACAGGGAGAATTCTGTAAATTTAATGAATAAAGTTATGTTTATAATAGATTGAGAAAAATCAACGATCGTTATTATAAATTTAAGATGTCCCAAAATAATTTCTAATATTCAACCTTTCAGAGTAAAGAATAGATTTTGTAGGGGCGCCTGAGTGGCACAGCGGTTGGGCGTCTGCCTTCGGCTCAGGGCGTGATCCCGGCGTTATGGGATCGAGCCCCACATCAGGCTCCTCCGCTAGGAGCCTGCTTCTTCCTCTCCCACTCCCCCTGCTTGTGTTCCCTCTCTCGCTGGCTGTCTCTATCTTTGTCGAATAAGTAAATAAAATCTTTAAAAAAAAAAAAAAGAATAGGTTTTGTAATTTCTGGAAGTATAATAGAACTGTCCTAAGGACATGCAACAGATATATAAATTGAGATCAGAGTAATTTTCTGATATATTTTGTAGTAATATAATCTATCAGTATGAAAAAAATTATTTCTTGGACATACCTTTTAGTGCTACAACTGAAAACACTGTCCAACTCCTACCTACTCTGTGATCCCTCAGAATCATTGATTCACTGGAACACACAGTAGCAAGCCAGAGAATATCATTAACAAACATATCTTGACTTTAGTAAGGCAGTTAAAAGATTCATTATGTTTTCTGGACTCTATTGGAAGATGCAAGAGAGAATGTGGAGATGGAGAAAATTTTTGGTATTTGAACACAAATTCAAGAATCATAGTATTTGGATCACCCTAAAAAGTGATTTTGGTCAAGATCCTAGTCGCACGGAATGCTCTAGAGAAATTACACCAGCATGACATTGCACATGGAATTTTAATGACTTCTGTCCAACTGATACAAAAATCCCACTCTTTATTGACTAACCAGTAAAACCTTTCCTGTCACCTTCTCTAGCATTTAACTCTGTTTTTGTATGACTTCACACTTTTCTCAATTGGCATATATTTACTGTAATGTTTACATGTGAATGTCCCTAACTTCTTTATGAGAATTTAAAAAATAAGCTGAAGCCTTATTTACATTTGGATCTGAGTACATGACTAACATCTGGCATTCAATCAGTTAATATGTGGTATGTGAGTAAAAGAGGAGCATGGGCTTGTTAGATTTCCTGTGTTTATGTTTTTATAATTACAATCATGGTGAAACTGATGTTAATTAGAAAGAGTTCCCTCAAAAAATCAGAACAAAAATTTGTTTCAAAATTATTACAAGAAAATTTGGTAAGCAGTTTTATTTAGACTTCAAAAGGAGAAAGAAAAAAACTACTTAGAACTTGTTTTTCTGGGAGCATTTTCTCTCAGTTTAATTTTATCTATGGAAATTAGTTTTATGTTTTCATTAATATTTTTCTATGAATACAGAAGAAAAGATTAAATTATTGCTTTCTCTTCTTAGCATTATTTATTGGCTTGTCATAGATTATTTGGTTGTTGTTTTACTGATGTTATTTTACATATATATACCTAAAACTCATCACAATTTCGTCTCTGGAGAATTGGTCTTCTATCTTCTAGAAAATAGATACAGGCTGATTAGATGATGAGATAAAAACATGTTCAGCACAATATCCAGGAATACACTAAAAATAAATTCAGGGTGATTCTGCCATGTAGTTATATAGATTGTTGCTATAGCGTACACTATAAAGGAAAGAATCAAGGGCCCTTTGAGACAGAATCTGAATCAATAAAATGAAATCCACATAGGAGCAAGAAATATTCCCAAGTTAAAGTCCAGAAGACATATCTGAACTCAGTAACTCAGTTTCATCAGAGGCTGATGTTTAAGCTAAAGAGGGGAGAGTTGGATATTGAAAGGAAGTTCAGTTGAAATTTCTGGAAGCCATTCTCAAAGGCAAGGCTCTTGGGAGTCACTTCCTCTATTAAGTGCATGATACTTTGAACCTGACATCTAATCATTGAATTACATCCAATTTCTCCAACATCTGTCAATATAATTAAGCAGTAATGAGATTGTTTTTGCTAAAATGATCTTTTTAATTTAACCAGAAGGGATTCCATATTAGAAACATCATTTAATCCGTGGACAGAGTAATCTTCAATTTAAACATAGGATATAGTTAAAGATTTATATTTATTTAATAATAAAATATACAGTACAGAATTAAGCTCAATAGTACTTATCAAAGTTATATTAATTATTCAAATATATTCACTTTTGAAAAAATTCTCATGTAAAAAACATTCAAGGGGAAAAATATCTAGAAGGTCGTTGAAGAAGTCATTGAGAGGACATGACCTCGTGTTGACCTGCAGACTGGATCCTGGCAGTTAGGAGGCACCTCACTCTCTCCCTTGTCCTTGGAATGTATGTTCTTTCCACTATTTCCAGTTAGGAACCACTGAGTAATGAGTTATTGACACCATCTGGACTGTATACATGACAACCTCATTAATGCCTTTACATAAATTTTTAAGATTTGGGGAGCAGGTGTGAAGGTCTACTTGTCTTGCGGGTGCCCAAGACAAGCCTGGAATGCTAGTTCCTTTGCTTATTAAACCTGTTACCCACCAATTTGGAGTGGCTTGCCTCTTTCTTCTGGCTCTCCTCGCCTTGCATCTGTGGGGACCAGTTTCAAATTTCACTTGGGGAACTTTTGAGGTTGTGAACCAACAAAGGTGAATTATATTTTATCCAAGGGAAAAAAAAAGATAGTATTGCCATTTATTTATATTAAGTTAGGCTTATATTTATATTAAGTAAGGCTAAAATTTAATACGTACATATGAATTATGTATATAATGAAATGATTTTTGTTAACATGTGATTTCTCATTTTCCGACCTTTCTCTAGATTTGTGTGTAATTGTGAACCAGGGTACCACAGAGCTTTGTGTGAATTGGATATGAGTGAATGTGAAATCTCACCTTGTCTAGATAGAGAAGATTGCGTCAGCAGAACTAGTGGATACAACTGCCTCTGTACTCCTGGTTATACAGGTAAACCTCTACCCGCCCTGTCTGTATCAACGTATTGTTCTCTATGAATAAATGGCAATCTTATATTTACTCTCCAGAACCTGAAATAACCTGGCACGTGCAGGTAGGCCAAGAAGTGCAAGAGACTCATTGTTTCTTGTAAAAGAAATTAATAAAAATAAAATTATGTTTTTTAATCTATCATTTGCTAACAGCTAAGAAATATATGGATTATATTTCAAGGTGTTTTACACTTTTATGCTTTTTGAATTGAAGTGTGTCTGAATTATGTTTATATTGTTGTAATATAGAGGAGTATCAGTGTATGAATAATCTAAGAGAAATAATACTGTCATATCAATTACACAAATGTCTTTAAAATATAATTGGATTAGCTCTTTTAAATATACATATATGCCAGAAATCAGGGAGCCATTGTGAATTTAAAGTTCTAGTAGAAAAATATAATTTGGAGTTAGCTTTCTTAATATCACTTATTCCACAACACAAATGCTATCCAAAAATAAAGGCAAAACTCATCAAGCAGCTATGGAAAGGAAAATGCATTAGCCCTCTAAACTTCTGCTGAATTTTTGCATTTATGAAATACAAAAAGCTTTATTATTTTTGTATACTAATATTAATTATGTGAGTCCAGCAAAAGTGTATTGAAATCTCAAGTTTCAATTTATTAATGTCTGAATTTTACACCACTGGTATCTCTTGGGTTCTTTTCCCGAGGGAAACTAGTTAAGTGTATCTAATATTACATTCTATGGTTGCAGGAGTAAAAAACACTAGAAGAATAGAAATAAGATTGGAAAGCAAAACTGATAAAAAATAAATAAAAGTATTTCCATCAGGTAAGTAATCAGAAGGCAAGGAAAAATTAAGTGACCTGAACAAAAAATATGCAAGTGTTTTTCCTGAGGAATCCTAATGGTGTCAGAAAAGGTTACCTTGGTAATAATGGTTACATGCACAAAAGTCTCTGCTTAAATAAAAAAAAATTTAAACCCTTATCTACAGATTTTATTACGTAAGTAAGAGGCAATAAATTTTGGCAATAAAACAGTATCCTTTCTAAATGTCATGTTGCCCATCATATTCCAAATTCTTGGAATTTTTGTTTGGGACCATAGATACAACCTCACAATGCCAGTCACCATGCTGTTGTTTTCTGCTTCTTATTGCTTGCTAACAGTGTTAAGAAATGGCACACTAAGCTCAATATGAAAGAGAAATGCATTTTGTAAAATTATTTGATGTAACACATTGTTCTGTTATTTTAAATTCATTGTTAAGTTTGAAGGATTAACATGTTCTTTTTTAATTCATTTTCACAACTTCTCTATTTTTTTTGAAAGCTAATGTGCTTACTGTTGTTTCAAACTTTAAGATCGATTTGCCAATTAAACACCCCTGTGGAAAAGTTGAGTACACAGTTGGCTGTGTGACATAGTCTAGAAAGGAAATGTAAATTTTGGGAGTCATCAGATATACAACCATAATATGGGATAAGATCACAAAGAGGTGAATGTAGATAGAACAGAGAAAAGGACCAAGGACTGAGACCAGGGGCACTGCAGTATTTAGGGATCCATGAGGGAAAGACGAACCTATAAATGAAATTGAAAAGAGCAGTCCATAATACGGAAGAAAAACAAGGACAGATGGAATGCAGAAAGCCATGTAAATTCTTTCAAGTAGAGAGAATGACCAACAGTGTCAAATGTTATTATTAAGTCAAATAAAATAAGGACTAAGTTCTGACCATTGCAAAAGCAATGCAGATGTCATTAGTGACATCATCAAGGAAGCAATTTGGCTGGAGTGGATGGTGAAGAAGTCTGTTTGAAGTGGACTTAAGAGAGAATGAAAAAATTATATTGCTGAAAGTGAATGTACACAATTTATTAAAGGAAGATTTTTATTTGTTTAAGAAGGAAGCAAGAAATGGGGCAGTGGCTTGAGGAGGGAGAGATACTTTAAAAAAAAGGCTTTTTCTCACTTATATGCTCACTAGACAACTCTGACTCCTCTGTGAAGAATAGACTGCAGAGTTTCAACAGCAGCAGAGAGATAAATCAGGAGGCTTTGGAATTACAATTAACCCTTGAACAACATGAGGGTTAGGAGTGCCAACCCCTTACAGTAGAAAATCCACTTATAATTTTTGACTCCCAAAATATTACTAATATCCCACTGTTGATCAGAAGCATTACCAGTAACAGAAACAGTTGATTAACACAATATTGTATGTATTATATACCATAGTTTTATGATAAAATAAGCTAAAGAAAAGAAAATCTTATTAAGAAAATCATAGAGAAAATACATTTACAATACTGTATTTATTTTTTAAAATCTGTGCATAAATGGACCCATTCATTTCAAAACCCTGTTGTTCAAGGATTAGCTGTAGTTTTAAGTCATAGATTAGATCAGAATTGCATAGTTGAGATGGTGAGACATGTCTATGTGTAGCATATCATACATGCTCAATATATATTCATGAAAAGATGAACATTAATGATATATAAATATTAAGGTGTATCACTAATCATCGATTAATCAAACTATGTTCCCTTTCCATCTCTGATGGAAAAATCTTTAACTCCCTCTCATTGATTCATTGGATTCTGAAACATTTTTTATTTACTTTTACTTTGGGAATTCAAGCTGTTCTGGAATAAACATACATTCACAAAGCATATATTATGTAGTTGATTAATGGGAAGCCCACTTATGATTCCGTGGGCTTCCATTCAGTCTCTAAATCTGAATTGGTTTGGCCTATTTTCCAAGGAAAATGTGTATTTTGAGCTCAGCAAATTGTGCGTGGTTTTTGGTTAATTGTAGGCTTCTCATATTAAAAAGAATGAGCTTTCTTCTTAATTTCAAGATTTATTGGAAAGTTACAAATACCCACCTCACTTGCTGTTCTAAAAGTGGGTTTTCACCTGGTTAGATGGTCTAGTATGAGCCTTCAGATGAATTTACTAGGCAATAATTGGGGTAGCCAAGGTGTCTCTGTTGACACAGTCAATTCTGAGATGATTTAGCTGTCATTTCAGGCCAGGTGTATCAGAGACTGGCAACTTACTGGAAGGGTTGGGGGATTGAATTCTCATACTTCTACTAAAAAGCTGTGATCATAAAATCATTAATTCATATTTACTCTCTCCCTAATACAGATATATCTGGGAAACATTGTAATATGATACACAACAAATGATATTAATTGCCATGGAGAAAAATTATGTAGGAAAATAATTATAGGGGGCTAGAATAAGGTTAGTTGTGGAGGGAAACATAGAGCAGTCAGGGAAGGCCATGGGAAAGCTGATTTGGTTTAAAATTGACGTGCTATTTGGTACACACATACATATGCATATAGATAAAGTGGTAGATTGAGAGAGACAAATGAAGAACCAAAATTACACTTAATAACCTATAAAGATGAGACTATTTCCCTAATAACAAATTTTTATATTTTTATACAATTGGACCATTAAGGGAAAAGGTTAAACCAATGAAGAAGCTTTGATATTTCCAGAGGATATTAGAATCTTCATAGTGTATATATAAAAATATATTTAAAAAATCATCATCACATCACAAATCAAGTAGAGAAACATCTAAGAATTTTATTTGTAGTTGGCAGTCTAGCAGTCTGCTAGCTAGGAAAAAAATAGACATTGTGTAACAAGACTAAGTTTAAGATTTTGAGGATTTGCATATTCCTCAAAATGCTTTCACTTCCACACCTATGTGTAATGTAGGCTCTGTATTTAGCCATGATTTCACTTAAAGCAGGGTGAGGAGTGGGGGGATAATATTTTAGGGAAAATATAGAAAATATAACAAACTTGCACCCAGAAGCAACTTCTTTCAATATCCTTAAATATTTCTTCTGGTTTTTACTTTCATATTTCTTCTTTTTTTTTAAGATTTATTTATTTATGTTAGAGAGAGAGTATGAGCAGGCTGGAGCAGCAGAGGGAGAGGGAGAGGGAGAGAGAGAAATCTCAAGTAGACTATGTGCTGAGTGTGGAACCCGACTCAGGGCTTGATCTCATGACCCCAAGATCATGACCTGAGCCAAAAGCAAGAGTTAGACACTGAACCAACTGCCGCACACAGGAAGCACTTGCTTTCATATTTCTAAATAGCATGCTTAAACTGCTATTTCTTGATTTTTTCAATTTTTCACATTATATAAATAATTTTTCCTGTAGAAAATAAAGATTTAGCTGTGTTATCACCTTTTCCATTCACCAACTTATAAACACTTTTTCCCACTACTTCCTCCCGAAATGGTTATATCAAAAATATTTAAGTCAAAATGTCACTGTTAATATTATTATAACCATATCAGTTTTCCTTTTTTTATTTTCATTTTATTTTTGCTTATTTTGGTAGACTTCTATTTTTTCCAGTATCTTTATTATATTGTTAAAGAACATTTTGCTCTCATTTTTAATTTCCAAAAGCTTATTCTTGTCTAATATTTTTAAGGCATTCTGTAATTTTTATTGGTAATAAGTTTTCTTTCTTCTCTATAATAATATTTATAGGATTTTCAATTATTTTAGCCTTTCCATTATCTTAATATCCAAATTTCATTTTTTCCTCTGTGTATGTTTTCTTTTTTTTCCATGTATCTCTGTATTTAGAACAGTGTGCTTATGTGTGTGTGCTTGTGTGTGTGTGTGTGTGTGTGTGTGTGTTTTAGGCTCAACTACTCCCTGAATACCAGTTACTATCTAAGAGAGAACCAGTAAAAGGCTAATCGAAACCTCTGAGTGAATGAAAAGTCCTCGACTGGTGATTTTTGTACTGTGTGTGAGTGAGCACAAATGCCATCTGTTTTATTGGAGAAATCTGAAATGTCATTACCGAGGGGCCTTTTCCTTTTCACTGGTTTTCCTGGAAAGAAATGAGATAGGGATCATCAGCAGGGAAAGATGTTTGACAAGATTTTGATAAACCAGAAACTTAGGACCAGTTACTTCAGTTTGTTAGAAACAGACAACACGTTTTTAGGAGAACAATATATAAAATTCAAGTGTTTTTTCTAATTACTTTAAATTATTACTTCAAATCTCTAGTGAAAGTGTACTATAAAATGTGTGTTAGTGGGACTTTGCGGAATTAAACAGAACAATATGTTCTCTAGCACAAGGCAAAGTAGTGCAAAAAAAGGACAGAGTCTTAGGAGGAAAGAGGCAAAGCAATGAATAATAGGTTGGCATAGCTCACCTGAAGAAGTGAGTAGGAAACACACAGTCTTTCAAGAATTCTTGGTCATAATACCACTTCCAGACCACCATGTTTGCCTCTTCCCCTACCATATCTCTATTTCCCCCTGTCCCAGCCTAAATAGTATGGCTTACAATTATAATCACTGCTTCACTTACTTCCATTATCCTACCCCTCTCCCGTGCCATAATACTCACCTTAAAAAAACAAAACAAAAAACAAAAACAAAAACAAAAAAAATTCAACTGTGATATTAATCTCAACTTTCCATATATTTTTCACTCACGTGGATTGTGTAGGCCAGGAGAAAAAATACATGTACACACACACACACACACACACACACTCTCTCTCTCTCTTTTCATATTCTTACCTTGACTTCTTGACTACCAACCTTAAGGAAGCCCTTTGCGCTGCATAACAATGTGACTACTCTCTAATCAATTCAATTTCCCAGTATCCTAGCCTATTATTTCTAGCTCTTTCTTCTCTTTTTAAATCCCCATCAATTCTTCCTCTACTTAAATCTCAACTTCTAACTTTGTCTCATATTCCTGAGAAAATAAAAGTGATCAGAAAAGAATCTCTTTGTCTTGTCTCTGACAACTGCCATTCTATGTGAATTTGCACTCACACACTGCATTTTTTCCCATTTTTCTCTGTCCTGTCCATGGTTAACCCTTCCACTGGTAAATTGATTCTGTCCTTTATCTTTATCACTTTATCACTTATTAAAAGATATTTATCCTGGAATTATTTTCTGTAATATAAATTCTTCCCTCCATACTATATCACTACTACCAGCATGTAAATATTAATATTTACCTCTTTCTCATCTCATTTTTAATTTTTCTCTTTACATTTCTGTTAAACTAGTTCTATTTTCTCTCTTTAAAACAGTATTATCAAAATCCATTGTCTATATTGAGTGTCCATTTCCTCACTTCTCATTCTTTTTTTTTTTTTTTAAGATTTCATTTATTTATTTGACAGAGAGAGAGAGACAGCCAGCGAGAGAGGGAACACAAGCAGGGGGAGTGGGAGAGGAAGAAGCAGGCTCCCAGTGCTCCCAGCGCTCCCAGTGGAGCAGGGAGCCCGATGCTGGGCTAGACCCCAGGACTCTGGAATCAGGCCCTGAGCCGAAGGCAGACGCTTAATGACTGAGCCACCCAGGCGCCCCTCAAACCCATTTCCAAATCGTGCTTTTAATCACAAGACTCAAATTAAACTCTTCTTGTTGGAGGTCACCAATTAGCCCCACACCGCTAAATTCAAATACAAATTATTTTTCTTTATGCTAATTATATAGCATAATATATAGCATTTTACTCATCCCTTCTACTTGAACACTTTCTAATATTGGACTCCTTGTTTCCACAGTCACTAATATCTTGTTTCCTTTGGTGGATCCTTTAACTGTTCAGAACTTCATTTTTGCTCTTCCTTCTCTAGATATATCCATTGATTAAGTGATTTCATCTGTGTTTTTGTTTAAATACCATGCATATATTAAAAATTACCTAACTTGTTTCATGAGTTCTGGCTTCTCCCCTGAATCTCCAACTCATATACTCAAACATTTCCACTTAGATGTCCATATGACATCTGATTCCCCAGTTCTAAGGATTTATCTTAACTTTGCTGTACCACCAGTGTTTTCCACCTCAGTGAATGGCATCATTGTTCACCAGTCTCTTGAGCCAAAATCATGGAATTATTTTTGACTGCTTATTTATACTTCACCCTAAAGTCCATCAGCAGGTCCCATTGGCTGCATCTTCAAAATTTATTTTAATTCAACCATTTCTTACAATCTGCGTTACAATCACTTTCATCCATGCCACCATCATCTCTTGCCTTGGCTATAATATCTTAACTACTTTCTGTCTTTCATTGTTGTCACACTAAAATATATCAAAATGTATCCCTCACCAGTACCCAGGGTGATCATTTAAAAATATAAAAAACATCACTCTCAACCTCAGAATACTCCAGTGCTTCACATGATGCTTTGGATGTAACATATACTCCTTACTTTGCCCTACTAGATGATATATCAGCCTGGTCCCTGGCTACCTCTCTGATTTCATTTCCTACTACATTTTCTCTTACTCTCCCAGTTGACCTACTGTTCTGTCTGGGTATGAATCCTGTCCCTCAGACATAAGCATAGTTTTCTCCTTTATTTCATCAGGTCTTAAACATGAGTTCCTCTTAAGACCTATCTACGTTACATAAAAATAATACTGTTTTCCTCTACCTCCTTCCTTTGTTCCTGCATAGCAGTTATCACTATCTAATCATTATACCACTTAATTATTAATTTATCTCTTCCTGCTAGAATTGAATCTCTTCAATGGCAGGATTTTTTTCTATCTTTTGTTCACTCTAGTATCTCAGTGCCTGGGATATTAAGAGAACATTATACACTTAAAGTAATTTGATTTAATTGTATTTGATTGTAACTTTTGTATGTTTTTAATGCACAAACTGCTTAGTGATTATAGAGTTTTCAGTGTTTTCTCTTTTCATTTACTTTCCATAATGCCATTAAAATGTTTTTCTAATAGGAGATAAAATTCTCACTTTTATAATGTTGATTTATTGATACTGTGGAAACCATTCAAAGAAGTTTTTACTGCTTGTATGCTAAAAAAGAAAACTCTGCATATCCCTCTCATTCTGAGTTAAAAGCATATATATGTGAATCTATAACACCAATTCTAAATTCAAGGGCAATATAATTTGATTTAATATTACAAAGTAAAATAGTTATATGCAATAAATCCAACAGTGACCTAAAATGTAAAATTTAGACCTTTTCTATTACTCATTAACTCACAATAAATCTTCCTAAAAGGAAACCAATGGCAAATTAAGCCAAGTGACCTTATCACTGGTGATTCTTTATATAATATATAACAATCTCGAGGCAGTTAATATTTTATATTCTACAAAATAAGATGCTAAAAATAATGGTTGAGATGATATACTGCCTCATAAAAGTATATCAATTATCAGATATTTATAGGTCATTATCCACTTATATTTAGTTTTCTAGGGCAACACTATTTATATGTCATAAATGCATCTATTTGATATTTTACAGAGTAATTTGGCCTAGAGAAATTCTATAGAATGTTCTTAAGAAATATTTTATATACTATCATTAAAAAATACTTTATTATGCAAGCAAATGATTAATCAGAATGATGCTCAGGGCCATTGAGTACCCAAAATAATAATTATAGGACAATCCAAAGTTTTAGGCACTGGTGGTTTTGTTTCTTAATGTTTTCCTTTTTCCCAGGTTCTAACAGGTATGAGTACCCAAAGGTAAGAGTAGATCAGATTATGAGATTTATTCATGAAGGCTCAGTAACTTCCAAAATACAGGGCTTTCTGGTAAAGCCATTAATATTTATAATACTAACACTCTCCCACCATAAGCAGAAATTTTGGTACAAACTAAGGGAAGAGTTAGGTGTGAAAAGCAGACTCCTAGTAAGATTTACACATCTGTCTTCTTAGAGGATTGGAGTCGACTGAATGGCAAAGACCAAATGCATGTAGAGTGTAGCAGGTCTCCAGGAGTATTTCTAGAAAATAGTCCTTGATATACTTTCTGAGGTAAACTCAGCAAACACTTCTGGTTCCCAGGTCACGCCCTCTTGGCTAACTTCTGATTTCAGCTGCATATGAAGTGAGTAGTTCTTTTTTTTTTTCCTTTAGTGGGAGAGGGAGAGAGAGAGAGAAAGCGGGGGTGCATGAGCAAATGGGGCACAGAGGGAGAGGGAGATTCATCAAGCAGACCCCACCCCCAGCCTGAAGCTGAGGCAGAGCTCTATCTCAGGATCCCAAGATCATGACCTGAGCTGAAGTCAAGAGTGGGACGTACAACCCACTGAGCTATCCAGGTACCCTTGAGGTGAGTAGTTCTAAGTGCTCTCAGCTCATGTCATCATGACAGTTCCCCAAGTCAAGTGTTTGCTGAATGTCTACTCCATCTCTAGAGTCATTCCCTATACCATGGAGCCAGCATAGTCTCCACACATGCACAGCTCAAAGTACAGGAAGTCAGTGCCTTTAAGGCATGCTTCAAACAATGAGAGATAGAAGACAGTTTATAAATAACCCAAACACTTTCCTTTCATGTAGTTAATCCTAGTTATTACTATTCACTTCTTTATTTTTAAAGATTTTATTTTAATATTTATTTAAGAGAGAGAGTGAGCAAGAGAGAGAGCAAGCACAAACGGGAGAGGGAGAAGCAGACTCCCCGCTGAGCAGGGAGCCCCACACGGAGCTCCACCCCAGGACCATGAGATCATGACCTGAGCCAAAGGTAGAGGCTTAACTGGCTGAACCACCTAGGTGCCCCATATTATTCACTTCTTAAAGTCACTGTGCAATCACGTCCACATTGCCTACAAAAGTGTCTTGAATAAAACTTCTTCTGCTGACTTTTAATCTTTCTCAGCTCTCATTCTCCTTACTCTGTCATTCTTACTTCCTGAGATCATCTACCAAATAAATGAGTCATGGTCTCAGATTCTGATTTTAGCAGAATCCAAACTGAGACAGTGGATTTATGATATATGAGCAGGAATGCAGTGAAGCAGCCCAAAGCCCAGGCATGGAGCCTATTTCCTACTTTTGGAAGCATGGAAATGCTTGCAATCAGTATATGAGTGCCATTTGAAGAACAGATTTTCCTTAATTGGCTGGAAAGGGCAGGAAAGAGAAACTGAAGTACTTACACCAATTCTGTCCCTTTTGGTAAGTGGATCTGAACCTACTTCAACTATTGAAACTAGACAACAACATAACCGCACAACTATCTAAATGAAATGTACTGCCTATAAGAGAGAGAGAATATCTTTACTTTTGAGACTGAAGTAGTCTCTTAGCATTTAAATGACTGTAGTAGCATCTCCGGAAAGTCAATGTTTTCCATCTGTAATATAGTTCCTTCCCACACTATCTTCATTTAACTGAAATGTTCTGTGATTATGCATAATATAACCAGATATAAAGAAACATTAAAGGCCTTTTAAAATCAAGATGGAAGCACTACCAGGCCAGTTAATACTGGTTTTTAATCAGATAAATAAATAGAAATATAATCCATCAGAAAGCAGAGATCTTTGGAGACATTTGTAATTTGAAATTTTGACCCCAATATCTCTAATGCAAAGAGAAAAAAAATGTGTGGGCTGTGTTTTGAAAGGATCCTTCCCTCTGGTGCTTTAATGAGTAATTAATCTCGCTGCTCTATGTTAGTTTCTTATCCTCTCTCTCTGAGACATTCTTTCACCTGGTTTTGTTGTCTTGAGTATCTTTTTCTCTAAGGACTTTTTGTAATAGTTACCAGCATTATCTGACTAAAAACACAGACCTCATGTGGAGCATCTTTAGGAAGGCACACTTTAGTTAGTGTGACTGTGCACGCTCCTGTGCACACTGTGAGTGCACTCCCGTCAGGTCTCTTCACTGAGCTCCTCCATTGTGTCAGCTCATCTGGCTGCTGGGAAAGCAGAAGGAGCAGGTTAGACTCCTTGACATTGTGCTGCTTATATCTCATGAGACCCTGACAGAACCCAAGCTTCCTTACACTTACTCTCACAGTCATTTCAATGGAGACAACAGTAGGTGAGGATTAAGGAAAGGTAAGATATAATTTCTTCATCTTGAAACACAGGAGAGCCAAGTACTTCTCCCTGGAGGCAGAGGACCCATAAGAGATGGACTTATGCCTCACCTCTGCCACTTCCTCCTAGATTATAGTCAGACTTTGTCCTGAACCCTATGTCCAGAAGAAGACATCCCCAGTCAACCAATTCTCCTTCTATCTTCAAGATAGGAGTTTTGACTTCTTAAACCATTGTCTTCCACCATTCAATTATTATGCACTTTGCTAAATGTGATCCACAGGCTGAATCTTTTTCTGTTTGATTGGGTAGTAGGATTTATAAAGATAAGATTTTAAAATTTGGACAAGTCATGGTCCTCTTAATTTTTCCTTTTTATGAAAATTTAGAAGATGCGGACAGACTGGGCATATTTTTTTTTCATTTTGGAAACAATGGGCTGGCTCTGAGGAGTGGCTGCTTCCTTGCAATGGAGCACACACTCCATTTTAGCTGAGTTGTCAACTGCACTTATTTACGCTCCTGACTTGACCACTGCATACATTTGTGTTTGCCACCACCAGAATTTCAGACAAGAGTCCCCACTCTCAATAGCTACACTCTCTTCATTTGCTGTCCTTGTCCAGAATTCTCTGTCTATTCCTGGATGAAAACTTTTACATTCACCTTCCAGCAGATTCCAGCCATTTTATTGGCAAATAAATCATCCCTTATCTCTCAAACTTTTTGTTTGTCATCACTTGACTTACTTGTCCTTTGGAGGTGTAATAGAAAGACACTTTGTGACTTTAAACATTTGGGATTTAGACTTCCTAAAGGAAATTTCTATTCAGGAAAATGCGTATACTCATAAAAACTCACCTACCCCAAAGAGGAGTAAAACAAAGCCAAGATATATTTGTAACATTTGTGCAGTTTTTGAAATGGCGATTAGCTTTTTGACATTGTACTGATGTTTGCTTTTAAGGTGAGTCTTGGCTCTGAGACTGTGAAGGTAAATATACCTTTGTTTAGTCAGCTCACAAGAGTTCTTTTACCTTCTTTCCCTCTCTAAGGAGGAAGAGTAGAAGAAAGAGTTTTTCTCCCTAAGATATTCTTTTAAATTTTATCTAAGGAGTTACATTAATATAATATTAATCTCCGGTCTAAAAGAAAACGTGTTGATTCTGATCACTTAGAAATCTTTAACTTCAGTTTCATGATGCCCACCTAATCTTTACAAAAAATAAATTAAGTAACATATAGATGTTCTCCACCTTATGACCAAAAGGGGGATTTTTTTTTTTTTTTTTTTTGCGTGTGTAAAACATTCTGGGAGGAGCTCAGGGAAAACAATCTCATCAAACCAGTGTGTTCCTCAAAATATGCATTAAAGTCTCTATAGGAACATGTTTAGAATTAGGAACATTACACTTATGTGTCCAATTAAAACAAAATAACTTCTTAATTCGATTTCCCTGATCCACTGCACCCATTCAACCCACTAAACCCATTCAACACTCCTTACCCAACATTTATCAGTTCAAATATAGCACTAAGCTAATGGTGACATAGAGTCCAGAGTAAGCACAGTAGTTTGTGTCTAAAAGCACCTGTAACTCCTCTGACCAAAAAGCCATTGGTCAGTCAGGATGGGTTTTGAGACAAAAATCTTGCTATGCTGTTTATTGTTCTTCAGTACTTTGAGATACATGAAACGTGAGTCCCCACTAGCCTAAGAACCACCCTGTATCTTTTCCAGAAGTTATTTTTAGAAGATACTATCCTGGGATATTAAAAAAAATCACATCAATTCCTCTTCCTCATCATTTTTACTTTCTGCTTGAATAGATAAAGGATAAAGGCATGAGTTTCTGGTTTTATATTGCTTTCTTGCATTATACAAATAAATATTGTATTTATATTGTAATTGTAACATGTTATATTAATATATGTATTTAGTTATAAAGTAAAGTAACTGTATTGTCAAACCTGCACCTTTTAGGTATAGGATGTTTCTGTCACTCAAGGGAGTTTCACAATTCCCTACAATTCCCCACAATTCCCCTCAATTCTCCTCTCCTGGATTACCGAATCTCTCTTAGACTGCCGAAGTGATGTTCTCAGTCAATTTCCTTGCTTCCATTCTTGGCCTTTTGCAATAAATTTTTTATAGAATGGCCCTACATAAAAATCAGATCTCATAACTCCCTATATAAAATACTTCAATGAACTTTTTTTGGTTTTTTTTTTTTTTTTGGATAACATCAAAACTCCTTAACCTAGCTCTCAAGTCCTTATACAGTCTGTTCTGTCCCTCAATTTTATATCAGACCATTATCTCCTTTTTTGTTAACATATTCTCTGATGTATTGTCAGGCCAATAGTAGCTTAATGCTATGCCACAATCACCACATTATTCACCTCACTTCATCTTGTCATGCAGACATTTTGTCATCTCACATCATCACAACATGGGTAAGTACAGTACAATAAGATATTTTGAGAGAGAGAGGGAATGAGACCACATTCAAATAATTTTATTATACTATATTGTTATAGCTGTCCAATTTATTATTAATTATATCTCTTACTTTAAACGTTATCAGAGTTAATATGTATTTATAGGAGAAAACATATAGAGAGAGTTCAGTACTATCCATGGTTTCAGGCATCTACTGGGGGTTTTGGAATATATCCAGCAAGAATAAGGGGAGACTACTACAGAAACATCAAAAAATTTAAGTGATTTTTTAAAATTTATTTATTTCTTTAGAGAGAGCACGAATGGGGGAAGGAGCAAAGGGAGAGAGAGAGAGAGAATCTTAAGCAGACTCCCCACTGAGCACAGAGCCCAACAAAGGCTTGATCCTATGACCCTGAGATCATGACCTGAGCCAAAATCAAGAGTCGGATGCTTAACCGACTGAGCCACCCAGGTGCCCCTTAGATTGATTTTTTTTAAAAACTTAAAAATATGATTCAACTAATGTAAAAATGATAGTATTTACATATTTGAAAGCAGGCAATCTTTCGAAGTTTTTGAAATATTCAGTTTTTTCTTTATATATGATATGGGTGTTGGAATAATACATGGTATTAGAGCTTCTTCTGAAATGTACACAAGGATTTTAATTAACCACAGGGCTTTATTAAATAAATGAAATCAAAATTAATGATGCTTTCAGTGAAGCTTGTCTAATGATGGCAATTGTCTAATGAAAGTTCATTGTGTGACAAATGTTAATTAGAGATAAAAGACCAGGAAATATACACAAATAATTACAAACCACTTAGTCTGAATGCATGTTTTCAAAAGTGGGATCTAATTTTATCTGCTTTCCTAATAGGAAATTTCTGGAAACTCAAAGGAAGTTTAAGTGTCACTCTTACAAAAAATTCAGAGATGAAACCAGCTCACTTCAGTAAGTGAATGTTCGACTACATACTATAATAATGCAAATGACATCTAAGAAACAGCTCCTGCCTTCAAAGACAACAAAACTGTGCCAAGCAAACAAGTCTTTATAGAGAACTCTACAGAACATAAATAAGAAAAGGGAGGGAAAGCCTCCAGATTTTGTTGACAAACACATCTGTTGTTCTGAAGGTTGAACAGACTTTTGGTCCACATGTCCTGAGCTGACCTGACTGCTAGATTGAGAAAAGCAGGAGGAAAGGGACTGAGACTTTGTGAGTTCCTACTGTGGGCCAAAACCCTTGTCATATGCTATTTCAGTAATCTGTGTTAGGCATTATTTCAGCCTATAGTTGAGAAGACAGGCCAAATTTAGATAAGTTGTCTGAAGTCTAAAGGCTCGTAGAAGATTTGGGACAGTTATTCAGGTATGGCGTATAACTCAATCTGCAGAAACGGTAAAAACAAACAAACGAAAAAAACAGTCTATAAACTTAATTATAAGTTACTAGGAAATCAGTCATATAAGCTGAAAATAAAATATGACATATGGTCTTTTGATATTTCTATGTGTCTGATTAAATATCTGGATTTGATTGACATTTATTGAATGATAGCTATATTCTAAATTGATTTATTCATAGTAAATACTTCTCCTTGTCCAAACTATATCTCCTTTTTAAAAGTTCTTCTGAATCCTTTACCAAGAAAGTAAACTCACGTATGTATTCCATCATATATGAACTTCTGGAACTTGAAGATGATAGACTAATTATTTAAATATTAATTGACCATTTTCAAATCATTTCTCTTTTCTCTTTTATGGCTTTTAATATTACCCATCTGTATTCTCAGTACAGTAGAGCCACTTTAAAATATTTATTGTATAATAGAATTTGTCATTGAAAAAAATCACAATTTTAATCTTTAAAGATATATTTTATACAAACATAATATCTTATTATAAAGTAAAACTAGAAATATGATCTAATAGCATGACTCAATGAGAGAAATCTAGTATCAGAAAAATAAAGGTAAAAATGGCAAACATAGCTTGAGCATGGGAATTACACCTAACCATAAACCTTTTGAGCATATTTAACATTCCTTCAGTTGAGGAAGGAAAATTCTATTGCTTTAAATATTTTAAAGGTTACTGAATAAATAATAAACCATAGAGAAACATGACCTATATTGGTATGTTAAAAGGAAATAAAAAACTGATGAGCTATTCACTTTCATATTTCTACTTTATAAAATGACTCTCAAACAATTCGGGTGGGTGAAACAGATCCCAAGGTCTGAGACAGATAATCACAATTTCTTGATGCCCCTAGAATCCAGTTAATTAATAAGAAAATGATTGTGTTAAATGGTCCCCTAAAAGAGAAAGAGCCAAGTTTCCTTAAAGTGCCTACTTTGCAAATAAATTATAAATATGCATGCCAAAGATTTGATTTAATGTTATAGTTTTGCCACACTGATGTCATGTTTTTTCATGAGCATTCAAAGACTGGATTACAAGAGCTAGGCAGTTTAGTAAACGTGATATGATAATAAAAGTAAGATTAAAATAAATAATTTAATGAAGGAATAAAACCAAATTATTTTTGGGTGATACATCATAACCTCTTACTTAATATCTTCAAGTGACTACTTAATGAGAATCTCAAACCATCTGCATTTTTAATATATATATATATATAGTTTGTTTTAATTCTGCCTCATTTCTATCTCACCTCAGTAAAAGCCTGCATCACAAACTCCAGCCACAAAACTGGGTGCCATATATGATACAAATATTCCTCTCATACTCATATCCAGTCCATTACAAAGTGCTATTAGTTTGCACATCAAAATATTTCTCACTTAGTCCATTTATTTCCTGTATTACAACCACATCAGTCTAAGCTACCATTATATTTCACTGAGCCTTCAAATCTAGAATCCTAACTGGTATCTGTGCTTCTATATCCTCACCCTCCTTTTTCATGGTAGCAAAATGAACATAATTTTAAAATGTATAAATAATAAATTACCTCTGCACTTGAAACACTTAATAATATTTCCATTATGATTATAATAAAAGATGATTCCATAAGATTGGCCTAAAGACCCATATGATTTGGACACTAATTGGTTTTTAAATATCTGCATTTCTGGGGCACCTGGGTGGCTCAGTAGGTTAGATGTCCAGCTCTTGATTTCGGCTCAGGTCAGGATCTCAGGGTCATGAGATCAAGCCCTGTGTTGAGCTCTGGGCTCAGCAGGAAATCTACTTGAGATTCTCTCTCTCTCCCTTTGCCCCTCCCCCTGCTCATGTGCACACTCTCTCTCTTTCTCTCAAATAAATAAAATTTGAAAAAGAAAAATAAATAAATATCTGCATTTCCTATTTCCAGCTACATTAAACAGTTTATGTTTTGCTTGTTTGTGTCCTGAAACACATCTCAAAACCATTCTTTATACAGAAAACACTTTTTTTTTTTTTCTTGTCTGCCTGGAATGCTTTTCCATTTGCTTTCACATGATTGACTACTTTGGATATCAGATCAAATATCACCTCTGAAAGTCCTTCCTATAGAATTAACCTATCTGTAAATTAACTTAATATCTATTATATAATCTTTTTATTTCCTTCACAGTGTTTACCATAATCTACATATTCTTAGCCTATATATTTTGGTATTTTCTATCTCTAAACCTTGTAATTTAAGTTCCTTGAGAACAGAGAGATGGTTTGGTTCAGTTTTTAAGATTTTATTTATTTATTTGACAGAGAGAGAGAGAGCACAAGCAGGGGGAGAGGCCGGCAGAAGGGGAGGGAGAGGCAGGCTCCCCTCAGAACAGGGAACCTGATGTAGGGCTCGATCCCAGGACCCTTGGATCAAGACCTGAGCCCAAGGCAGATGCTTAACTGTCTGAGCCACCCAGGCGCCCCCAGAGAGGTGTTTTTGTTCACAATCTAGAAACATCCCTAGCACACAGTAGACAATATCAATAACTGGTTCTTGAACATGTTAATAAGTTCTGATAAAGTCACCAACATTCTAAGATTGAAAATATGGGGTCTTCAGAATTTCCGTATCTTCATATCACTTTATTAACCTAAGTCAACTCAAACAAATTCCTCACTCTCAGAAGTGTTCATAAGAAGTTACAGCATTTCTGCACTTCTCAAAAAATATTTTTGTTTGCCTTTTCAATAGCAATAGTGCCAGTTTAGCTCCAATTTTGTCATGTGAATGGATAAATCTAGTATAAATCTAAAAAGAGAACTTTGCCATTGGATAGTGGGTAAGGTCATGAGAACCTGTCCTCCTATCTGGCAAAATCTCATTTTTATAGATTTATATTTGACCCATAATCAGTAATAAGAACGTATGCTTCCAATTGAGAAACAGGTATTGGACTTACCCTTCTGGTGTAAACACATATAAAGCTTGTGAAATGTGTAAAGCAACTCTTTTTATTTGAACTACAGACTGTTCATGGCTACAATGCATGACAGATAGGAAATACACAAGATGCTCTTCATATTCAAGCCAACTTTCTACCGAGGGATAGTTTCTGAACTAAAGCACAGCAAGTTAAGTGTCATATGCAGAGCAATGGTCTTGTAGAACAGTGGAAATAAACATCAGCATTTGAGGCTGATTTGGGAGATAAGATTTATAGGGCAGGTTATTAGAAATGAGGTGTCTGTTCCTTTGCTTTCAATAATACTAGTGAAAATAATCCAATACCCTGGATTCAAGGAAGGAAGGATTCAAGACATATAAATGCCAGGATTCATGCTCTGATTATTTACATCAGAATCTCTAAGGTTGTAACTTAGGTGTCAGTATTAAAAGTTTCCCATGTGATTTTTTTAAAGCTTTTTAAAAAGATTTTATTTATTTATCTCTGAAAGAGAGAGAGAGAGCACAAGCAGGGGGTGCGGCAGGAAGAGGGAGAAGCAGGCTCCCTGCTGAGCAAGGAGCCCGATGTGGGACTCAGTCCCAGGACCCTGGGATCATGATCTGAGCTGAAGGCAGATGCTTAACCAACTGAGCCACCTAGGCGTCCCTCCCATGTGATTTTAATGGCTTGTGGGTTGATTGATACTGGAGAAACACACTTTTAAAAAAATAAACACATTTTTTATTTAATAATAACACATTCCTAGAACTAGTCATACAGGCTTTGTCTAAGTCTGAGGTTAGACCAGGACACAAAAGCTTGATCTCCACCACAAAGATAGTAGCAAGTAAAAACCCACAACAGTGTACACTGGAGGAAGGAAAGGTGTGCATAGAAAGTCTCCTGCGGTGCAGCCATGTAGAAATAGCCAAAGCCGATGATGGTACAGTGACACTGAAGAAATTCCTCCAGCCCACCAGCCCCTAAATGAGGCACAAGGCAGTGGAAGCCCAATGGTAGACAAATGTGAAGCTTGTGGCATAAGAACAAAAACCAAATCAAGATTAACTTTTGACTAGATTGACTCAACTGCTCATATTAATGTCCTGATGAAAGAAGAGGCATTCCATATCCAGTCATAAGTAGTGTTCAGCTTCCATACCAATGTCTGTTATCTAATTTAAACAAAACAAGGAGACACAAAAAGATCAATTTTTAAAAAATTGCCAAAAAGCAAAGTAATCAACAGAACCAGACTCAAAAACGACCTTAGATGTTGGAATTACTAAACAGCATGATTAATATTAATATTTAACTTCAGAATATTAAAATTTAGAATAAGTATGTTAGAAGATCTAGTGGAAATGGAGAATGAGATAAGTGAGTAGATGGACAATTATAGCAGACACATAGAAATAAGAAAAAGTTAAGACATAGAAGTCCTTAGTTTGAATGCACTTAACAATAAAACATTAAAATGTAAGGCTAAAACTAAGAGAACTGGAGGAGAAATAGATGAACCCATTAGTATAGTTGGAGACTTCAACACATCTGTCAGTGATTTACAGATCCAACAGGCAGAAAATCAGTTAGACTATAACCAAAACAGAACAGTAACATCAATAAACTGGATTTAGTTGACATTTATAGAATATTTCACCCAACAAGAGCACAATTGTAAAATTTTCTCTAACTCACATGGAGCATTCAGCAGGATTTACAATATTCTGGGTCATTACATATACCCTAACAAATTTCAAAAGAATAGAAATCATACCAAGTATAATCTCAGATTACAATGGAATTAAACTAGAAGTTAGTAACAGAAATATACCTGGAGTTTTTAAAGAATATTTGAACATCAAACAACATGCTTCTAAATAATACATGATTGAAAGAAGTCTCAAGAGAAATTCAAAAATTCATTGAATCAAATGAAAATGCATCTACTAAAATTTGTCATGCACTGAAAGTAGTACTTTGAGGGAAATTTATAGCGTTGAGTACATACACTACAAAAAAAAAAAAAAAGATGTAAAATCTAAGCTTCCACTTTAGGAAACTAGAAAAAGAAGATTAATATGAATCTGATTCAAATAAAAAAGAGATATATTAAAAGATGGGTAAATATCATTGAAATTTACAACAGGTAAACAACAGAGAAACCAATGAAACCAAAAACTTAAACTTTGAAAATATAGTAAAAGTGATAAACCTTCAGCCAGGCTAAACAAACAAACAAAATAGAAGACTCAAATTACTAATACCTGAAATGAAAGAGAGATGGTCACTACTTATTCCATAAACATTAAAAGGAACATAAATTATGAAGAACTCTGTGCCCACAAATTTGAAATATAGATGAAATGGACCGATTCCTTGAAAAACACAATCTTCTAAAACTAATCCTAGGGGAAATAGAGACTATGAACATTTCTCTATTAAAGAAGTTGAATCCACAAATTAATAACCTTCCAAACACACACACACACACACACACACACACACCCCACCAGATGGATTGACTCGTGAATTCTAAATGTTTAACAAAGAAATTATACCAATTCTCCGTAAAATCTTCTAAAAAGTACAAGCAGAGAGAACACTTCCTAACTCATTCTATGAGGTTAGCATTACCCTAACACCAAAGCCTTATAAAGGCATGGGCAAACTAAAGGCTAGTATCACTCATAAATGCAGATAAAAAAATCCTCAAAAAATATTAGCAAAATCAATGTAACGAAGTGGAAATTACTCCAGGTGTTCAAGGCTAGCTAAATATTCGAAAATCAATTAATGGAATTAATCACATCAACAAGTTAAAGAAGAAAAATAATATCCAATAATAGATGCAAAAAAAAAAAACAATTTCAATACACATTCATTAAAAAACAAAATCAAAAAAATCAAAAAACAAAACTGATCTCAGTCAATAGAAAAAGGGGAACCTTCTCCACTAGAAAAAAACATTTCTACAATTGGGTCATCTGGGTGACTCAGAGGGTTAAGTGTCTGCCTTGGGCTCAGGTCATGATCCCAGGACCCTGGGATCCAGCCCTGCATTGGGCTCCCTGTTCTGAGGGGAGCCTGCTTCTCCCTCTCCCTCCCGCTCCACCTGCTTGTGCTCGCTCTCTCTCTCTCTCTGTCAAATAAATAAATAAAATCTTTAAAAAAATTTCTACAACAGATAATGCCATACTTAATAGTGAGTAACTGAATGTTTTCCACACCAGTCTAGATATCCTGTCTAACACAGTAAGCAAGAAAAGGAAAGAAGAGGTAGAAGGATTGGAAAGAAAGGAATAATAGGATCTCTGGAGGCACCTGGGTTGCTCAGTGGGTTAATTGTCTGCCTTTTGGCTGAGGGGCTGAGGTTGTCATCTCAGGATCCTAGTTGAGTGCTGCCTAGTGGGGAGTTTCCTTCTCCTTCCTACTTCTGTCCCTCCACCCCACTCATGCTCTGTCTTTCTCAAATGGATAAATTTAAATCTTTTTTTTTAAAAGTATCTTTGTCCTCAAATGTATGATTTTCTATGTAGAAAATCCCAAAGAATCAACAAAACATCAAAAAAATCCTGGAACTGAGAGCTATCATAGCAAGATTACAAGCAACAAGTTTAAGATAAAAATCCTATTGCCATTTTATATACTATCAGTGAAAAATTGAACTTGATGTTAAAAACACAGTATTATTTATATTAACACCCCCAAATGAAATACTTTGGTATAAATTCAACAAAATATTTTTTTTAAATTGTGTGAATAAAACTATGAAATTCTGATAAAGTAAAAAAGATCTAAATAGAGAAAAACTTTATTTCATAGACAGGAATGTCAGAGTATCAGTTATCCCCAACTTGATCTTCTCCTTGTCCAAACTATATCTCCTTTTTAAAAGTTCTTCTGAATCCTTTACCAAGAAAGTAAACTCACGTATGTATTCCATCATATATGAACTTCTAGCACTCTTAATATGAGGGTACATGTATGAGACACTTGATATCTTCCCATGGGTTCCCCAAACTCTGTTCTTTACCTTTTTCCTCTTCTGTACTCATAGTTTTTCTTCACTCAGCATAGTTGCATAGTTCTTATTGCTGTATTTTCAAGCTCAGTGTCTACCTTTGTGGATGTTATATACTCACATGGAGGGAATGTATATTATAATGTTGGATATAATGCTCTATGTAATTTCAGTTGGAATGGTTTGGTTGATAGGTTATTCAAATCCGCTCTACTCTTACTGATTTTATCATCTATTTTTCTTTCAGTTTGGAAGAGGGGCTTTAAAATCTCCAGCTGTGAATGTATATGCCTTTTAAAAAATTTAAGTTCTATCAACTTTTGATTCATGTATTTTAAATGTGAGACCCCAAACTGGAAAGACTGATAGTGTTCAGGGAAAAATAAGTAATATTTGAAAGACTCTTGGAGTGCCTGGCTTGCTCAGTTGGAACAGTTTGTGACTCTTGATCTTGGGGTTGTAAGTTTGAGTCCAATATTGGGTGCAGAAATAACTTAAATAAATAAACTTTAAAAAATTTTTAAAAATCAAAAGACTTTCTGGACAAGAAAATGGACTAGGGTAGTTCAACTTAACATAAATAAATGAACAGTCCTTCACTTAGATCCAACCCTAACTCCATACAGTAAATATCACATATTTATTTTTATATATTAAATATTTATTATTTATTATATTATTTATATTTATACATTATATATTAAAATATATATTGCATATAGACAGACATAAGACATATAAGGTCTAATATAGGATATATCTAAATCTTATATTACAAGCACACATGAAATGGAATTAGGAGTTGAAGTTGGACTATATGTTCATGGCATAATAGAATGATATAGACTGCATTTTTTTCTATTTATTTCATAATTAGGTTTAGATGGGGTGATCAGGGCCCCACCCTTATGAGGAAATTGGGCCATTGTAAGTGGTACCAGAAAGCTTGATCTCTCTCTCTCTCTCTCTGCCTTGTGAGGACGTAGCAAGAAGGTGACCATCTACAAGTCTGGAAGAGAGCTTTCACCAGAACCCTATCATTGCTGGCATCTTGATTTCACATTTACAACCTCCAGAAATATGGGGAAATAAATTTCTGTTGTTTGAGCCACTGGATCTATGGTATTTCCTTACAACAGCCTGAACAGATAGACTTAGACATAGAGTAATATGGCTTCTTTATAAAGGCTTTATTAATAAAGGAAAATGTTTCAAGGGAAACAATATTGGTTGTCAAAGAAAGATGCTCAGTGACGGAGTCAAGTGCATCCACAATTTAAAAGTCAAGATAATGTGAGTACTTGAAAATATTATATGAGAGGTTCTTTAGACTTAGAAGGGATATAATATAATCAGCTGAACTCTAAGCACTGGTGTAGAATACCTTTGTGTCTCTCTCATTTCAAATAATGGAAATAAGCAAAAAAACAAAAATCTTCTCACTTATCTCTCCAGGTCTACTCTATCTCAAATCTGTGTCAGTGTCCTAGGGCTGCTATAACAGTACCACAAATTGGGTGATTTGAAACAATAGAAATTTGTTCTATTATAGTTCTTGTGGCTAGAAATCTGAAAACAGGGTTTCAGGAGGGTCATGCTTTCTGAAAATTCTGGGGAAGAATCTGTTCCACGACTCTCTCTTAGTTTCTGGTGATTATCATCAATCTTTGGCTTCAACCACCATTTCTCTCATAAAACAGTTCTCCCAAATTTTATCAATTACCTCTTTTTGAAAAGTTCTGAGTATTTTTAAATTTTCATCTTACTTGATCATTTCATCTTACTTGATCATTTGACCATTCCCTCTTTCTGGATTTATTTTTTATTTTTATTATTATTTTTAACCTCATTCTTACCTCCATTCCACTCTGCCACTTTTTGGATCTGTCTGCTCCTTTGCAGGCTCAGTCACCTCTTCCCTATTATTAACTCCTAAAGATCCTTCAGGCATAACCCTATGCCCATTTCTCTGTTCATTCTATATCCATCCACAGTTTCCATCTATGTGCAGTTATTTACACGTTGCTGTCTCAAGTCCTTGCTTCTTTTCTGAGCCAGAGCCTGGTAAACAGCCTAACCGGTATCTCCTTTTGGATGTTGCCAAGACACCTCAGTATCAGTAAGTTAAGAACGGTTGAGTTTTGAACTCAAAACAGTGAAGGGCACAGAAATCATCCATTTTGCTAACCAGGAATCTTAAAAACATTCCTAATACGCTCCTCAACCCCCCTACCATATCCAACAAAGTTATGTTGGTTGATAACCTAGAGAACTCAAACAAACCATGTCTCTCTGTCTCTATTATCACCAACCTACTCTGATACTCTATTACATAGACTTGGTCTTTTTAGTTACTTTGGAGCTTATTTGTCTTTATCTGCATAGTAATTAGAGCAATTTTATTTTCACAGCTAATGTCTATTATTTTATCTCTATACTCAAAAACTTTAATAGCTTTCAATTGTTCTATCACAAGTTCTACAATGTTTCTAAATACTTTTGCAATATGATTTTCTGCATCTTCCCTCTGACTTTATGTCCTCCAGCTATTTTGACCTTATTTCTGTCTCTTATCGACCTATGCTTATTTCTGAAAAGCCCATTTATCTCCTGTTCACCTCCTACCAGGTGTCATTTTAAGTTACTTCTTTAGGGAAGGCCCTCCCCTGACATCTAAGAATTACTCTAATGGATGCTTTCATAGCATTAATTAATCTTCCCTTCATGGTATTTTTTCATTATTTTAATCTCACATATATTTGTATAATTCATTAGTTAATGTATAACTCCCTTCTAGAATGTAATCTTAAAGAAGGCAGGGAGATACTGTTTTTGTTCACTAAATAGAATACCTGGCATGGAATCAAATTGCTATCAATGCTGATTCAGTGCCACACAATGAATGATTATGAATGGAAATTTTCATATAATCTCTCTGATTTCAAAAGTAGGGGTAAATTATAGGCAACGATTTTAGGTTAATATAGAAAGAATGTTCTAACATACACTCTTCTCTATAAATGAAATATGCTTCCTTGAGAGTCAAATATTTACTAAAATAGTAATTTCATTACTTGTGTTGTATCAGGATTTTAAATATTAGCTCTTTCACTATTGCCAACATCCATGTATGGTAGACATAAACTCAATTTTTGTAGATAAAAAATAGGCTCTTGTGATAGGCTAGTATAACCTCTACTGCTTTGAATGTGAGTGAAACCTATGATTTTTCATGAGATATCAGTTCCATGGTTGTGTTAAATTGTATGGAGAACTGGAGATCCTCTGGATGCACCTAATTTATTACATGAACACTTTAAGAAAAGGAAGTTTTCTCCAGCTGGTGAGTAAAATGGAAATTCAAAGAGATTCACACTAAGAAAAACTGGACCTGTCCTTGCTGGCATTGATGACCGAGAGGACTACTTTAGAAGGCATGTTAGTTTACCTTTAAAGAATTGGCATGGCTAACACACAGCAAGAAAATGGAGACATTGGACCTACAGTTTAAGGAACTGACTTCTATCAACAACCTGAGTTTAGAAACCAATTTCTCCTAGGGCCTCTAGATAAGAGCAGAGTCTGGTCAGTACCTGATTTCAGTCTTTTGAGACCCTAAGGAGAAAAACCGGTTGAGCCTGCCCAGACTTCTATCCTTTAGAACTGTGAACTAATAAATGGGTGTTTTAAGCTGTAAAATTTGTGGTGATTTGATATGCAGCAATAGCAAACTAATGTATCTACTGAAGTTAAAATGACTCCCCACATATCATATCTAAAATGTGGCAAAGGTAGGACTAAAGCCCAAAACATGTCTGATTTCAAATCTCTAACTACTTTTGCACCAAATCCACACTGCACTATACAAATATATCAGGGGCAAGAAAGAGGCAAAAAGACAGTGCAGGTGAATCAGAAATTGTATATTCTTTCCTGAGTTATAGACAATGTACAGTTTTCAAAAGTTGTTCGATTGGCAGTTAGGAAATTCAAGTTCTAATCCTGGCACAATCATTAGCTTTATTATTTTTCTATAATTTTTTTTCTTAATTAAAAAGAGATCCCTTCCAGTTCCAATTCCTATTCATTCTCTTGATTGGTTATATGGTCCTCAAACAAAATACCTTTAAAATATAGGAACTATCATGACTTTTTTTATTATCCCGAGTGTATAGCATACAACTATCAATGTATATTTCATCATTATATGTAGATGGTAGCTTTCCTACAGGTACCCTACTAGTTGTTCTTTAGTAGCTACGAGGTAGTGAACAGAACTTCTGAAATGTGAAAGTGATCCTTTTCCATATATATCATGGCAAACCTTGAAGCTAACTTTCCTCCTGGAACCTCATGAAAAAGAAATGAATACCTTGTACAAAATCCATTTTATCATCTACAAACCCTGTAGTTACTGAACCTATATGTTGTGTGATGACTTTGGGAGCATTTCTTAGGATGAGATTAAATTGTGATAATTGTACTTAAAGTACATACCATACCTTAGTTAACGTTTCACTGCCACTGCTTGCATAATAAGGAAGATTATGGTAGAAAACACTCTTTAAAAGAAAGAGCTGCATGTTTTTTATCTTCAGTTTTTAACACGGCTTTTCTTTCTCACTGGTTCATTTTCCTGGCACACAGGCTTCTTGTATTGCTGCTCTTTATCATTCCTTCCTGATGTTTCCAAGAGCAGGGTCTGAATCAGTAGCAGCATAATACTTGATAAATATGTTCTATTTTTTTCACTCCATTTCCTCTGACAAAAACTTGATAAAATCGACTTTTATCTATTTGAGTAGGAGTGTATAATATAACAATTGAATTTTTCTAAGAATTTCAGAGGTTTAAAAAATTATAGCAGTTTTAAAAATTATAAATACAGAAACATAAGAGTAAATTTGAACATTCTAAAGCAGACTGGTATTTTATTGGCTATATGGATGCTAATACATTTCTGTTTAACATGTTTTTAAATGTATTGTGACCCAGCTTGTTGGCAAAATGATATTCAGCTTCTGTGTGTGTCCCATTTGAAGTGGATAACCATATTTTAATGGTAAATGAAATTATTAAAACAAACTGTACAGGGATTATTTTAAAAGCCTGACTACTTTTATGTCCATCAATACCATTTGTGGATCTGCCAGCAAATACTGTTAAGAGTATTCAAACTGCATGATTCAAGATGTGCAATGATTACATATGGGACTGATATAGAAATTTCTCACCTGATAAATAACATTGAATAAGTCGCCTAGGCACAGTCTGTGAGCTTTCATCTTCTTTTGGAACATTAAATATTGGTTATTGCCATAGGAAGAATTTTACACTGGATGGACTCACACTATGATCCACAGTGGCAATCTCTAAATTTATCATCCTCTCCTTCGCTTGTTCTGTGTACTATTACCCAGGTCATGCTATTTACACCAGCTGTATTCTCTTGTTCGGTGCGACTAAGACATTTATCCTCCAGCTCATACACCTGATGTCCCATACTCCCTCCCCCCATTCCCACTGGAAATAAGCTATTTGTCATAATTTTGTCTCCTGTGCCTGTTGAATGTTTGAAAACATCAACCCATCATTATAAATCTCTCTCTTCAAACTCCTAGCAATGCAGTTAACTGAAAAGACTTCCCCAGAAGTGCTTCTTGCTTTTACAAGCTTTACTATAAAAGCAGTTTTAACTCCTCATATGCATTTTTCAAACCTCTGGGCCATTGCTGTTTACAGATTCTACATCTCAAGAGCAACTACTAAAATGTGTGTAAACACCTGCTTTTTGAATGATCAAGGCATAACCATGATCACTAAAAATTATTTTTAAATATTGATATGATCATTCTTAAAATCTATGAAGAAATAAAAAATTCTGAGAAATCACCCATTTATCTAATGAAAATTATCATAATAAAAATAATTTTCTCCGTATCTGCTGGGGGGAAAGTGACAGGCCTTTGTATCAGGTACTTGAACTGCAGAAATGAAGTTTTAATGATCTCCGAGTCTTGCAAATAAATAATTAGGTTCAGTGTGACAACTCTACAGACATATTTAGAGATAAAGGAAGAAACTATACACTATAATGTATCACAAAATTATCCAAAGATAACATGGCATATGAATTTAGATTCCAAGGAAAATAGACCTTCACAATTGGAGAAGGTAGGGAAGGGAATCTAAATTATTGCAGGTGAGGCATCTCCAATGAGTGTGAAGGGTTAAGATTAGAGTTCCGTTCTGTAAATGGTTCACAGTGAGGCTAAGAAGGCATGACAGTTAATGGGTATTATATTTTGATAAGGATTTCTTTTTTCATAGAGAAAAGGAGAAAGTATTGAAAGTTATCAAGGAGAAAACATGTAAAATACTATCTGTGTTTTAGAAAATAAATTGATGCGGTAGAGGTTAGTATAAATCCAGAAAAGATGTTGTTGAAATAACATCCTTTTTTTCTTTTCTCTTCTTTTTTTTTGGGGGGGGGGGGAAGAGGGGAATAATGTGTTAAAAATGCACTTAAGACATAGTGAAACCGAGCCAAAGCAGTTGCTAGGGGAATAGAGAAGAAATCAGACCTAGGATGTATTGTTATAGAAAAGTTGGATATGAGATGGAAGAATTCATGGATGACTCAGATTTCTCTAATTTGTGCTTCTGAATAGAACAATGAAGATGAATATAAGATATAAGAGAATCAATAGTAACTAAGGGAAATACTTTCTTACCATTGTAGTTATTTAAATATAGTGTTCATATTTGTTAGAATTTTTATAAATAAATAAATTTTTCTGAGAGGGAGTTTTTTTTTCCAATTTTACTGAGATATATAGTACTGTATAAATTCAAAGGGGTACAGCACAATGACTTATTTGCCTTGTTAAATGGTAACCAAAATAAGTTTACTTAACATTCATTATGTCATTTGGTTGCAAAAAAAAAAAAAAAAAAAAAAAAAAAAAAAAAAAAGAAAAGAAAAAAGAAAAGAAAAGAAAAGAAAAGAAAGGAAGGAAGGAAGGGAGGAAGGAAGAAAAAAGGTGTATTTTTCCCTGTGATGAGAACTCTTAGAATTCACTCCTTTAACAGTTTTCAAACATACTATACAGCAGTGTTAACTACAGTCATCATGTTGTGTGTCACACCCTCAGTGCTTACTTATCTTACAACTGAAAGTTTGCACGTTTTGACCATGGTCCAATTCCTGCAGCTCTACCCCCCACCTCTGGTAACCACAACTCTGATTTCTTTTTCTATGATTTTTTGTTTGTTTGGTTGGTTGATTAGTTGGTTGGTTGGTTTTTTATTTCCAATGTAAGTGACGGATCAGACAGTGTCTGTCTTTGTCTGACTACTTCACTTAGAATAATATCCTTCAGGTACATCCATGTTGTTGCAAATGGCAGGATTGCCTCCTTTTTTTGGCTGACTGATATTCTACTTTATATGGACACATATAATATCTAAATATTGCTCATTTTTATATAATATACAATAATAAATAATATATAATTATTAATATATATTTTATATCTTTCCCACAACTTCTTTATCCATTCATTCATTGATGGACACTTAGGTTGTTGCCATGCCTTGGCTATTATAGGTAATGCTACTATGAACATTGGAACATGGATATCTCTCTGATGTAGTATTTTTGTTTCCTTTGGATATATACCCAGACGTAGAATTGCTGGATTATATAATTCTATTTTTACTTTTTCGAGGAAACCCCATACTGTTTCCCATAACAAATTAATTTTTATGGGTATTAATATTTGACTATATTTTACTTTTTTTAAAGATTTTATTTGTTTGAGAGAGAGAGAAAGACAGTGACAGAGATAGTGATAAGAGAGCATGAGTGGGGAGGAGAGGAAGAAGCAGGCACCTGTGGAGCAGGGAGCCCAATGTGGGGCTTGATTCCAGGACCCTGGCATCATGACCTGAGCCAAAGGCAGATGCTTAACTAACTGAGCCACCCAGTTGCCCCCTATACTTTGCTTTTTAAACAAAGTAATAGAAAACTGTAATACTAATTCACACTAGTTGCATATAGAAAATCTAATACTTTCCTCAAATGCACTGCATTACCACATTAAGTTAATATAATTAATGTTAAAATCAACAGTGACATCTCAATTTAGATTTCAAAAGTTCTAGCACTGAAATACTGGTTAACTATTGCTTTGATAAATAGGTAGCTGGTAGTAAAGCTAAGAAATGTCTCCATATTTCTATTGAGGATAATATTTGTATAATCTTTTATATACTAGCTAGAAATTCAAACTGAAAAGTCCTATAAGACTAATTTTTTCCATATACCCTTGCCAAAGCCTGGCTCCAAATTGTTCTTCCCCATCCCTGTTTCTAAACTCAAATTTCTAACCAACACCTACTAAACTATAACCTGGAATCACTGCCTCTGCATCCTGTTCTGTGACTAAGGCATCCTCATTTTCCCTACCTTCTCAGAATGTGAACAGTGCTCAATTCTAGGAACAACTTGAACTTTGAATAATTTTCATCTTTAATCTTCCTGCAAGACACACATCTTAGAACTGTTCTTTCACATTATAATGTTTTAATAAAAGACTTGAGATAATACCCCCCTTTTTATTTCTTCTTCCAGAAAGCTCATTGTTGGACAAGTTTTGATTTAATTCTTCAGTAATAGTCAAAAATAAGAAATGTGAAATCTGTATTTTAACTCTTGGTAACAGGTAGCCATTGAAAGTCTTAGAGCAAGGGAATAGCAAGACAGGAATTGCCTCTGTAAGATGATAGATTTAAATATTCTGTGAAGCATAAATTAAGTTACAGGGAAACAAATAACAGTCCCTTACATGATCTTAAATATAAATGGGGACCTGATTTAGACGTGTGGCGATGGAAATGAAAAGAATTGGCTAATTACCTAGTGCATCAGACTTATAAAAGGATTAGAAATGGAATTACCTGTACAGTTTTGAACAATAAAACTATAAATTTCAGTTATTTACATTAAATAATATTCAGTAAATTTCAGATAATTTGCATAAAGAAGGAAATTTAGAAAAACGGATGGCTATTTGCTTTTTTGGGGGGGTGGGGAGAGTAGGTTGTTGATAAGGAAGAAGTGATGGAGGCAAGTTTTGTTTTAAACTTGAAGGTAATAAAATCATGTGGGGATTTCAGGTAAGTCATCCAGAATGATGTATGAGGCTTAGAAGAAGAAATGATGACAGATGAATATTTGTGAGTTACCTGTAGAAAAAGAATGTGGAGTCAATCTATTCCTGAAGGCATTGAAAAGGAAGAGAAAGGAGTGAGGAAGGAAAGGATTAGGAGTGGGCAGAAATGAGAGAGAAAGGGAGATTGGACTGTTGTTAAGAAGCTTCAATAAAACCAACGATGTTTCATCAGATTTAAAGTGTTATCAACGATATGACTCACCGTGATTTTATGCACCATAAAATGGGAAAGTTTCTAAGACCAATATGTACATCTTAGAATCAAAGAAATACAGTATATTTAGGATACAAAGGGAAATGAAATACAGGAATGTTTTTAATTATAAAAAAGTGATTAGGTGTTTAGGGGTGCCTGGCTGACTCAGTCGATTATGCTTTTGACTCTTGGTTTTGGCTCAGGTCATGATATCATGGCTCATGAGATGAATCCCTGCATTGGGCTCTGCACTCAGAGGGGAATCTGCCTGAAGATTCTCTCCCTCTGCCCCTCCCCCCACTCGTGTGCGCTCTCTCTCTCTCTAAAATAAATAAATCAATCTTTTTTTTTTTTTTTGTAAAGAACTGATTAGGTGTTTTATAGAGAACAGTTTACAATGCTTAGTCCCATAAGGTGTGCATCTGTGTAGAGCTAGTAATAGATAGCTGTAATAGGAGTAATTGAAAAATTATTTGCGGTGAAAGAGGCTGAATCTTTGCTGTAAAAGTCATTCCAAATACTGGCTGTTGAAAGAACCATGCAAGAAAGTTGGGAGAAAGTATTAATCTGCGTGCATTAATTTCTATAGGAAAATAATGTTAAAAGATTATGTTAGAATAAAGGTCTTTAGGAACTCTGCTAACCCTTTTCTACTGTTTATTTGAGTCTGTCTGAAAGAATGAATAGTCACCTCTGGAGAGAGTTCCAAAAAACTTGGTGTCATCAGGAGAAAGCCAAGCAAACGTATAAGAGGTTTCAGTTATAATTAGTACGGGAAAGAAGGGTCCACAGAAAAGCTTAAATATGGAGGGAAGATGGTTCTCATGGATAGGAAAGAGATTTACTTGCTCAGAGATGGCTTAAAACCTGATATCACCACAAGACTTTTTCTGGGAATTATCTCTCCCAGTCGATGTTATTTGCAAAATATTTTGACAGATAATTCATTATTGGGTGTCAAGCACTGAACCTATGATGTCACTCAACAGCAACAACAAAAATGTTAAAACTTTAAAGTGCATTGTTTACATGGTACATTTATCCTCAGTCATTTCTCACAGTGCTGGATTACTAAGATACTATTTTGGGAAAAAACTTGGAAATAATCATTACAATGCATGCAAAACCACTATACCCTTATCTATCGTGTTCTCATGATATGTGGATACCAAGAGGCAGTATAATCGATGACCTTGTTAGAAAATTTCAGTTTAGTTAAAAAAGAAAAAAAAGAAAGAAAGAAAATAATGACATGCCTGATCAACCTCTTGTGTTTATTTTCCTTGACATTTTACTGTCCCAGAACAAGAAAATTTGTACCAGCACTTAGGTAAATAATGTGCTCCTCACAAATTTGTTTATTTTCATGAAGGTTAGCTCAGTGTTAATTGTAAAACAAACACTATTAGCATTAATGCACTGTAAGTTCTACTGATAGAGAGTAACTGTTGCAAATTTTAATGATACTTGATGCCAAACATTGTTAAACACTGACTTACTGAAAGTTGTCCCATCGATTCCTTGGGTTTCTGGAGAAATCGTGAGTTTGTTTTGCCATTTCAGCCAGTTCCTTAATTTCTAGAGGTTTAACTGAGAGCTTTGGAATTATTATAATTGGGTTTAAGAGGTTAATCTTGATCATCTTAAGAAAGTGTTTGACAGTGGTATGTTGGCAAATTTTAACTAGTTCTCTGAGGGAAAAGTCAAACTCCTGATTCGTTATTTATTTATTTTTTTCCTGACCTCTGAGATATACATATAACCCGATGGCTGATTTCAAGCTACGAACAGTGTAATGTCAACTGGTTCACTAAACTGAAAAATTTTATAATTGGCTCATGTGAGTGGGTGTCAGCTGAAACTAGCATATCATTTCATGTTGTTGTATTAAGACATTATTTAGTATAAAGAATGAAAGATCTAGGTATTGGTCTTATCTTTACCTTCTACTAGTTTGTCTGATCTGATGAGCAAGAACTTTATTATTTCCTTCTGCTTCTCAGTATCTACCACACTTTCTGCTTGCTGAAAGATACACACAAGAAGGATAGTAGGAAGATAGATACCAAAGTAGCTATTTTTACTCTTATTTTACATTTAGCACAAAAAAGAAATTTAAAAAGTTTTCATGTAAGTAGTTTGACCTGAGTATTAACAGAGCAATAGAATAATGGAGATTACCTTTAAAGTTTATTTCACCTCAACATATTCATTTTAATTACAATTATTTGTATGTTCAGGAAGGTAAAATTAAGTGGTTCATAAAATTTGTAAATATAAATGAACACATGGCAAAATTCTGTTCTGCCCTTCATGACATTAGTCTGTGGGTGAATTTTTTTCTCTTTTGGTAAGTCTACATCATGCATTTTCAGTGAGGGTGGAGGATCTTTCTCCTTTATATGTAAGACAAGGTATATAAAACATATGTCTCTGGCATTAAAATTTCACAGTGTGGGTGATTAGGGGAAAAAAAAAACTCCCAAAAAACTCCAGGATTTTTTTTTTTTAAGTTGAAGAATCCTGGTTTATATCAATGCTGTCCAATAGAACATTCTGTGATGATGGGGTTGGTCTGTTCTGTGCTGTACATGACAGTAGTCACTAGGTACATGTAGCTATTGAACAGCCGAAATATGCCTGGAGAATTGAATTTTAAATTTAATTTACCTTTAATCAACTTTAAATAGCTACATGTATCTATTGCAGTACTGGACAGCACATTTCTATATTCTACTGAAAAACCTGATTTAAAGACACATTATGAGTGTCAATTATGAAAACTAAATCATTTAAGCAATTATCTCACAGTTGCTACCAACTAGATTTTTTTCCTTACATGAAAATATTCAGTATCAGCTGTTTTATGATTCTATATCCTATGGAGTTGCTGTCAGTTCTCAAAAGACAATAGGATCCTATCTAATCACAACAAATGAATCACAAATTTGAGGGCTATGCATTTTCCCTTGGAAATTGAAAATATTCTGGATGGGAAGGAATCCAAAATGACTTCCTCCCATCAAGTAGTCCCCACCTAGGAACCAACGCACTAATTCAAATGTAGAGAAGGGGAAATTCTCAAAGCACATCTTTTATTATTTATTTTCATAACGTCCTCACTTAAATTGTAAAACACTCTGAAATCAAAGACTGTAAATTACATTTTTATTTCAATTTACATGTAAAGAGTTATTCTGCACATGTTCCAAGGTGAGAAACCAATCATCTTTTCTTACCCAATTCCTACATAATAATATTTAATAGTATCCTACAATAATAACAATAAGCATGGCCATTATTTAGCACCTTGCTAATTAATCCTATATCAACAATATGCATAGTAAATATTATGACAGGTTTACAGATAAGGAAGGTCTAGCAAAATTAAGGTCATACATACAAATGAGTAGCAGAGGCAGGATTCTGAGTCAAGTCTACCTGCTACCATATTTATGTTCATAATCACAACGATGTAATGTTACTCATCATGCAAGTAAAAGTAAAATATACTATTTAAGAATGATCTTGATATGTGAACATATGTCTGTATGTGAATGTGAGTACAAAAAGAACTGGTCAAATAGTCTAAAATCCTAAACTATGATATATCAAATTCTCTAAAAGAAAAATTAGTGTTTTGGGGTGCCTGGGTGGCTCAGTTGGTTGAGCGTCTGCCTTCAGCTCAGGTCATGATCTCAGAGTCCTGGGATAGAGCCCCACATTGGATTCCCTGCTCAGCAAGAAGTCTGCTTCTCCCTCTCCTTCTGCCCCTCCCCCTGCTCATGCCCTCTATCTCTCCCTCTCTCAAGTAAATAAAATCTTTTAAAGAGAAAAGAAAAAAAGAAAATTTTGTGTCTTATCAGTAGTAATTTTAAAATGAGAAGTTTATTTTCACTGTAAATTTTTTACTATAAACGAACATTGCTTTAAATGGCATCGTGTACTATAGCCACAGTGCACAAAATTTAAAAGACCAGGTAAGGTAATTTTTCGTATTTTTGTCATCATTATGTAACTGATTGGGTCTATAAAAGAAATATATGTGGGGTCGCTAATTATTTAATGAATAATGAAATTTATGTATCCAATCTAACTTTTCAAATGAAATAATGGGTTTTCATTGTATTTATAGTGAACTACTCAAGTAAAAATTAATTCAATATGATTGTATTGGATCAATGCAGCAGAAATAAGGGCAGAGCTAGAAAGCATAGCAAAATGTTTTTAATTACAAGATGTTAATCATCAAGAATAATGACAGAATTTTTGTTATGAATAGAATATATAATTGGTAAGATCTAGAGAAGGTAAAATTAATTCTGGTACCTTAAATTATATATGTGTCATAGATTTTTCTAAACCCTTCTTAGTATTGAAGTTCTTCAAGTACAGATACAATTTACCATGGAGCTGTAGCTCCTCCTAGTTGCTTTGGTTTTACATGTAAATTCAAAGGAATATATTATACATACAGAGTCAAAATTTACCAATTCACACATTAAAGAAAAAAATCATAAGTGGGGTATAAGGAAACAAATGAGTGAATGTCATTTCTCTTACCCCATAACCACAGAAAGTCCAGGGGAATGTGAAGTATACCAATTCTGATAGCATTTACTTAATGAATTAAAGGCTTAACATGGATGGGGTCATTTGACGCACATATCAAATAACATATCAAATAACAGTTTTATATGTACACACCCACACACACACACACAGACTCATTACATAATGGCCCTTATTGTTATATATCATTGTGAACAAAACACTCAAATTCATTTTCCAAAGGAAGATAATGTCTAATGGCAGAAATTTCTACTATATATGTAAAGCCTGATGATAATGTGTATAATGTTTTATCTGCATTTAACCAGTACCTTAAGCAAAAGAATTTATAGAACTAACCACCACTTGAAAAGCTGCCTTTATGAGCTTCTGGACTTAGGTCTTCAGGCAGAAGAAATTAATGTAAAAGGTTTTGCACACCAGCATTAAGTCTGGCAAAAATGTATCCTGTTTTCCTGTTGTAAGTCAGTTCTCAATTTTTGTTTCCATCAATTTGTGGTTTATTTTGGTGAAAAACTGGATGAGGAATGGGAATATATTCTTATATACATCATCAGCTTGCCCAGAATTTCTTTCAACTGGGACGATTTCAGAAGAGTTAAATTCGTCATGGCTTTATGTTTTCTCCTCCTCTTCAATAACAGATAGAAGATAGTAATGTGGGAATCACATAGGATCCAGAGCTGCCATTTCCCTGAAAAGACCACACAAAGGCATTTTCAGATTTACGTTCTCAAAGAGTATGTTAGCAAAGTGTCTTACTTCCCTGAAAAATAAAACTTACAGATGTCCTAGAAACATATTGAAAAAAACTACCAGGTAAAAGAAGAAAGAGACTTCTTAAATTAGAAAGTTGTAGTGAAAAAGAACTCTTCGAGTTAAATCTAGTAGAGTTAATTGAGACAAGTCAATAATACATCATGAAACAAAAAAAATTGTATGGAGAAATTTAACGATTTCCTTATTTTAAAAATGTATAAGACAAAGTAATATTTTAGGAAATGAATGGAGTTTTAGATCAAAACTTAAGTTATCTATGTATGGAGAAATGAAAGAACAGTGGTCAAGAAAAAGCTCTCCACTTGATTTCTATATTTCTTTAATTGTATCTATTTTCAGTTGGTTTAATGTGAATGTGAAAAAATTTAAGACAATTCCAGTTGTGTGACAGAATTGTCAGTTCTGTGTTTGGATTCTTAGATCGTTCATTCATTCAGAAATTAGTGTTCTGCACTTGTGTTTGGTACAAAGGTAAAAAAGCATGCAGATTCATGAAAGAGCTGGACGACAAAATATGGAGGGGTGGGGAAGAAGGAGTAAAAAAATTAAAAGAAGTGTATCAGGTGCAGGACCAGCTATAATAAATCCTAAACAAGCATGAATATCTTTAAATTGCCCTCTTAAAAGACAAAGTCTGCCAGAGCAGATGCAAAACAAAATCCCAAATGATGCTTCATTTACAAAACACATATAAAACTAAATGGCACAGGAACACTAAAAATAAAAGACTAAGCAACAGTACATCAATAAATTTGAACTAAAGAAAGCACAAGTAGCAAAATTGCTATCAGAAATCAGTGTGGTCCTTGAAAACAAATTGGTTAGATATTAAGGATGTGAAAATATTCATTCTGTTTTTTAATTAAACAGTCTAATCCATCAATATATAACTTTTCTCATTAAAAAGTAATACATGTACAAGGTGGAAATAGGGAAATTACAGAAAACTCAAAAGCAAAGATTGCAAAATACGTATCACCAGAAGTAAACAGTAACGCTTGCCCGGTGCTATAGCATTATTTGGATAACATATTGGAGGTATTTTATAATTGGTTTTTTGCATAGCACATAGTATTTGGTCACCTGAATTTTTAATTAGCAGTAAGATGTTCTTAAAAATCCCCCATAATATTTATGAATTTCTTACAGCATGGCTTTTAGTAGCTGCCTAAAATTTCATCGTGAGGATTAGTATAATTAATCTCAGATTTAGGCATCAATATACATTCCAATTTGCACTTTCATCAAAAATACTGAAATAATCATCTTTCTGGGTATATTTTGAAGCATTTCTGAACGCATCCTTTGGACAAATTTCCAAAGTAGAATTTCATGGAAAATGCATTTGGGCATGTCTGTCTTTTGCTGCAAATGAAGAAACTTTAGAGTACTTGGCTAAATTGCTTACTAAAGTATTTTGTTTTTCTGCATTTTAATAGATTTTTATAATTTGAAGACCAACCAAAAAATATAAGAGAGTGCTTATTTAACTGCATCTTTACTGCTACTGGTTATTGCTGTTTTTTTAAAAAAAATAGCCACTTTTCTTGGTGAAAATTATGCCTCACTTTTTGAATATGCATGCCACTGCCTGCTAGTGAGGTAGAGACTAGTGAGGTTTAAATATTCATTTGACATAATAATTTCTCATAGAAGAAATATTTCTCTGTGTAAATTATCAAGAGAAACAATAACTCAAAAAATATATGTGTAAGTATGCATAAAGATCTTCATTAGTTATTTGTATTAGTAAAATGTTGAAACAAAATGACCTTCATTATGAAAGTGGTTAGATAGATTATGATGTATATTCTTCATGGAATATTTTGCAGTCCCTAAAATGGTATGATTGAAGACCACGTAGCATAATGGACAAAAAAAACCACAATGTGTTATCATTGTGTAGATAACAGTGTTTTTTTGTACTATGAAAGCGCTAAACATTTGGACAAAGTTAAAATATAAAAAGGGAATATACAAAAATATTAAGATCATGAGATTACAGAAATTATTTTTGTTCCGTTTCCATGATTTTTTTAAAAAATTTAATATGTTTTTATGAAAAAAAGAAGGAAGAAGAATTTGATGATGAGCTCAAATGAAATGGAGATGCCTTTTTATGTCACTTGTTTTTATTGTCATTATCATCATCACAGTTCAGGTCTTACCGATTAACAACGGTACTGATAAAACTGCTGCCCTACTATGCCTCTTGTCTCTAGCCTTGACACATAATTCTCAGTGGTGGTTCTTGTTTTTACAGAAGAAAGTTGAAATCTCCCTGATATATCATTCACAAAATTATTTGAATGTTTAGTAAATACGCTCATATTTGACTCCCTGGGTTGGCATCCCAGCTCTACCAGTTAATTCAAGAGGTTACATGTCATCCTTGTGGCTAAGTTTTATCTGTAAAATGAGCATACAAATGGTTCCTAAGCCTGTTGCCCTGCTATTACCACAGTGCTTGCCTTGTACATAAGACTCAGTGAGTTTTTTAGTAAAATGATCTCTATAACCTTGATACTCATAGTCCTGTAAATCTTCCCCCAAGTTACCTTTTAATTCTCGGCCCCATTATGCTAATTAATGATGATATTATCCTCCACCATGTTGCAGAACAGTTTTTGCCACACATACATTACACAAGTTTTCTCATATCAGTGCCACATCCCAACTTCCACAACCAACCATCTGGATTGCCTTACCCATCCATTATTCACATGTTTCCACTTCTTTGATGTCTTAATCAACTTCAAAACAGCAGTCAGGAAAGTACCTTCCTAGTAGTGTGATAGAGCCAGCTCACACTGGCTTATGAATGCTGATTATTAAATTTTTATGAACATTGTGAGCTGGTTGACATAATTTTGCTACATTGAAATTCAAAAAGATGGGATGATTTGCACAGGGGGGAATTAGATAGTGTTATAAATAAGACCTTTCCCCTCATAGTTTTTTCTTCCAAGAGCAAGTTGTTAAACATTCACCAGAACACCATTGTATCTTTACACCTTTAAACACTTTGATTCCTACATAGCATACATTGGACCACTCGTTTTAAATCAGAAGACATTACTTTGAAACTTGCTTTTATGACTGTTTCATACAGGACGAAGTCACTGAGCAGTACAGCTCTCAGTGTGCCTCATCTGTTTCCTGTGGATAACATTAACTTGACAGCTTGGGTAAGGAATAAATCAAAGGAACACATGAAATGTATTTGTAAATCATAAACTGCCGTAAAGAAATAAAGTGCTATGATTATCACCTAACATTTCATTTTAACTGGATTTTAAAATTAAATATTTTAGAGACATATTATAGTTTTTAAAATGCCACTCCATAAATAATACTGTTTTACCAAACTACGAATTGATGTGCAGTCCATAAGCCATTGCTTATCCTTTCTGTGTAAGTAAAATGTTATGCTATTGATTTAAGGTTTAAAACAAGCACTTCAGTCAGAGTTCCTTTAATTTTGGAAAATTAAATCTGAAAGCAGTGAGTTCACTGGATATTTTTTATCATGGATTTTTAGTTTTATGATGAAATTGACTTAGTTTTAAAGTGTACGTCCTACCTAAGCAAATTGTGGAATTAGACATATAGAGAACAGTGGAAATAACATTAATTAGAAGATTGTTCAGTTTTTTCCATGCAGCTTTGTATTGAGAATAATAGCAATTAGAGATGAATTTACTATGAAGCTACTTGATTTAAACTTTAGGGACTTTCACTTAAAAGTGGTTCATATTTTGCATTTTCATTATTAAAGAAGGGTCCCCAAATTTTATAAGCCGCGGGGGTTTTTTTGATTCTAATCAGGAATGTTTATTTTCTACTCTATCTTGCTTCACAGCTTGGGCTGAGGGACTGGTAGGTCTGCCTTGTTTTCCCAGAGGGTTTCTCTTTGATGTGTTCGATTGACTCACAGAACCTAAATCAGTCTTGATGTCAGAATGTCTCTGTGGATAACCTGGAGGGTAGGGGGTAAACAAAATCTTTAAATTTCATCAAGACCCTGGATTTCGGGCCCATTCAAATGAAGAATAAAAACTATGAGCTTTTCATTGATCTCCTTGGTGGAGTTCCTGGTGGAGTTGTCAGAAATGAGAGAAACATGCATTGCAAAATGTCACACATTTTGTTCGAAGCCCCAGGACTCTGTAAGTGCTTCCATTTGTCAGCTGCCAGACGTGTAATTGTAGGTCTTTTAATCTTACTTTTTTTTTTTAATTATTAAAGAAAGATTTAAAGTGCTCAAGATGTCTTTCCCCTATATAGAAATATAATTCGTCCTACTGAAGTTTATTAAACACTTGTTCTCTTCTGACTGTTACCAAATACAAAAAATTACAATCTACCAAGATTCAACAAAATTTAACTAAATGTCATTTCATTTACATGAGGTGCTTTTTAAAATGCATTTACATTTATGATATTTATCTTAAGAGGTCATGATGAAATTATGTAACAATCAGTTTGATATAAGCACACTCTAAAGTTTATGTGCCACAGGGCATCCCTTACTTATTGGAGGTAAAGTCTGGATAGTTACAGTAGAGAGGCTGGGACAGTCAGGAAAGGTAAGCCACATTGAGTGGTTACATGGACATTTCAATATTTTGAAACTAGTCATGTCAGTATATCCCACTGAGTATCAGTTATGTTTATTTAAAATGAAATTGTCCTATATTCAAACTTAAGCATAGCAAAATATTATTTCTTAGTTATTTTTACTAAATGTAAAACACAAGTAGCCTAAAATAGAATTCTTTTTATAAAATCACTTTCTTCTCCAAACTTCTTTTTTTAAATGGCTGTCTATAATATTCAGTCTTGTCTACTGAGGTACTTTCTTTGTTATGTAAAGATTTCCACATACATATAAAATGAAATATGATTATGATGTAGAAGATGACTGAATAAGGTATGCATAATCAGAAACAAAGAGTTGTATGCATTTATCTTTATATAATAAGCCATAAAATTAATCCTAATGATCTCAATCCTTAGACTTATGAGTTGGGACATGGAGTACAACAGTCTGACTGCTGAAATTCAACAACACACACTAACTGCATATAGGGTATTCTGGGCACTCATTCAAATTAGTCTAGAAAAATCATTCCTAAAGTGTGTCCTCAAAGGTATTTCCAAAGCATTAACTGTGCAGGCACATTAATCCTCACCAGAGTCCTAAGCAGTATGAAGTAGAAATTATTACTTTATATATACCCGATCAAATCTGTTTATTTTAACTGTACCAGAATCTGTTGAGTGATACTTTAAAGAATGCATTATTTTCTGCATGACCTTAGCAAGGGACCAGATAATTTCTTTGATATAAAATCCTCTGGTCTATGGCCATACCACCCTGAACACACCAGATCTCGTCTGAAATAAAATCCTCTGAATATATTAGTATTAGAGTGAGTCAATAAATTATAACTTGTATTTTGATATGTGTGAATCTCCTAAGTTCTGACATTATTTTAGCATGCTAATTTCAGTGAATACCTGAGATAATGTTTATCTATACATTAAAACAGGACTCTGGCTCATCTCTCTCACTCTGTTATGAATATTAACACTTCCTCTTATCTGGTATCTTCCATTTTTAATCCATCCTTATATGCCTATTTGCACTTACATTTACACTGTACACCTTCACCTTGAACAACTTCTCCCTTTTCCAAAGCTCTCAATATAGTTGCCTAATTAAACACATGCCTCATTTCACATGCCTTTCTTGACTTCTTCATTTGGTATGATCTAAAAACAGTAAAGGAGCAACATATATGAACTGGAATATTGTTTTTGCTTGTCTTAGCAATTCTGTGAAGGGTACTTTGAATCTCCTCTTCAAAAGTTCCTTCTAATGGCGTAGTAATTGTTTTTATGACTTTTCCAATGAACTATGAAGTACTGTAATGTCAGGCCACATTCCTATGGTAATGAAGTCTAAGAGAGAGAAGCCTTCATTTAATCCTGGCCTGATATTGAAGAGTTGCCCTGTTCTTTTTATAAAAGAGGTATGAACAGATGAGGAGAGATAAAATTCAAATGAGTATCATTATCATCATCATCATCATCATCATTATTTTTATCATCAAATATTTATTGGTACTTGTCCTTTGCCCAGAGCTCTAAGGACTACTATAATGAATTTTAGCAGCCCCTGTCCAATCTTGGGATGTTTATAGATAAAAAAATAAAGCATCAGGAAAAGTTTTTGGGAGAACTTTTAAAAAATACATATGGGTTATACAATGTCCCCATAAAAATCTTCCCAAGCAATGAGAACATTAGCAAAATGATTGTTAACTAAATGCTTAATCCATGCTTGTTTAACCCAATACCTAATAATTCAGCACTTATATACAGCAGTTCAACATATAGTACTATAGGGCATCTCTTGAGATCAACGTATATAATGTAGTTATACTTGTTTTATGGCATTTGAAATGAAAATTCAAACTTTAAATCAAGATTTCATTTTTGCATTAGTGATACATATTTTGCTAATAACTATAATTTATTTACCTTCAATACTTCTTTATTGTTTCTAACTGAATACTGAAAAGGACTCCTAGGAAAATGTTCATTTCCTGGACAATTTTTCATAGGTCAGGCTTCCCAAAAGAAAAACTGAGATTTACATGCAGGGAACTTCTTGAGGTTGCTTTCAACAGCAACGCCTGTAAGGGAGAAACAGAAGTAGGACTGGTAAAGGAAGATGCTGAAACAAGATGTGGTTCTAACAGAAGCCTCAGTTAATCACTCAGGGCATGCTGAAGCATCCTTCCGAACTGAGCCAAACTGAGTCACTCTCGTACACCACACAGCAACCAGTGAGGGGGCCCAAACTTGAGCAAGGCATTCCTTCTTTCTAGGGCTGGTAATTATGTATAGGAGATCATTTTGAACCAAAGTCTAGCACTCTCCACACCTTATTACTTTTTAACTTATCATGAAAGCTTCTCTATTTGGAGGTGGGGAAAAATAGAGATTCCATTACATAATTCCCCTTGACCACGCAGATAAGACATGCCTTTCAGGCACACACCTTAGAGGGATCACTCCATTCCAGATTCTGATTCTCACCATTGCAAGGACAAACAGTTTCCCCAGATTCTCAAGAACTGCTTTCTTCTTGCTTGGGAAGACACAGAGACTTCTGAGGAAAAACAAAAACAGAAATGATGTATAAAGCAAAATACAAACACACACATACACACACCGCAATGATCTGAAGGAATGAAGCATTGAACTAGACAAACAAAATTTATGTCCTCGCGGAGCTAAGCTTGTAATGGGAAAGGCAAACAAAAAGAAAAAAAGAAAAGATAAATGAGCAGATTTTTACTTGCTATGGGGGAAAAAACATTAAAATCAGAATAACGGTGACTGTGGTTGAGGAAGAGGATGCAGTTTTAACTAGTGTAGTGAAATAGGCCTCACTGAGAATGGCATCTGAATAAACACTGAAGAAAGCAAAGAGATGAATTGTGTGAAGTCTAGGAAAAGAGAGTGCTAGGAAGAGGAACAAAGTTTTTGAGGAGACACAAGGTCAGTGTAAATACAACAGAATAGTCAAGGGTAAGGATAGAATAAGATGAAGTTAAAAAGGCAAAAAGAGGACATAACTGGTATGGTGCTGAAGGATTATGGTGTTAAAAATTAAAGAAAAAAAAAACGTTTAGAAGGATCAGAATGTCCAATTCAGTTGATCATTACAGTCTTAGTCTCTCTAGAGGTTACCTCGAAAGTCAAATTATGACTACAGTTTACTTAATGGATAAAACAGTAGGGGAATAAAAAGCTCCTAACGTACTGTTGATGATGTTTCTCTGGTAAAATTGAGACACTCTTGCCCTCTCTACAGAGAATACAGCAGAAAATAGTATCTTCTGTCAAGTCTCCTGTCTCTAGGTGGTACTAGATGTATCCTGTCCAGTTCCCTTTTATCATGTTACTCCTTGCCCCACACTTTCTGGGAAATTGACCCTCTCTTTTTAACTGAAATTTTTATCACTGATTCTGCCAGCATTCTACATAGTCCTACAGAGACACTGTTAACTCATCTTATTAATTAGAATAATAATGCCTCTGGAAGCACCAAAATCACTCATTTGATACAGTGTAGTTGTGATTTTTGTCAAGAAAAAATCGTAATTATGTCTTAAATATTTTTCAGGCCCTGGACTAGTTGTTTTAAATACATAGTTTAACTTTATCATCTCAGTAACCTGTGATGTCCTAATAAATAACCCTCATTTACGAATGAGATTAAATGATGCATGTGTCTTCAGTAAATATTACTATTGTCACAAATATCTGCTCTTTACTGATGGAAAAATACTCATCCCCAGCCCATTTATGATTGGCTTGGTCACGTGACTTGGATCAGCAAATGAAATGTAGGTGAGAGAGTTAAGAACCAGTATATGTTTGCCAAGCACCCTTTCCCCTGTCCCACGATGATGACAATGTCCCAGGTAAAGAATGTTCCATTAACCTGGGCCTCAGAATGAAGAGAGTGGAAAGTGGATCTGTAGTTCACCTTGGTCATGGAGCGTGAGTGAGAAATATACCTGTGTGACATGAGCCACTGAGATTAGGAAAGGGGATCCTTTTTTGTTTTTATTATTAATAGTCTAATGTGCACTATTAAGATTGTTCAGTCCATATTCTGAACCTAAATTTTGATGGTCCTTTTAAATACAGCTGTGGATTTGACCAGTTTACATACATTATTTTTATAGCATCATTAATATTCAAAGTTCTATTTAGGTAATAACATTTATGGTAAAAAAAAAAAAAAGTAACCATTACATAATAGGATTTTGACTTGAAAACTGACAGTCTACAAAGAGAATTTCCAAAAATATTTTTTGCATTTGAAGCCTCATCTGCAATAAATCACAGACTCCCAGTGTGACTGCTCTAAATAACATTCACTTGAATAGATAGTTGCACAAATGATATGAAAATTAGTTAAGTTATGATATCACTTTGTAAAATGGCTGCCTATCTGCCAGTAGCCTTGTCCTCCCCAGCTTTTTGCTGGTATGCAAACAAATGCTGAAATAGGACCTAACTAACACAGAAGGTACTCTTTCAAACTATTTATCTCAATTTTCTCTAGTTCCTTTTCACCATGACCATCAAAGCTTTCTTGATCCTCTTTCTCAGATATATACTCAATTACCTCCATTTCTTAAATGCCCAAAGTACTCCGTTTGCTCTCTCATTAGGACAGACACCACACTGTTACATATTGAGGTGTAGTATGATGGTATCACACAGTGGCTAACAGCACGTGCTCTGCCATTTACTAGCTGTGAGATCTTGTGCTTTATTTTCTTATTCTATAAAATGGGGAGAGCAATTTCCACGTCAGAAAACTATTGTAAAGTTTAAACGAGTTGATCTATTTAAGTTCTCAACAGTACCTGGCACACAGTAAGGTCTCCAAGTATCAGTTATTATTATTGTCATTATTATTATTTTCTTCATAATAAACTTGTTTATAAACTTCTCTTTATTTCCAACTAGCTTATTTTTAACTATCTGTTTTAAGCATTATAATCACTTCGTATTTAATAAGCTTATCCTTATTCTCAACTAAACATTATGTTCTTAGCTGTAAAAGATATATTTTTTAATTGAAACTGTTAAAAGATAAACTGAGGCATATTAAAAATTTGAGAGTTTGCTTGCACAAAAATTGACTCAAATGGGGCAGCATCCAATCGAATACATAGACTGGAGCTCTGAGGAGCTGTGCAAAATGAATTTTATAGCCTGAAGCGAGCAGGAACAAGGAGGTTATACTAGACCAAAAAAAAGACAAAAAACGGGTTGGTTATTACAATCATTAGGGGCTGGCGGGGGTCTATCAGACAGACTACCTAACTAGTGCTGATCAGGTGATTCCTGACTGCCTGGTTTAGGATTCCATTTCTGGGAGAGCTGAAACTGTAATTAAGTATCGTTTTGGTGATGTGGGGCTTTCATAAGAGACTACTTTGGATCTTTGTCTTGTTTTTAACAGTATCCATTGTATTACTGAGCATAGCAATTTATGCACATACCATAGCAGCTGCGGAACAGTCCACATGATTTGAATCCCAATCTGCTGGAATGGCCTGTGTGATTTGAAAACATTATTTAAACTCCCCAAACCTTTGTTTATTCACCAGTGAGTTAGAGTTAATGAGATCTACCTCCGGGATAGATGACCATTAACTAAGGCAATATTATGTGCAGGCTTCAGCACAAGGCCTGGCATGCCAGTAACTGCTCAATTGATGGTGGCTAGATGCTCAGTACAGACGGACACAATGACAGAGGGATTATTCTAACCATTTTTACCATGCCTCTCTACTTTGTCCTCATATCTCTCACATGTAAAACCTGAAATACAATCTAGCTTTCCATTAAGCTTTGTTTATGTTGTTCTCCAGATGTTTTCTATCTATAAATATTGTCTATGACATCACGTTTCTGGATTAACAGGGTCACTCTCTTTTCTTGTTTTGTTTTGTTTTTCCTTATTCTGTTTGGTACCCCTAGTTGAGCACAGAGGTAGTACATGGTAGGTGCTTAATAAATATTTAAAACTTGGCCTTTGAAAACACTAGGTATTTTGCCAAAATTAGGTTGCATTTAGAGATCTCAGCCAGCCCATTAGCAGACTCACCAAGACCAAAGTTAGAAAAATTCAAACTCTTTCTTAACTCTTATAAGTGAGAAACATTTGACTATCAAGAATCATTTTTTAGGGGCACCTGGGTGGCTCAGCCATTAAGCGTCTGCCTTCGGCTCAGGGTGTGATCCCAGCATTCTGGGATCGAGCCCCACATCAGGCTCCTCTGCTGGGAGCCTGCCTCTTCCTCTCCCACTCCACCTGCCTGTGTTCCCTCTCTCTCTGGCTGTCTCTCTCTCTCTGTCAAATAAATAAATAAGATCTTAAAAAAAAAAATCATTTAAAAAAAAAACTGGAAAAAAATCTATGAATTAGTATTTATAGTGACAACTTGATATAATTCATTACTTCACTAATTTTCTCAATTAGCAATTCCTCATACTAAAACAAATTTCTTAAGTAGATCAAGCTTGTGCTTTGTTTTTCTCATTTACATTAAATTAGTAGTGTGAGAGTTCATAGACCTCTAAACATGTTCAACCTTGAAAAATGTGTTTTTTTTTGTTTTTTTGTTTTGTTTTGTTTTTTGCTACAATGTGTCAAATTACCTTTACGGGGAGGGAGTCTTGATTTCTTGGTGATGTTTAACCATAATGAACAAACATTGGAGTTTTACATTTAAATGGTCTCATGTTTTGTCTTGTCTCTTCTATTGTAGGCATTGATTGTGAAGTAAATATAGGTGAATGTCTATCAGAGCCCTGTCTCCATGATGGAACTTGTATCGATGGCATCAATCATTATGCCTGTGACTGCAACAGTGGATTTTTCGGAACACACTGTGAAGCAAATGCAAATGATTGCCTCTCAAATCCTTGTCTTCATGGAAGGTAACTATTTTTATTTTTCTATTATTAAATCAGAAAGTAAATTAAACTCACAATATTTAAGACTTAATGTCAAGGGAAAGTTGATAAAGATAATTTTAATTATGCTCTTTCATAAAACGAGAGCTAAGTACAGTTAAGATGACAGATGCTGCCTGTTTTACTTAATGCAATGTACTGATACATTATCTCTGCCCTTCTTTTATTTCTGCTCATTAGCATAAAGTAATTTTCAATAAATGTGGATTAATTGGACTTTAATATACTTAAAGGTAACTGCTCACAGTAATAGAAGTAGCAGGTAAGATGATGAGGCATTCTATTATTTGCTCTGTGAAGGGATAATACCACACACTTAGTATTTAAAATGTCCCTAAGTAGACTGGCTCTCTCACCCCCATGTGCGTGGAAGGTATTTTTTTACTCTCTTTATGAAATTGTATAATTCCAATTCCTGCTTATGGATAGAGTATTAGTTCATGCAAATTTAGACCCTGGGTTTTTCTAGAAGATGCAGGTGGCAAAGAAGAATAGTTCATAGATGCACCAGCCTTTCTCTGCGACATAGTTTTTCTTTTCTAGTCCTGCTACTGACTTTGTAAGCAGGGAAGGGAGGTTGAGGATGGGTAGCTCAATGCAGTGCAATTCGGCCATAGCTGACTTCAGTTCCCTACGTGAACTCTAGACATACTTTTTATCTTTAGAACTGTTCTTTCTTTACATTGCCATGGGGAAGATGGCAAAAATTAAAATTGATCTGTTCTTTCAGTCCAGTCACCTTGAAGGATAAGAAGCCAGGAACAGATTCTGCCTTCTATTGCTCGTGGGAATGTATGTTTTTTACCTTAACTGGGAAAGAAAAACTTTAAATAGTGAAACTCTTTTGAAATTATGCCTTACTGTCTTACTTATTTAAAAATGTAATTCTGTGTTTCAGATGTATAGATCTCGTTAGTGAGTATCAGTGTTCATGTGTTGCAGAATGTACTAGCTCAAGATGTGAGATCAAGATTAATGGAAGTTTCAAAATTGTTATTAAATTTAGAGTAATTTAAAAGAAACACCAAACTACTCATTATAGGTTTCAGAGTCATTTCTTCAGCAGTTATTGGTGATTTAACTGCTCTCTCACCTTTCTTCTTTGGAATTTCTCAGTTACTCCAATCAGAACTAAAATCACAGCTTCTTTTCACTTTTCCTCCTCTGTGTCTTGTTATCATCAATTTCTGCAGTCTGGACCCCTCATTAATTAAATCTTGGAAGTGGTTATTGTCAAAAGAAGGCTCAAAAGCTTATGCTTTGTCATCTGCCTCCCCCTTTCTGGTCTTAGGACATACAGGTATCTGTGGATGTCTAGGGACGAGAGGATATTAAATTGATCCAGATATCACAAGAACATAAATACTGGCTGTATGTGCCAGGAGGTGGGTACATGTAAAGAACACCAACACCTGTAACTCTCGGGATCTGTTTTTGAGTCATCAGGAGTCTGTGATGTGATTGACGAATGGCATTTCAGGTGGGATGCCTGATTAGTTGAGAAATGTCAGTTGCCTGAAGTTTGAGACCATATTTGGTGGATGAGAATCTTGTGAGCCTTCCTGAATAATGGGACATTCTTCCAAATCCTTCCTGTCTCACATGGTAAAGGAGGGAAGTATTGGAACTAAAAAAGAGCCTCTAATACTGTGAAACTATGGATATTTTATTTAAATCCTTTGTCTCTTT
>NW_024425452.1:18643121-18684020 GCF_017311325.1 Ursus maritimus | reverse complement strand
TTTGTCAGTAAAATAAAGCTACAACAATTCCTACGTAAACACAGTCATTGGTGTGATAATGCACTTATAACAGTAAATTGTCCTTTCAGAGGGAGTGATGCGGTGGTTAAATGCATTAAGGAGAAACAGGGATGAGCCACTATCTTGCTACTTACTTGCTATGTGTTCTTGGATAAATTATTTATATTCTGAAATCATATTTTAGCTATTTAACGAGGGTAGTCATAGTAACACCCCACTCTTGGGTTGTTGTGAGGATTAAATTAGATAACACATGTAAAACAATTAGCACGTTTTCTGACACATTATTTTTTTAATTTAATTATTTGTTGATATTACATTGATTTGGTTCTAGGTAGTGAAGCCATATTTGATGTGGAAAAGGAAGTGTCATAATTAATAAATTCCCTGGTAGGAATAAACAAGGCATCTATCTTGTTTGCACTGTTACACATATTGCCTATGGCAATCTCTAAAAGCCTATCTCTTGGTAGTATAAACGTGGCATTCTTCTTCAGAATTAAACATATAAATAAATAAATATTTTCTATTATATACAGATTTGTATATATTCATACACACATGCAATATTGTGAGGACAATTATTAAAATTCTACCTATGTACTTCTAGATTTTTTCCTTATATTTTTATTTTATTTTAACATAAAATTAGACTCATTATCCTTCTTATTAAGTGACTTTTTGTTTCACTTCGTGTATCTTAGGAACCACTGCATTGTAATACAAAGAGTCCTGACTCATTCCTTTTATTTATTTTTGTCTGTTGAGGCATTTTATTTGCACATATGAATTACATCTCTAGAAAAAGAATTGGATTTTCCCTCCTGTGTGTTTTCATTTTGCTTCTTCATGGTCTATGATGCCAGCTGATGTTGTCAGTACAATGAAACCAAACTAGCGGGATGGAAGCAGATTATTCTGCCATTTTTCTAGATCTTTGAGTTGCACCTCAAATCTGGGGCTGATCATTCCACACTTGTTTAACCTGTCCATGAGGTTCACAACAATTTTCTCACCTCTTTGATTATCAGTGATTTCAAATTCACCAAAGTAACCATGCTTCATCCTCACAGTTAGAAACCAGATGATAACTTTGGAGTATGGCCTATTAGGAACCTAGGGTTTGTCTCTCTTTTCAGCATTGTTAATGCTCTTGAGAGCATATGCCAGGACATTCATGTGCACCATTATGATGGTACAAAAAGATTGTAGAAGGAGCCTGACTCATGCCTTTTAATAGCTACGTTTTCCAAATAAGTGTTGAAGAACCTTACTTATTTAGGGGCACCAGGCTGGCTCAGTTGGTTAAGCATCCAACTCTTGATTTTGGCTCAGGTCTTACTTTATAAGACTTGTAAATTGTGAGATTTTTGTATTTTTTGTATTTTTTTATTGAGTTCAATTAGCCAACATATAGCACATAGTTAGTTTTTGATGTAGTGTTCAGTGATTCATTAGTTGCATATAACACCCAGTGCTCATTGGATCATGTGCCCTCCTTAATGCCAGAATAGAGAGCCCAGAAATGGACCCTCAACTTCGTGGTCAACTAATCTTCAACAAAGCAGGAAAAGACTATCCAAAGGAAAAAAGACAGTCTTTTCAATAAATGGTCTGGGAAAATTGGACAGCCACATGCAGAAGAATGAAACTGGACCATTCTTTTACACCATATTTTTTGTATTTTTTTTGTATTTTTCTTTACTTTTTTCTTTATGACACTGGGCTTTGCATCTCTCCTTAGAAAAAAGTCTTTTCATGCGGCAATATTTAAATTATTTTCTTATATTCTCATCTACAGTTTTAGGATTAATAACATTTTTAGTAGTCTAATCCATAGTGAATATATTATTATGATTGAAAAAAGTAGGAAAATGAATTTTCTAAGAATTTTTATCAAAGGGTTTGTCATGGCTGTATTGATTCAGGTTGCCTCACTTTTCATGAACTAATAAAAGTTCCTATATATGGGTCAGTTTAGGACTCTCTGTTCTGTTCTTCTCCTTTTTAAAATTTCATGCTGTCATCTGTATTAATTACTACAGTTCAACAGAGGTTTTTTTTTTTTTTTTTAAGTGTTCTTTTCACTAATACACTCTAAATGTTAATTTTGGTCATTCATTTTGCAAATATTGAATATTTTCTATTTATGCGAAACAGAAATAAAATAATTTTCAGAAATAACTCCTGCTCACCAGTTCTAATTGGAGATACCAATATAGATAGAAATGTGTATGTTACTTAGCTGACCTATTTATTATAACTTCCTCTCTTTTGCAATGCCCAAATAATAGTCTCTAAAGGGCATTCATAGACCAATGTCTGAGTCTTTTTTTTTTTTTTTTTTTTTTTTTTTTTTTTTTTTTTTTTTTTTGAGGGGGAGAAAGAGGGGGGGGGGGGGGGGGAGGGCATTTATTTATTTGAGAGTGAGAAAGCATGGGCGGGGAGGGGGGAAGCAGTTGGGAGCAGAGGAAGAAGCAGACTCCCCACTGAGCAGGGAGCCTGAGATGGGTCTCCATCCCAGGACCCCAAGATCATGACCTAAGCCCAAGGCAGACACTTAACTGAGCCACTCAGGTGCCCCTGAGTCTGTCTTTCTAGGTTAGAGACAAGAGCAGTGGAGAACCATGGGCAGTACCGATTGAAACGAACACTCACGTCAATATGGGGCAGAGTGATAAATCTGATGTTCCTTGGCAAGTGAGAGAGCAACGCTTATGTTAGGATTTGAGGGGAAAACCATAAGCAGACTTGTTTTGTTTCTGTTTCTGTTTTGTTTGTTTAAAGATTTGTTTATTTATTTATTCATTTATTTATTTGAGAGATTGAGAGAGCGAGCAGGGGGAAGGATCAGGAGAGAAGCAGATTCCACACTGAGCACAGAGCCCAAATTGGGCTCCATCTCAGGACCCTGAGATCGATCATGACTGGAGCAGAAATCAAGAGTCAGATACTTAATCAAATGAGCCAGTCAGGCATCCCTGTTTCTGTTTTTGTTTTTGTCAATCTGAGAATTTGAGGCAAGCTTTAAAAAATTAGAACTAATGCTACAATAAAAACAAATGCATGATTGGGTATGGGATATTTGTGGTTAGTGACAAATGTAATTAACTCAGCTCTGTGTACACATACACACAGACACACGCACTTTCACTCAGAAAAGAACAGAGTAGGGTGATATAAAAAGCAGAAATTTCTCTTTATTTTGTTGGAACTGAGAAAGATAACTGCTATAAGGGAGCAGTGTTCTGTCTGTTTTTGTTTTGTTTTTAATACCAAATTATAGATACATAAGAAAAGCACTAAAATGGCAACAAGAAAATATGATTATAAAATAAGGAATCAAGACATTCTCAGATGAAGGAAAGCTAAGCATTTATCATGAGCAGTTTTAATTTAAAAGAAGGACTAAAGAAGTTATTTAAATAGAAATAAATAACTTCAGTGTGTGTGTGTGTGTGTGTGTGTGTGTGTTTGAGTGTGAGCTGAAATTTTTATAACGGGATTTTTATGTAATAAGATTTACCTTTCCCATACCATATACGTTATGTACATTGACTTTTTGTTGTTAATGTTTAATTAGTATGTAGTGAATTCTGACATTAAAAGATTTATTTTTTTAAGATTTTATTTATTTGAGAGAGAGACAGAGGGAGACTATAAAGGGAGAGGGAGAGGGAGAAGCAGACTCCCCGCAGAGCAGGGAGCCCAATGGCGGATCAATCCCAGGACCCTGGCATAATGACCTGAGCTGAAGGCAGACACTTAACTGCCTGAGCCACCCAGGCACCCAAGTTTATATTTATTTCCTAGGATCTTTTCTAAAGGTTCTGTGATTTGTGACAAGTTTAAAAGGGACTTATTCAAAAAGTTATTCTAGCATTTTTTTCTTATTTCCTTTTTATCTGCAATTAGATGATTGATCTATCACAGTACTTTTTAAGGTAAAGTTTGAGTTTGAATTTCCCACCAAATGGTCACCTGCTTACCATAAGTCTTGCAGAGAATATCTATGTCCTTCAATTAAAAGCATCTTTAAAATAAATTATATCTTGGATGCCTAGGTGGCTCAGTCAGTCGGGCGTCTGCCTTCGGCTCAGGTCATGATCCCAGGGTCCCAGGATCGAGTCCTGTGTTGGGCTCCTTGCTCAGAGGGGAGCCTGCTTCTCCCTCTTCCTGCTCTGCCTGCGGATCCCCCTGCTCGTGCTCTCTCTCTCTGACAAATAAATAAATAAAGTCTTTAAAATAAAGTAGGTCTCATAAATGGGAATATTTGTCACACACACACAAGGTACCTTACTCTCTCATTTTATCCCTGCAGATCATTCTACGTTAACATACATAGTTCTACTTTATTAATACCTCATTTTATGGAGGTACCATATTTATTAATCAGTACCCTCTCGAGATTTATTTTAAGTGTATTGCTCTCAAAAATTATCTATATTAAATGAAGAATTTTGATGTAATATCACTCAATTTCATTGCAGGAAATACTTATTACTACTTTTAACGCCCCCCACCGCACCTCTCATGTTTCTCTGTGTGTGTGTGTTTGTGTGTGGGGGGAGGGCGTATTTCTTTTTGGTCTCACAGCCTATTCCTTTCCCACCATATTTGTATGTTTATTGGAATCTTTTCCTATCTTTCCTACATATTTTCTCTCTCTGGTATTATTTGTTCTGTTTCATTAGTCTTGAATTTCCAAGTTAAAGGCAGATTTCTATGACCGCTCATGCAAGAGTGAGCCCAAACCTGAATCAGAAGAACAAACTGGTGGAGGAAAGTGATTGCATTTCCTTTCCCAGCCCATCTTGGCCACTAGCACCAACCCCATGTCCCTTAAGATGCTACAGATTCCTTAATAATATTTATTCAAAGTGCTCTCAGTCATTTGGATTACTTGTCCATGCTTGGTCCCTCATTTTTCCAAGCTGGAGTACAATATACTACTGAGATTTTTAATATACACTTTAGGTTCCATATGCAGTATTCCTTTTTTACCTAAGGAAATGGTATGCATTAAGTGTTAGCTTTTTCAATATGTTTGGTATTCTAAATTACCTTTAAAGAATTTTGACATTCATTTCATGAATTTGGCATAGTATCTAATTTCAGCCCTGATGCACTTTTCCTTCCTGTATTTGATTCATTTGTGCATTTCAGGCTATTTCTAAGACAGTGCTTTTGTTTTCTTGTATTTCAATGGCTTTCTTTCCTGAAAGTATTGTCAGACACATTTTCAATAGATAAAAATAATATTTACTATAGAAATCCCAATTTGGGTATTTCATAATCTTGTTTGATTTGTTGAAATAGCAAGTTAAACAGTGCATTTTTTTGATACCAAAACATCATAAGTCAGATTAAATTGGGAATCAAATAAAATCTTCTTGCTATTAACTACTTTAGTTCCACATTCAACCATATAAGAAAGAAAGAAAACAGCAAATGAAAATTATACTGGAAGTAAATTTTAGAGATATTTAGACTTTACACTATATATTGTCATATTCCACAGCCAAGAGACTCTTTTGAGGGGTACCTGGGTGGCTCAGTCATTGAGCATCTGCCTTTGGCTCAGGGCGAGATCCTGGGGTGCTAGGATCGAGCCCCGCATCGGGCTCCCTGCTCCACTGGGAGCCCGCTTCTTCCTCTCCCACTCCCCCTGCTTGTGTTCCCTCTCTCACTGGCTGTCTCTCTCTCTGTCAAATAAATAAATAAAACTTAAAAAAAAAGAGAGAGTGAGAGACTCCTTTGAGAGAGAAATCAAGACTTGGTGGTACAATGAGTTGGAGTTCAGGGCATTTTGTGTCTATGTGGTTTTATTCTGGCATCATCTTTCTATAAGATATTGGTAAAGTCAGTAACACCGTTGGGCTTGTTTCCATTTTTGAAAGTAAAATAACATTGTTAGACTAGATTTTTGCTACTCAGTGTTTGGTCCATGGACTATCAGCATCAGAATCACCTGGGGGTTTGTTAGAAATGGAGAAACTCAGGCCTCACACCAAACCTTTTGAGTTTAAATCTGCAATTTAACTAGGTGCCCAGGTTATTCACAGGCAGTTTTAGTTTTAGGAACAATATACCACATTAGTAGTTTTTATTCACAGCTACACAAAATTCGAGAAATTCTGTGAAGTTTAATAAGTCTTTGCATTGGGTAAGGTGAGGCTGTAATGGGTACCATGTTCTATTTCCACTCTTCGGATAGAACAATTTCATGATTATCTGTTTAACATATTCTGCTTCTCCAAGATCTTCTTTGAAGAAAGTACCCCACTACTTTAAAAACAGCAGTATAAAAAAGAAAACTCATGATTCTGTGACAGAAATGCTATGATAAAAAGGATCTCAAATAATAACCTTCTATTCTTCTGGGAAGCTCAGAGATCACAGAACAACTTCTGGATCTAAGCTACACAACTCAGATAGAACATAACTACCAAAGAGATAATTGGCACATTGACTAGCCAATCTGGCAGTTTACTCTGGCTAGGCAGTCCACAATCAGTATATCTCTGCTTTGTTACTCTCCCACTTCTGTATGTTTCCTGGCATGGCATTTTGAATGCAAGTTGAATGAATGTGGCATTGGGGTATAGGTTAATTGTCTAGATTGCCCTGGTTTACATCACTCCTGGCTTCCTTCTGTTTCTCTCAACACCCAGCCTGTTATTTTCTCATTTTCTGAAGTTCAATTAGTAAATTCTTCTTGGAAAGCACTTTATTATATTTAAATGGGGTACAGCAAAGTAATACAAATGATGATGAACAGAAGGAAAGGTATCAGCCTTAAGTTTTGCACCAGGAAAGATTGAGAATTTTAAATGAATATTTGATTTTTTTCTAAAAAGAAATTGCTTTGTATTTTCCATTAAGCCTGCTAATTAATTTAGTAAAAGATTCTTGTAAACCCTAGAGACAGAACTTTTGGCAGTCTAAAAACAATCCCTTTCTTCCCGTGGGAGATATAATTCAATTAGTTTATGTAATGCTTTCTAATAAATCATTCTATATATACCCAGCCGTAGGCCTAAGAGGGAAACATTTTGTTTCCATGTCATTCCCTATGGAATTCTGCATTTAAATTCCAGGAAAATAACTGAAGTACCTGCACAAAGTCTTCTCAGTGCCCTTGGTTATCTTTAAGGAGTTTACATTTTCAGCAAAGGTGGAACAAATATCCAAATGGCATTCATTTATAAAAAACATACATTTAACTGTATCACTGGGGTGAGTGTAAAAGATCACCATCTGGGTTCTAAAGCATGACTTGAGTTTTACAGTCAAGGACACAATCTATTTCTTATTGAAAAGGATACTAATTAAACTCTCCGGTGATTTTTGACAAATCCTTAATTTTTCATGTGATAAATGATATGAATACAATGGCTTCACATTAGCCTTTTCAGTGTGACTTTTTATTGTTATGTTAACATTTCTTAAAAGTCACTAAATGTTTATAAGCATAAATGTCAACCAATGATAGTTCTAAAAAATATCACTTTTCAGAGTAAAATGTAAAAAAAATCTCATGTTTGTATATGTTATTATCTTTGAAGATGTAGTAACTTAGATTCTAGAGTGCAAATGATTCATATTTCTGTATATTCGTTAAGAAATTCTGTGTAGACAACATATTAAGAGTGTATAAAAATGGTTTACTAAGGATGTCATAAAATTCCATAAATTATTTATCAGAATTATAGGTGCAAATCTTTTCAGAGTTAACATTACCTTGAAAAATGATGTCATGCCTTGTTTAAAGCATCATGCTTTGTGTTTTCCAGAATATAAACACATATGTAATATCTAAAATATAAACTTAAGAAGCATATGGCATGATATGGTAAATATTAAATATACTAAAAACTCATTTTCTGTTCTAGCTGAATGAGTGAGATAGAGGCTGGCAAGGCCCTTGGCCTTCAGAGTATAAAGGGAAAGAAGATAACATTTACTGAACAGCTGTTATGTCCCAGGAACAGGGCTAATTACTTTCTATTCATTATTTTATTTAATTCTCATGGGAACCTGTGTGAATTGGATGAAATTATTGCCATTTTACACATAAATGCACCAACAATAAATAAAATACCATTTATTTAGTAAGTGGGTAAAAGTAGTATAAAAGCAGAAAAATATTCAAATGCTTTAAAAGTAATACACAGATATTATCTAGGTTCCTCTGACTCCACAAGTCCCCTGTATTTCTGGGACTATAGGATGCAGAAATACTAGACACAGATTTGGACAAATGTATGGGGAAAAGTGGCTGAATAAAAAATTCTGATCGGATACACAATAAAACTCTGGACCAAGATGGTGACATATGAGGCACCTGAATTTCCTTCCTGCCATGGGTACACTGAATGTATAGAACAATGCACACAGCAGTTCCACTTGAGAGAAATCCAGAAACTACTACACATTAGGCAACTGAGAAAATACTCATATTGAAATGGGTCAGAAAGGCTGAGACACCCTCTCACCATAAATCCCACTCTTGCACAGTGCTATACAGTTAGAAAGAAATCCCTAACTTCCAGCTTCTCCCTGAGAAGTGATGGGTTTGGATCCCATGTCTAGCATCCCAAATTTTAAGAGTGTATAAATCTAGAGCTTTTATATGTATTCAAAGTTAGGATGTTAGCAGGGACATGCTATGCTATAAAATAGACAAAGTACAAAAATCAGTTGCATTTCTATACACCAATAATGAACTATTAGAGAAATTAAGAAAACAATCCAATTTGTAATAACACCAAAAAGAATAAAATACTTGGGAATCAATTTAATCAAGGAGGAATAGAAAGATCTGAACACTTAACACTATAAAACATTGATGCAAGACGATTAAAGAAGTGACCAAAAAAATGAAAGAAACAAAAGAAAAGATACTTCCTATTCTTGGATTGGAAGAATTAATATTATTAAAATGTCCATACTTCACAAAGGGATTTACAAATTTAATACCACACCTTATCAAAATTCCAAAGGCATTTTTCACAGAAATAGAAAAAAAAAATCCTAATACTTATATGGAACCACAAAGGACTCCAAACAGCCAAAGCAATCTTGAGAAAGGAGAACGGAGCTGGAGGCATTACACTTCCTCGTTTTAAACTATATTCAAAGCTGTAGTAATCAAAACAGTGTGATTTGGCATAAAACAGAAACATAGATCAGTGGAACATAATAAAGAGCCCAGAAATAAATCTGTGCAAATAGGGTCAATTAATTTATGACAAAGGAACCAACAATGGACATGAGGAAAGGACAGGCTCTTCAATAAATGGTGTTGGACTGTATGGTGACTAACATAATAAAATTTTTTTTAAAAATAAAAAAATTAAAAAATGGTGTTGGGAAAACTGATAGCCACATGCAAAATAATGACTCTGGACTCCTTCCTTACATCATCACAAAACCAGCTCAAAATGGATTAAAGACTTGAATATAAGACCTGAAACCTTAAAGCTCCTAGAAGAAGACATAGCTGGTAAGCTCCTTGGTATTTGATCTTAGTGATCATTTTTGGAGTTTGACACCAAAAGCAAATGCAAAGAAAGCAAGAAATTAACAAAAAGGTCTACATAAAACTTTAAAAGCTTCTGCATAGTAAGGAAACCATTAACAAAATGAAAGGCTACCTATGGAATGGGAGAAAAGATTCACAAACTATATATCTAATAAGGGATTAATATCCAAAATATATAAGGAACTCATGCAACTTAATAGCAAAACAAACAAACAAAAACCCCAAATAACCCAATTTAAAAACTGGACAGGAGGCTTGAATAGACATTTCTCCAGTGAAGCTATACAAATGGCCAACAGATATATGGAAACGCACTGAACATCACTAATCATCAGGGAAATGTAAATCAAAGCCACAGTGAGATATTGTCCTACACCTGTTAGGATGTCAATTAGCAAAAACACAAGAGATAACAGATGTTGGCAAGGATGTGGAAAAAAGGGAACCAAGTGTACAGTGATGATGGCAATATAAACTGCTAATCAGTATGGAAAACACTATGGAGATTCCTCAAGAAATTAAAAATAAAACTACCAAACGACCTAGTAATCACAATTCTGATTAAATTGTCAAAGGAAATTAAACCATTACCTTCAAGAGATATCTGTAGTTCCATGTTTACTGCAGCATTATTCACAATAGCCAAGGTATGGAAACAACCCGTGTTCATCAGTCGACGGTTGGATAAAGAAAATGTGGCATCTGTATACACAAGGGAATATTGTTCAGCCTTAAAAAGGAAGGAAATCCTGCCGTTTGTGACAACATTGATAAACTTGGAGTGCAGTATACTAAGGCAAATAAGCCAGGCTAAAAACAAATACTGTACTGAATGGTATCACATCACTTTTATGTGGAATCTTTAAAAAAAAATTGTTGAACTTGTAGAGACAGAGAATAGAATGGTTGATTGTCAGGGGTCAGGGGATGGGAGAAATAGAGAAAGGCTGGGAAATCATACAAACTTTTAGTTATTAGATGTAGAAATTCTGGGAATGTAATACATAACATGGTGACTATATTAATAACACTGTATTCTATAACTATAATTTGCTAAGAGAGTAGAACTGAAGTGGTCTTACTCCCTCCACTCTAATAAGAAAAAAGGTAAATATGTCAGGTGATAGGTGTATGAATTAACTCAGTGGTGGAGATCTTTTCACAATGTACATGTGTATCAAATCACCATTCTGTATAGTTTAAATGTAGTGCAGAGGTTTTCTTTTGTCAGTCATACCTCAATAAATCTGAAAAGGGAATATGCATATTAAAATAATTTTGGTGAAAAAAAGATTATGAGTAGAATAAAAAGGGAGATTAAATCAGATATTAAAGATGCCTGGTTTTTAAGAGGGATATAAGTCAATTGTGAATTGTCTGTTCTAAGTATGTGTTCAAACTCAGGATTCCTTCAAGAGATAGTAAAAACACTACTAATATTACCCTAGAACAACAGAATTAATCTGGGGCTGTTCCAGGCAAACTGGAATGTATACTCAGGGTCAGTGAATTCCTGATATTATATACATAGGATTTCAGTTAGCACCATTACTAGGGTGTTTAGGGGGGGTAGGTGTTCACTGCCATGGTACATGTTTTACTAAAGTTTAATTTTTTTTTTTTTCTGAAAAATTAACAGTGGGACATTTGACAGAGTATCCTTGTCGTGTTCCTGATCTTAAGGGAAAGGCTTCCAGCTTTGCCCCATTGAGAATGATATTTGCTGTAGGCTTTTCATAGATGGTTTTTATGAACTTGAGGAATGTACCCTCTATCCCTATACTCTGAAGGGTTTTAATCAGGAAAGGATGCTGTATTTTGTCAAATGCTTTTTCTGCATCTATTGAGAGAATCATATGATTTTTGGCTTTTTCCTTGTTGATATAATCTATCACACTGATAGATTTGCGAGTGTTGAACCACTCTTGCATCCCAGGGATGAATCCCACTTGGTCATGATGGATAATCCTTTTAATGTACTGTTGGATCCTATTAACAAGGATCTTGTTGAGAATTTTGGCGTCCATATTCATTAGGGAAATCGGTCTGTAATTCTCCTTTTTGTTGGGGTCTTTGTCTGGTTTGGGGATCAAGGTAATATTGGCCTCATAGAATGAGTGTGGTAGCTTTCCTTCTGTTTCTATTTTTTGAAATAGCTTTAGGAGAATAGGTATTATTTCTTCTTTGAATGTTTGTTAGAATTCCCCAGGGAATCCATCAGGCCCTGGCATTTTGTTTTTTGGAAGGTTTTTAATCACTGTTTCAATCTCTTCATAATTAATTGGTCTGTTTAAAAAATCAGTTTCCTCATGTTTCAGTCTTGGTAGTTTATAGGTTTCCAGGAAGGCCTCCATCTCTTCCAGATTGCTTAATTTATTGGCATAAAGCTGTTGATAAAAGTTTCTAATAATCCTTCCAATTTCAATGGTGCTCGTCGTGACCTCTCCTTTTTCATTCATAATTTTAATAATCTGGGTCCTTTCTCTTTTCTTTTGGATAAGTCTTGCCAGTGGTCTGTCAATTTTATTGATTCTCTCAAAGAACCAGCTTCTAGTCCTGTTGATCTGCTCTACTGTACTTCTGGTTTCTGCTTGATTGATTTCAGCTCTAATTTTGGTCAACTGCTTCCTCGTGCGTGGATTAGGCCTGTCCCTCTGTTGCTGTTCCAGCTTCTTGAGGTGAGAATATAAAAACTGCATTTTAGATTTTTCTATTCTTTTGAGTGAGGCTTGGATGGCTATGTATTTCCCCCTTAGGACTGCCTTTGCAGTATCCCATAGGTTTTGGACTGTTGTATTTTCATTCTCATTGGTCTCCATAAATTGTTTAATTTGATTTTTGATTTCCTGGTTTATCGAGTCATTCCTGAGCAGGATGGTTCTTAGTCTCCAAGTGTTTGAGTTTCTTCCAAATTTTTCCTTGTGGTTGAGTTCCAATTTCAGAGCGTTGTGGTCTGAGAATATGCAGGGGATAATTTCAATCTTTTGGTATCGGTTGAGACCTGTTTTGTGTCCCAGAACATGGTCTATTCTTGAGAATGTTCCATGGGCATTAGAATAGAATGAGTATTCTTTGGTTCTGGGGTGTAGTGTTCTATATATATCTATGAGGTCCAACTCGTCGAGTATGGCATTCAAAGCCTTTGATTCTTTGCTTAGTTTTTGCCAGGGTGTTCTGTCTATTTCTGAGAGTGGAGTGTTGAGGTCCCCTACTATTAATGTATTTTTATTTATATGTCTCTTTATTCTGGTTAAGAGTTGGCTTGTGTATCTTGCTGCTCCCCTGTTGGGGGCATATATATTTATAATTGTCATATCCACTTGTTGAATACTTCCTTTAAGAATAATATAGTGCCCTTCTGCATCTCTAACTATAGTCTGTAGTTTAAAATCCAATTTATCTGATATGAGAATTGCTACCCCAGCTTTCTTTTGAGGTCCATTTGCGTGAAAGATGGTACTCCATCCCCTTACTCTCAGTCTGAATGCATCTTTGGGTTCGAAATGAGTCTCTTGTAGACAGCAAATGGATGGGTCATTTCTTTTTATCCAATCTGCAACCCTGTGGCATTTATGGGAGCATTTAGGCCATTTACGTTGAGACTGATTATTGAGAGAGATGATTTTAATGATGCCATGTTGCCTGTAAAGTCTTTGTTTCTATAGATTGTGACTTTCTGTTCTGTATCACGTTTGGGGCCTTTTTACTTTTATAGAACCCCCCTTAATATCTCCTGTAGGGTTGGTTTCGTGGTCACGAAATTGGTGAGTGACTAGCAATTCTGGAAAGTCTTTATCTCTCCATCAATTCTGAATGACAGCCTTGCTGGATAAAGGATCCTTGGCTGCATGTTTTTCTCTGAAAGAGCTTTAAAAATGCCCTCCCAACCCTTTCTCTCATTCCAGGTCTGTGTAGACAGGTCTGACGTAATTCTGATATCTTTGCCTTCGTACGTGAGAAATTTCTTTGCCCTGGCCGCTTTCAATACTGTATCCTTGGATCTAATATTTGTGAATTGCACTATGATGTGACATGGCATAGGTTTGTCCTGGTTGAGCTTTGGAGGGGTCCTCTCTGCCTCTTGGACAGGAATGCTTGTTTCCTTTGCTAGATTAGGGAAGTTTTCAGCTACAATTTGTTCAAATATCTCTTCTACACCTCTGTTTTTCTCCACCCCCTCGGGGATGCCGATGATTTTGACATTAGAACGTTTCATTGAGTCAGTAATCTCCCGTAACCTACATTCTTGAGATTGGATTTTTTTTGATCCAAGTTTCTGTCTTAGCTTTCTCTTCTACTAACGCATCTTCCAATTCGCCAATTCGTTCTGCCTCATTCACCATGGCCGTCAGAGCATGTAGTTTTGACTGCATTTGATTCACAGTATTTTTAATTTCTGCCAGATTCACTCTAATTTCCGCCCTTAGGGATTCTATATTCTTGTTAATATTTTCATTAATATTTTTTTCAAGTCTACACATCACCTTGACCAATGTTACTCTGAACTCCATTTCTGATAATTTGGTTATATCCATATCTACCAGTTCTGTGTCAGAGGCCACAGACTCATTGTCTTTTCTTTGCGGGGGGGGGGGATTTCTCCTACTAGTCATTCCGATGAGGAGAGGTTGCAGGGTTGCTCAGAGCCCAAATTATTGACCGGGACCCAGGCAGTGTGCACTTGTTTTATAGGGACCTTAGGGATGTGGGCTTCTTGATTTTTCAGCCTGCCTTCTGGGGGAGGGGCCTGCCGCGCCGATACTCAGGCAACCCTGTTTGGGTAGAGTCTTCCTGTCCCCTGCGAGGGGGGATGGGGATGGGCACCCTCTGAGCTGATATTTCCAGGCTTTTGTTCTCTGGCGGCTTTCCCTGGTGGTTTGCTGTGCCTCTTCTGAGAGTCAGAGCAACAGTAGCCGAATCCCAGCCTCTGTCTCAGAACAGAGGGATCGCAGACTGTTCTCCACTGGGGTCTTCTGGCCACTTTAACTCTGTTTCTGTTGGTGCTGCTTAACCCTGCAGCAACCCGGGATGTGCACTCCACAGCCGGTGTCCCAGCTCTCACTTCCAGGGCCGGCGCATCTCTGTCCTTTGTGTTTCTTTTTCTTTTCTTTTTTTTTTTTTTTTTAAGATTTTATTTATTTATCTGACAGAGATAGAGACAGCCAGCGAGAGAGGGAACACAAGCAGGGGGAGTGGGAGAGAAAGAAGCAGGCTCATAGAGGAGGAGCCTGATGTGGGGCTCGATCCCATAACGCCAGGATCACGCCCTGAGCTGAAGGCAGACGCCTAACCGCTGTGCCACCCAGGCGCCCCTGTCCTTTGTGTTTCTAACACCGCCAGCCACCAGCCTCCCCTGCGCGTTCCAGAGCTCCGGCCCTTAGACGGGTTGGGTGCGATCCCCGGCTCAGGGTCTCAGTCCGCTCTCTTGCGGGTGCCTTCCGCGAGTCCACCCACTCCCCCGTGCAGGTGGCTGCTGCTTCCGGCGAGCGAACACAGAGGCTCCCTCCCCCTTCCGTTTATCTTCCGGTATCTGTGCGCGGTTTCACGGCTCCCTGCTTCGTACCTCAATACTCAGCGCTGGAAATGTTCATTTGTAGAGATCCAGATGTATCTTCCTGCGTCTCAGGCTGATTCCGTGGGTGTTCAGGATGGTCTGGTACCTATCCAGCTCCACTCAGGGGACCGGCTGAAAAAGGAGACCCCTACTCCTCCTCCATCTTAACTCGCCAATAGTGATTCTCTGTTTCTTATTTATAACTGCACATCAGTTCCTTGCATTAATGAAGACTTCTGTCAGAAATCAGTCTGTGGCTTTACTTGCATTTGCCCAAGTGGATACACTGGTGCATATTATGAAGTAAATATTGACAGTCGTGCTGAGCCTGAATGGAATTCGGTCCCCTGTCTTAATGGAGGGATTTCTGTTGATGGACCTGGACACATGTTTTACTGCAGGTCAGTATTTACCCACAATTAACCAAATATATATTTCAGAAAGCATATAAACATCCTAGTAGTGATGCACTCTGAAACATAGATACTAAGTTTTTAAGTGAGTTTTCATCTTAAAAAAATGAAATCACAAATTTTAAGTCAACATTTCTAAGAAAGCATTATTTATATGTTTTTCCAAATACCATATATTCATATAAACCCAATGTTGGACTTACAAATTTAATCATCTCTCATTTTATAATTGTATCGTATCACCTATCCTTCCCAAAATTGGATTCTTATTCTTTTTTCTTAAATATTACGCCACATGAATGACACATAGATAGTTCATATTTATAATACACTTCTTATAGAGACTCATTAGTCTTCCTGCTGTACTTATGATTTTAAGAACTTAACAACTGAGAAAATTTTCATTTGCTAAGATTTATAAAAATAATCTGTATTACTGTATTTTCGAACCAACTACTATTTAAGGTATCTTCTAAAAATTCTTAGGAGATGAATTTTCATTACCTTTGTTCTTTATGATTATATAATATATAATTGGTTGGTCATTTGAGCATGTAGCCAATACCTGTTCAGTTTGTAAAATATTAATTGAAACCACATATTTAAAAAAATAGTTTACCTCTTCTATTTCAGTCTGATTTTTAGGAGCCTGATATTAAGTTAAAATCTGTGAACAACTGTGTTTCTTCTAAATAGCCTAAATTATTGAAAGGTTGAAATATCATGTGTATTTTGGTGCATATTTAGTGGTAAAGTATTTATATTATTTCTATATTTTGTCAATTATCATTATTATTAATTATTATTTCTTTTTAAAATTATTAATATATTCTGTATTACATTTAATATTACCACCACCATATTTTCTTTGTTCAATACCTACAGTGTGCTTTTGTCCTCTTATTTATTTTGATCAATGCAGTATCATTTTATTTGGAGCGTATCTCTACTAAGGCACACATAGATGATAATTTCACGTAAACCCAAGATTATTATTGTTTCATTTAACATATGTAGACAGTGTTAACTTATTATTATGACACAGTTATTCTTTATTACATATTGCCTAACATGCCATTTTTATTTGGGGTGTGTGTGTGTGTGTGTGTGAGTGTATTTTGTATTTTTAAGCTTGAATTTTGCTTATTTTACTCTGGTGGTTTGATAAAGTATAGAAAGTAAACACATTTCTAATATCAACTATAATTACATAAAATATCATAAAAATGACCACTTGACCACTGCAAGGACCCTCTGGGTTATAACCTAATCAGTGCCTGGATGAAGTCAGCAAAAGTAAGCTGAATGTTTATTTCCAATATGATGTTATAAATCAAGGTTCCATTCGTGGAAACCCATTCTGTTCAATAAAAAAAAAGAAAAATAGAAATAAGTGAACCTAAAACTAAAATATGTGTTTTTACAACCTTGTTAATTCAAGAACTATAAAAGCTACTCTATAAATCTTCCTTTTAGGGGATGTAGTCATGGGCTAGCTAGGCTGACCTTTCTTAAAGCATGAAGTCAAAAGAATTTAGACTGAAGAGGCTTCCCTCTTTTCCTGGCTCATCTCCCAGGGACAAGCATAGGCAACCATTACAGCTACAAGGTTATTCAAACGTCATTTAAATAAGAGTTGTCTGTTTTAAAATTTTTCACTGTTGATTCAATATTCCTGAAAGCTCCTGAAAATCTGTGAATGGTAAATTTAAATGCCTTATAAGTTACAGTTTCTAAGGGACTTGCACAGTGACTGTGAGTAGCCATTAGTGTTGGTGCCAAGTTAGCACTATCCTCAAACCGTTTATTTACAAAAACAAACACTTCATGGGATGGAAAGTTTTGCAAGTTAAATCATATATTTGTGTGTGGGTTAAAGATTAACCTGTGGTAAACTTATTTAAACCATAATAAAATAATCATTTTTCTTTATGTAAAAAATTGTATGAAACCTGGGGCACCTGGGTGGCACAGTTGGATAAGTGTCCGACTCTTGGTTTCTGTTCAGGTCATGATCTCAGGGACCTGGGAAAGAGCCCTTGTCAGGCTCCATGCTCAGTGGGGAGTCTGCTTGAGATTCTCTCTCTCCCTCTCCCTCTGTCCCTCCTGCTTGTACTGTCTCTGTCTCTAAAATAAATAAAAAATATATTTTTTAAAAATTGTACAAAACTACTTATTTCTCACCCTTTTTAATCTGGTTTTATAAAATTTTTCTTTGGGAGAATATTATTTACTTTCTCTTACTTTTCAGTGCATATGGACTTTTTAAGTAGCTGGGTTTTTTTGGTGTTTTTTTTTTTTTTATTGTAAATATAATGCCCACTTAGCAAACCATGTTATTTTCTGTTTCCAAAGTAATTTATTTGAAGAATTCATTTTTCTTCAAGTGCCAATAACTTGGCTTACTTTTTGTTACAGAACTTTTTAAGTTGACTCAGAGTCTCAGTTACTAACATTTTTATGCCTGTTTTATTGATCTTTATTGCTGTTTACCCAGATATCTCATATGACTCTTTTATATCCCTATTCTTTGACCAGATTCTTCTTTATTGAATTATTTCTGTGTCTACAAGACTGTTTTAAGTAATAGGCCTGCCCAGTTAAAGCAGTAGAGTAGAAGCATGTATTAATGCAGAGGCATAACTGAGAACCTACTTTAACTATGTGTGGTATGGTGGTTTAAATCCAGGGTGAAATTGATGAGCATATATGGACCCATTGAAATATTTCCACATTACTCTGCAGACATTGAATGTCGGGCTTCTCTAGGTCTGAGTTGTGTCAGATTTGTACTTCGGTCATTGCAGATTTTTTTCATGAAGATGTCTGATTCATTTAGATTACTTTATAACTAGAACAATGTTACATTTTAAGAACAGCTAGGTATTGGGGTAGCCGGTAGAGCATGCAACCCTTGATCTTGGGGTTGTAAATTTGAGCCCCATGTTGGGTGTAGAGAATACTTTAAAATAAAATCTTAAAAAATAAAGAAACGCCAGTATTCATTTTTAATCTTCTTGACATTAACTAAATTTTGAAAGGAATGGGTAGTCCTTAAATTTAAAAAAAAAAAAAATGAAAGAAAAAAGAAAGGACGTACTGAAGTCTGACCTTTTAGAATATGATCCTTGAAGATGGTAAAATGAATAAGCCAGTGATATGTAGCTAGTTTCCTCATTACTATGGACAAATACCTAGGTAATATTGCTTTGAATACTGACATAAATTAAATCAGTTAACCATTTCAAGCAAAATAAGCTGGAATTAGTTTTAGATAAAAAATAACTGGGCTATTAGGTTCCAAGGAACATAATGTTTAAGTAATTCAATCATACTTTAAAGACAATTTTATAATCATGCTTTGGATCATTTCTGGAGACGTGACAGGACATTTCAAATACTTAAATTTATTTTTGGTAATATATGTGTTCAGCAACTCAAACTCTTGAGTGAGTTCATTTATATTGCCCAGTGAAGATGTATTAAATTAATAACATGAATGTTGAAAATAAAAAATATGGTCAATAATTGATAAGATTTTTTAAAATCTTTGTCATTATTTCTTATTTAAAATAAATGAAAATAACCTTTTATTCAGAAAATATAATAATTTATTATTGTATTTTTAGTCCTAAACTCAAATGGATGTTTCTTACTAACACATTGAATTTTAGGGCTGCAGTTCTTTCTAATACATTGAATTTTAGGGCTGCCGAAAATTATAGAGATTGCCTCTGGTAATCTAGTTAGTACATAGATGAAGGATCAAAAGCATAGGAGTTTTGTACTATCAATTGCATTCAAAGTCATGATCAGTGGAAAAGTCAATTTTAGAATACAGTGAGATTTTTTAAAAATCTTTATTAGAGTACTAATGCAAAAAATATATACATATAGTAAAAAAAGAAAAAAGTGTATATAGTCAGATGACATGACTATTCTGTAGATACAGTTAAACATCTCTTTTGTAGTTTATATCCTGGTACAAAGTTTAAAGACATTAATGACTTTGTTCAGTTTAATAATGGCTGCTTTCAGAAGTCCATAAGTATTATTAACCATGTGTAACAGTTTAATAGCATTTTAATGTGTGCAAGTTTTATTAAACCATAAAAACTATGTTGAAATTACACTAAAATCCAAATTAGAATCACACAGCAGAGGGCTATAGAAATAAGTAAAAACATTATACATAACTCTTTCTCTGGCACCATGTAGATTATAAAGAATATAGCAAATAATTTATAAAACAAAGCACTGAGACAAAAAGATACTTGTTTTTGTTTTTAATATGTGAAATCCTGTTCCAGACAATTTTTTCCTTGGTGTTCTCTGCTTTTGGCTTTGCAGAGTCCCTTTCCATCTGCCACAACTTTCCCACTGTCCAGTTGGAAATGTCCCCTCACTTTGATATTTCCTCCAAACTCAACTCTTCTTGGTCATTGCCTCTATAGTCTTGAAGTGTTTTATATTCTTGCCCTTCTCATTCACCTAAGCTTCATTACACTTTCTGCCATGAACTGAGTGTAGTTAGTTCACACTACTATATGTATTATATTTAAAAAGAGGTAAAAAATATTTGATTACTCACACTGGTATTTTTCCTTTTAAAATAACACTCAACAAAATCAGGAAAAGCTAATAAATTTTTAATTATAAGATCTCAGCAACCATAACATATTGTTAAATCAAATATCTGAGATAAGTAAGCCTTCCTGAATCCCCTCATATCATAAGTAAGGAAAGATAGATGCTATTTTTTTCTATGCTTGGATAGAAAAATCAGAGGTGGTACATAACTTATGAAGTATACAGGGAAAGGGTACTGATCTATATAACTTATTTTCAGCAATCATCAATCACCTTTGCTGCAAGATAATTCATTTTATAAGTTGGAGTAAAACGTCTGTATTTTAACAGCCACACTTAGGTGGCTTTCCATTACATATAGATTATGTTTTCAGAAATATCAGATGGACTATGTAATCCTCTAACAACTTTTTATTTTGTTTACTCTCTCCAAAAAGTAAACCTTTGACCAAGAATCAAAAATTAAATTTATAAATAATGCTATGATGAACACAGTGTTGCATATATCTTCTTGAATTAATGTTTCTGTTTCCTTCGGTAGATACCCAGTAGTAGAATTACTGGATCATGTGGTATTTCTGTTTTTACTTTTCTGAGGAACCTCCATACTATCTTCCACAGTGGCTACACCAGTTTGCATTAACACCAACAGTGCACAAGGGTTCCTTTTCTCTACATCCTTGCCAACACTTGTTATTTCTTGTCATTTTGATTCTAGCCATTCTGACAGGTGTGAGATGACATCTTGTTTGTGGTTTTGATTTGCATTTCCCTCATGATTAGTGATGTTGAGCATCTTTTCATGTATCTGTTGTCCATTTGTATGTCTTTGGAAAAAATGTCTATTCATGTCCTCGGCACATTTTTTTAATTGGATTGCTTGTGGGTTCTTTGGTGTTTTGCTGTATAAGTTCTTTATATATTTTGGATATTAACCCTTTATTGGATATATCATTTGCAAATATCTTCTCCCGTTCAGTAAGTTGCCTTGTCATTTGTTGAAGGTTTCCTTTGCTATGCAAAAGCTTTTGATGTAGTCTCAATAGTTTAATATGCTTTTGTTACCCTTGCCTGAGGAGACATATCTAGAAAAATGTTTCTATGGCTAATGTCAAAGAAATTACTGCCTATGTTTTCCTCTGGGAGTTTTATGGCTTCAGGTCTCATATTTAGTTATTTAATCCATTTTGATTTTGTGTATATCGTATAAGAAAATGGTCCCATTTCATTATTTTTGCATGTAGCTGTCCAGTTTTCCCAGTACCATTTGTTGAAGTAACTGTTTCTTCCCCATTATATATTATTGACACCTTTGTTGTAGATTAATTAACCTTATAAGCATGGTTTGTATGTGGGGTCTCTATTCTGTCCCATTATCTATGTGTCTGTTTTTGTGCCAGTACTATACTGTTTTGATCGCGACAGCTTAGTACTATATCTTAAAATCTGGCATTGTGATTATCTCCAGTTTTGTTCTTGTTTTTCAAGATTGCTTTGGCTATTCAGGGTCTTTTATGGTTCCATACAAATTTTAGTGTTATTTTTTCTAGTTCTGTGGAAAAAGTTATTCGTATTTTCATGTGGATTGCATTAAATCTGTAGATCGACAGAGAATGGTTTGAACCTAGTTGGTTGGTGTTGACTTTAGCCTGGAAATTGCTTGCCTTTTACAGGAGCGTATAGATTGAAATTATTTCAAAGCACAGAAAGATGGGAATAAACAAACGAAAGTGCTTATATAGTTAGTAAACACTCTTGGATAGTCTCTAGAGCTCATCATTTTTCATGTTACCTCTCCTCACTGACCTGTGCTAAGAGTTGTCTGCAGAGTTGTTCAGCATAGGCCAGGGCCAAGAAAGTGGGGATGTGGATACATTTCATCTTCATTACTAAGTTAAAACTCTTGGATCTTTATTCTGTTTTTCTCAAGTGACTGCACAATATTTGGTTTTGAGATTTATTTCCATTCCTCTTTCAAGAATTAAATAATTGATAACTGTTTCCTCCAAAAAATATTAACAATATTTCTTCTAATGCATGAGCAGGGGATATTTTTCTATTTGCTTTAACCACTGTGTTTTTAACATGAATTACAGATTTTCAAAACATCAATAAATTAAATCACTCTGAAATATAATTTTAATAAATCAACATCATAATACTAAGGTAGAATTATATTAATATTTGCATATTTTCAACCTTTTCATAACCTTTGAAATTGACTGAATATATTGCATGTACTTTCTTCTCTGTTTAGTGCTATTGTGATATACATGTTCATCATCATTCCTTATGTAAATAAGTAAAAATATATGATCAGTGGTGAGCATTTATATTCTAGTTTGCCTTTCAAAATATCTGACAATAATTAATGACCAAATCATTATTTTTTAAAAGATAAATTTGTATTTTTTGGACACAAAGCAATGTCAAACACACCAAATATGACAGTAAATCCCCCCAAAAATGTTTATGTGTTAAAAAGAAAATTTATATTAGTGACAGAGAAACCCTCTTTATTCAATATGATGGATTCGACTCTATAAAACACACATAAAGATTTCTGTATTTCACAATATTAAGTTTTATATAGATTTTTATTCCTCTTGAGGACATAGTTAAGGTCATTTTAGTTTAGTTTACCACATGTAGAAAATAAAATAAGAACATTACTCATTACTCATATAATTATACTGAAAGTTGGTGATTGCTATATCTTTCAGGCAAATATTTAATTTCAAAAGATTAGAATTGAGAAAGACATGGATTTCATGATAATGCTAATTATCATGAAATTTAATTCAGCAAGTAATTCTTGAAATACTACTGTATAAAACAATATCCTTGAGGTTTGAATCTCAAAGTTTCACATGATTTCATTCATATGTGGAATTTTAAAAACAAAACAAAACAAACAAAAGAAGATACAAACAAAAAACTCTCTTAAATATGGAAAATAAGTTGGCAGTTGCCCAAGGGGAGGTGGGTGGGGATGGGTGAAATAGGTAAAGGGGATTAAGAGTGCACTTATCTTGATGATCACTGAGAAATATATAGAATTGTTGAATAATTACATTGTACACCTGGAACTAATATAACACCGTATGTTAATTATACTTCAATAAAAAATAAAACAAAATATAAAAAAGAATACATTTTTTCAGTGTATGCATCATTCAGCAATTACTCTTAGAATGATGTGATTTTTAACTTCTGTTTATCAGCAGTTACAATAACAGTTTAATACTCTTTTTTTTTCAAAAGTATATTTGTTTATTTTAAGGTTTAGTGAGTTCCTGTTTTGGTAACTAGCTGTATGGAAATCTGTCAAATGGAAATTTTAAGCAAATATGTCGTTATTCAAAAAGTTACTTACTATTTTATTTTCCTGTTGTTAATGTAGTGAATTTATAGGATTACCTAATATGTAACAGTGCTTATGCAAAAGGTTGACCAGGAATCTTAAGGATTAAATAAAGGGTAAGGTTAAACTTTGAAATAAAACTAAAATGCTTGGGCGGCGGGGGGGAAAGAAAGAAAAAAGAACAAAATTTCTGATTATATTTTACATTATACTTATACAGATATTTTAACAATGAAGAAAAAAATTAAAGCTGGAAATGTTTCCTCTTGGCTATTATAGTATTTGTGGTTTGCTGCAATGGTTTAAAAGAGTTTTCAGGAAGTTCCGTCTCTTCCACAATAAAAGCCAGTGTCAGAATTTGATCTCTGCCTACCTGATTGGACAGAATTAAACTTTAATGCCACACTCTGCAGTCTAGTTTGACAGTACTTTTTCATCAAAGACATTGGGCAGTAAAGAAAGAAAAAAAAATTGCTCATACTTCTTATTGTCAGTGGAATTACTGTATCTCTACAGGTCAGGGCATCAGTACATTTACAGCATACTTTAGTTCCCTAGCAATACCTTTTGTAGACCAATTTATATGGCTGAAAAGTCTTCTTGCCTTCCAAATTTAATAGGATGATTTTTCCTCGCCCATAAAAGTTTTCCAAGCTTCTCTCAAATATTTTAGGTCTGGAAGAACTATAAACCTAATAATGAGATTTTTGAAGATTATCTTACAAATAGTTTAAATTGAATTATCAGTGCAACTATTTGTGTAAGAGAGAGAGAGACAGAAACAGAGAGTGTGTGTGTATGTGTGTGTACGTGTGTGTGTGAGAGAGAGAATACAGAATGAGAGAGAATTATTAATATCTCCCAGTACTTTAGACATAGAAAGGCATTCACTTTGCTTTTATATATATTGATCACATATATTCAGAATAGCATTATATTGTGTCATATATAACCTACTCACTCTATGTCAATATCTTTTTTAAAATTAACTAACTCATCTGTTTATACAACAAACATTTATTGTTTCTGACCTGTCATATATTTAAAGGCTTAGGGATAAATATATATCTTAAATAAATAAGTTTATAGTTTACCAAAGAAACCTGTAAAAATAAATGTAACTGTGTGTACGGGCAACACACTATAAAGACATAAATCTTCAGTGGGGGAATACAGTAAAAAGTTACCTACTCTATTTTGATGGGTTCTTTAAGGCTTCAAAAGGAGGTGTCTTTTGACTTCCATCTTAAAGGAGGAGCTCATCACAGTGATATATTTCATAACAAAAGCAGAAGAAAAAAACATGAAGCAAAGAAAGGTAAAATAGCATGAAGACTTTGCTGGGTTACAAGAATTTCATTTTCATTTAAATTAAAAATATACTGAAGGTGTGACAAAAGTAGGTGTGCTAAAATACTAAGGAGCCAGACCCTCAAGAGATTTGTAAAAGATGATTGTAGGACTTTGGACTTAATCCATAAAAAAGTAGAGAAGTTTCTTTAAAGGCTTGTAAGGCAGGGAGTTAAATGGTCACATTTTAGAGAAATAACTTTTGGGAACAATTTATCTGGCTAAGGAGATAAAGTACCAAGAACTGCAGTGACCTAGATAAGGGTGATGTGAGTCCAGAAAAAGACCATGAAGAGGGAGTAAATTGGTAGGGTTGAAAGAAATTTGGGAGGTAAAAATCAAAGAATTTAATATTGGTCGAATGTGGGAGTAGAAGAGAGAGTCAAGGATGGCTCTATGTTTTTTAGGCATTGTTGTTTATATGGATTCAAATGTAAAAATATCCTGACCATTTATGTGAAAATCATTGTCTCTAGTCAAGTGGGAACAGACCCTTGGTCTCCTGCCGTTGTGTAATTCTGTGGCTTTGTCAGAAGGAACTGTTAGCCCAAAGCCTTCTAAGGTAAATGATGTAAAAGAGCTAGCTGGAGTGAATCTTTAAACCAATTCTGTTGGCCTAGGGACATAATAAGTTTTAGAATTAGGACCTATAGAACTGTATAGACACTACAGCTTCTCTCGTGTAGACTTTCCTCCTCTTTTTGTGTTTAATAAAATAATCTAATAATTTTTCAGGAAATAAAATAAAAGTACTTAAAACATATGGAAAGGACTGCTGATCTGTAAATATTTTTAAACATATTCTTTAGTATCACAAAACCACATATCCCTATGAATGAAAACTAATTATCATGTAATTAACTATGTTTCAATATATCAATACATAAGAAAATGAAGACCCTTAAAAACCCGTAGGGATGTATGAGTTCATGACTTCAGAATTCATAAAATTAATGGAAGAAAAAAATAAAATTGATGAGTTAAAGTCTTTTTTAATAGTCCAAATTAAATACTTAGAGGATGTATGAGTTCATGACTTCAGAATTCATAAAATTAATGGAAGAAAAAATAAAATTGATGAGTTAAAGTCTTTTTTAATAGTCCAAATTAAATACTTACTGTATAACAATACAGGCATATGTAAGTGTGGCAAAATTTCTCTTTGATTCCTTTAAGGAAATTAACTTAAAAGAAGTGATCTACTTTTTAGTTTAGTGATCTCTAATATTTATTATATATTATTTAATATCATTAAAATTATAAAGGATGTAATGAATGGAATAATTTTAATAATATACATATATATCATTGGTTTATTCATAAAATTATATGATTTATGAGATATTAAATCCCATCCTTGGTATCTCTTGAGTGTCTAATAATTGAAGTGGGCAGATGTTATATGGGTATTGGAAAAGCTCTTTTTTTTTTTTTAAACTTTGATGCCATCTGGTTCCTTGGCAACATGAATAGACAGTTTGCATTTGTGGGTTTATTGATCTCATATCTATCGCTTATTTAGGATTTATATGGAAAATTTGAAAATGCAAGCACTTATATCCAGGTACTGAACTTTAAGCCCATTTAAAATGTCTTTTCAGAATTGTGTATAGAAAATAAAACCATTCTTATAATTTGTAGTTTATGATTTATATGATTTATTCATTACTATAAATATAAGCTTATGTTCAGAGAAAAAAATGTAGATAAGCTTTATCTCCTACAATTGGTCAACCATGTGAGATGTTACTATATGAAATGTTAAATATACCATTTTTATCACTCTTCAGTTTAGAAGCACAGTATTAGCATGTGTTGGGAGAACAGCAATGTCCATAGATGTCACTGATCATCGTATTTTTCTGTTCCTTTACCAGTCCGTATTTCTTGAAAACATCATCCGTGTAATTCCAAATTTATAAGTTCATGAAAATGTATTTAGATAAATTTGGGGGCTGCAATGTGACTTTGAATATAAATTTAAGATCTTTAAACTGGGAACCATTTATGAAGATTAATAATTTTTTTTGGCCAATTCTATCTATAACTTCAGTGTCCCATCTCTTAATAGAATTAATCCTAACCTCTGTACACTTGAAGAGTAACGCTGTTCTTATTTCCAAGTTCACTTTGCTTTCTTTTCTTCCATCTGATCCTAGTACTTCTTTCTTTTGGCCAATTGTTTGCTTCCCAATCCTGCACAGCATATATCACAACATTTTGTATTTGAAGTAGAACTGGCTGATATTGACTGACCGAATTTGGATTTGCTAGGCAGGAACTGAACTCCCATCAGATTTTTCTCCTTGTTTGAAATCCTACAGTGCTTTGGAGAAGCAGTTATATTTGTGACTATCATGGAGAGTATTGACAATGAAAGTGTAAGTGGCATGAATCATCCCCCCCCCTCCCCCAGTGTAAGAAATACTAATTACTTGGAGCATCTGACTGGCTCAGTCAGAAGAGCATACAGCTCCTGATCTTGAGATTGTGAGTTCAAGCCCCATGTTGGGTGTGGAGATTATTTAAAAAAAAAAGAAAAGAAAAGAAAGAAATACTAATTACTTAATTTCTCTAAGTTAAAATATAAGTGCATGCCAAGCCCCAAATCATAGGATGGTATAATATTGAATTTCATTAATGTGTCTTGGCATTTCTCACATAACCTGGGGTCACATGAATATATCTTAGTCTTAAAAGGTATGTAGGAGAGGCAAGTAAAGGACTCTTCTTTTTAGTGCAAACATTCAAAGTCAAGTTTACATCATTAATTTGAGAAGAAACAATTTTGCCCTTTGCGGCTCAACTTGGCTTTGCAACACTTGGCCAGAATTGCCAGCTTGGACACCTCAGAAGATACCATCTGTGTATATCAGGCTGCTGTTTGCTTCCATAGTTCTGCCATTTCTCCATGGAAATTGGGGGGAGTCTGGGTGGGTTTCTATTATTTTTGGAACCTGAAATTATATTTTATATCAGATAACTTAGGGGTCACATTAAATCTCTTTTTTTTTTAAGTGGTTGATTGCCCTAACTTCTGTCTCCTACCCCTGCTGGCATGTCTTACATTATCTTTCTTTAATGGGCTTTTAAAAACACACTGCTAGTCTCTCCTTCCTGGAAGTAATGGGAAAACAACTCACTGGGAAAACAACAAGTCAGATATTTCTTTCCTCACTATTTATTCTATGATTCCTTTCATTGGAAGCCTGTGTGTCTCTTAATGAATGTCCAATGCCAGTAGCCTTATATAAATTTGAGTCATTGAATGGATTCCTAGGATAATTGCTTCCACATAAAAAGCACAGTCTTCCATTATGGGACAAAATATCAATAACTTTTTATGTGACTTGGATACAGAATGGATTTTCAGAAGCATTTCATAGTCTCCTTTATTTCACTCAGTACCATGCAGATGTATGCTTGTTTTCTCTTTGTTCTATTTTATCACATAAGCATTTTTAAATCAGCCTTAGTTTCAGTATAGACTAGTGGTATATTCTAAATCAGTAGGTACATCTAAGAGTCCAGACTCATCCCTGTATGCCATACTGCAACTGGGTCAACACTCTTGTCTGAAAACCATCTTGCTTCATTTCTGTAGATTGCTACCATTATACTATGCATATGCCCTGACTGCAGTCTCTTAGCAATCCTGGATGAGGTATCTATATATAGCAGATCTAAGTGTGTACATGTTTGTAAGAAGTGCCACATTCTTTTTTTTTTTTTCTGAATCAAATCCACTCTACTCTAAAACCCCAGCACAGTAGGACAACATACCCTACTAAAGAATACTATAGATATACTATAAAAAGATGTACTATAGTATATAGATATACTATATAGTATATATTGATATACTTTATATAGATATACTATATAAAGAATGGTGTTTCTTCTCTTATACTTGGAATATTTACTTCTCTATCTTCAACCCTTTCCTTCATCTTGCTCTTCCTCAAAGTTCTTTGCTTGGTTATTTCTCCAGGAAATGCAAATATCATACTCTGTATTCTTTAAAATAAAAGCCAAATTCTACTTCTGTCCCTGTAGTATAAAAGTTCAAAGTGCAGAAGAGAATAAATGTTTTGGGGGGGGGGACAAAATAATGCAAGTCTATATCTCAATTATTTATCCTGTAATATGCTTTCAAAATATCATAGTTATGGGGATTGATTTTTTGAGCTGCCTATTGCAAGAAATAAAAAGAATTGGAACTTATATAATAAAACAGGTAAGGAAGGGGAAATTTATTATAGTGATTGGACACCAACTAAGAGTAAAAATATTCACTGGAATATTTACTTGTGATATTGAACCCATTGGACTTGAGACCATAAATAAAATGAAAAGTAGCTATCAGAGTTAATGTATTTTTTATCAGGTCTAGGACAGGATCTAGTTACATCTGCAACAGCTAATTTATAACCCTCTATTAAAACCACATTTAGATAAAATTGTTAAATATACATTTGAGCATTTTTTCAGCCAATAAACAGACCCAGTGCTTGCAAATTATCCACTGATCACTTATGGTCCTCCACATCAGGGTATCCCTCAAAACTGTACAGTATCAATCAATTTTCGTGCTTTTAATTTGCAAATATTTTATATAATTTACCCCCAAAGTTGTAAAATATAGCTAAAAATTAGAATTAACTGCTTTACACTGGTAAACACAAGGCCTAAGATATTTACATAGTTATTGTCCAGTAAAGAACCATTTCTTTCTTGGACTCTTCATATACCACTTATTCTTATAACTAATACTAAGAGGTGGCATTCTTTTTAAGGTCATACAATGATAAGCAGCAAGGCAAATGTAGAAAGATTAGTCAGACACATTCATTATCTGAGTGACTTCCATAAATCAGTTTTGAGTTGTGCATAAATAAGTTTTGTGTCAGGATAATTACAGATTTACATGTCTCTGCATATCCTGGATATTTAGATAATTACTAAAGATCTTCCATATATATATACAGAAAAACTGTTTGGGAACTCCTTCTTGTTCTAACATTCTAAATTTAATAGTGCACTATTTGAAATAAAGTTTTGGTTCAAAGGTACAAACCAATTTTGCTGAATTGAAAACATTAACTCCTTAAAATATTTAAATTTCCCCATGCTTTAGCACTTCAGGTATAATTCTATATCTGTTATCTTCTGTTAATTTTTCAAAGGCAAGTGATCTCACTCTAATCATAGAAATTAGTATGTGGCATAAAAATCAACTCCCTTATCACATTTTGATATTGCCTAACTTTAGGTAGGATCTAACCCTTATGGTGTCCTTTTGGTAGTGTTTTCCAGACGAGGGCCTATAGGCATATACTTCATGTCTAAAAACTCTCCACACTAATGATCTTAATTTTATATTTTAATATTTATCAAATATCTCAAAAACACAAATTATTTCTTAATTATTTGGATTGTGAATATGTGATTAGACACTGGCACAGAATTTATGGTTTACATACACATCTCTGTTTCTCATTACATTGTAGCCTAGTGGTATTACTTTCATCATCAGAGATAATAAAAAATAATTTGGACAGGGTTATTTTGTATATTTTGAATTGGAGCCAAGGGATAGCCACCTGACATCGTATTACAGCAGGATGAGTAAAGATTTTACAGTAATTTGAATACACAAAAGTGTGAAAGAATTGAGTCATTACAGGGCGAAGAGGATAAAGATGGGCTGAGCAACACAGAATATGTATGACGATGGTGAATATCGTAGTCATGTTACAACCAATGGGAACAATTCAGCAAACAATGTTGTCAATCATATAAAATTACCGCTAACTTAAAATTTATTAGCTTCGTAATTCTGTGAGTCCTATTTCAGAATTTTTCTCTAATCATATAGTTCTGAAAAACTATAAATATATATAGTTTTGACATGTTTTATGTTTAGTTATTTAAATGATATATTAAAAATAAATTAGTGCAACATGGTAGAATATGAAAATAGCACTTCCTTTTAAATAGGTCTTAAGCTTGGGACACATTAAATTTAGAATTTGAAGCAACTAACTATAGTTATTAGTTTACATTTTTATGCAGGTTTAAGATAATTTTAAGCACAAAATAAGACAAAAAATGTTTGTAGTTACTCAGCAATTAAATCATCACTAATTCAAAGTTATAGATTGTCTTAATTTTCTTTGGTTACACATTCCTATCCAGCTAACTGCTTATGATGTAGGTATAATCTTAATTTCCTCATGAGAATATTGCATTGTGTAATCTATTCCTATGCTGTCATGAAGTTTCCTCCTAGAAATTTTAAATTTACTTTTCTCAATTAGCAAGAAGTGGAGAATCTTCATGGTACATAGTGCTTGATGTCCTTTCTGTAGGAATGATGTTGTGCATAAACAGTAAATTTTATGTCCTAAGGAATGAACACCTAATGTGGTTTTTTAATTATTATTTCAATGACATTTACATACCAACTTAAAACTCAACTTACCCATCTTATTATTATTATTTCAATAACATTTACCAACTTAAAAAGCAACATAAGAAAACAGTATTTTTTTTCTGGCAGAGTTACCTTTGAAAGGTTTTGCAAGACATGTAAGGTTTATATATTTCTCCTGGTCTTAAGCTAAAACGGACCAGTATGTTATATATCTTTTTTGTACATTATGCAAAACGATGAACTATGATGAAAGGAGAATGGGAAAAACTGTAATCCATGAAAACTCTCTTAGGCTTTTATTTACAGAGAAAAGAGAAAGCATAAACAGAATAAGTTAAATCTGATATTTCTAGCATGTGAAAAAACTGCATATAAAACATTGGTCATAAATTTGCAAATAAAATCTAAAAATATAACACAGGATGTTCTTAAACTGTGTAGACTAGACATATCATTTTTTCCCTTCCATATTCATTCTTCTTTTATTAAGAAAAAGGCATAAATAAATAAATAAAAAGGGATAATAATAAAAAATGCTTCTTGATAATGTGTCATTTTGCTCTTGCTTTGCCTTTCAAAAAGATACAGCAATTGTATCTTTGAAATGACAAAACTTTTACAAGTTAAGCCTTACATAGTAGTAAGAAACAGTTGAAAATAAAATGTGATCGTGTTCACAGTTCCCTTCTCTACATTTGCCTTAGTGATACTGAAGTAGGATGATTTTACTCTGTTATTTAAAGTCTTCAGTGAAGCGTCTGTTGCAATTTGTCTTGGTTTCAGTGCCACCGATTTATTGAAAAATCCCTCTAACTGCATTCCTTTCCAGTACACTTGTTTGATATGTAGCATAGTCATAAGGATATATTTATTATCTTTCTTGCAGCTTATCAGGAGATTGCTAATTGAGAATTAGGTGCACCCATATTTTTCTTCTTCGTCTCTTATGATCAAACTAACTTTGAATTTGTAATTCTCATTTCATTTAGATCACCATACTTTCATACTCTTAAAGTCAAAAATCTATTTAAAGACCTTATTCTACTCTTTCTGCCATATTTGTGCAGTTGTTTTGGTGGGTAAACACGAACTGTTCTTTTCCTTTTACTTGTTTTTACATATAAAACCTATAAAGCAAAGTGAAAAGAGTTTTTAGTTGTAGCTTCTTCATAAAAATCAAAGAATGAATCAAATGACAAGTTTCTTCTCCCTACAAACTAATCATAACAAATACTATTCACATTCCCCTCTTTTGGCACTTAGAGTAGTCTTTGGATTTTTTTTTTTCAAGTACTTATTGAGCATAGGCTATGTGCTGGGTACACTACCCAGGAATTAAAATTGAATATAGGAAATATATAAGCAGCTTTAAAGAGCTTAAGGTCTTGGGAGTAAAGCACAGCAAGCAGTGTAGAGAGAGGAGAAAAAAAGAATGCAAGGTAGCAAATGACACTTTGGGCTAAAAAGAGAGTACTGTGATGGTATATCTTGTAGTACAGAGTCAGGAAAAATGTCTTGGTATGAGTTACCGCTGAACTGCAATATGAAAATTGAAGAAAGACATGATTTTGATAGTGGAATTAGGGTAGGTAGTCCAGTGTTAAAGAAAACTGTGAATTGTTATAGAACTGAAAATAACTTGATATTCATGGAGCATGTGAGCATATGTACGTGTGTGTGTATATGTGTGTGTGTGTTCATGGCCCCATGTTCATATTCATCTGGTTGGGAAAGGCAAAGAGATGGTTTCTGAGTGGAATCCAAGTGCAGGGGTGGCTGAGAGTTAGATTATTAAGCACTTTGTGTGTACTGCTAAGAACTTTAGGCATTATTCTTAGGAATTAGAGCAATTGTTAAAAGTTTTTGAGAAAGAGGTTGTCATAGTCATGTTTGTATTTTAGAAAGAGAAATTTATTTGTTGCAATTGAAGAATGGAATTTGTTAGGACAAGATTGGAAATGTAACTCAGGTCAAATATTATAGTGTCTTGAAATTATATAATGGCATACTAGCATAGGGAATGGAGATTAGCAGGCTGATTGGAGATATATTTCTGTGTTTGAATTAAAGTAGAATAGCTAGGAGAACCTGGGTGTCTCAGCTGGTTAAGCGTCTGCCTTCGGCTCAGGTCATGATCTCAGGTTTCTGGGATTGAGTCCCTCATCAGCTCTGAGTCAGTCCAGTCAGGTTTCCTGCTTAGTGGGGAATCTTCTTCTCCCTCTGCTTCTCCCCCTCCTTATGCGCACATGCACACGTGCTCTCTCCCTCTCAATAAATATATAAAATCTTTGAAAAAAATAAAGTAGAATAACTGGATATAAGTGCTGAATAAGAGACTGACCAATGCAGTCGTTTCTCAAGGTGAATCATGGGATTTTGGTTACACGCAGCAGCTTGAGCACACGTCTTTATCACTGCAAATTCCACAAACACTGCTGAAATAGCTGTATAAGGGATTTTTCTGAAAGGCATAATTCCGTAGAGCAAGGACATAAAGACAGGACATCACAAGAGAAAAGATGTTAATTGAATGATGGAAGCTGCTAATTTGTTGTTAACTTTGCAGACAAAAGAAAGTGACCATAGGGAGAGAAATTAAGAAACAAACTGCCACTGAAGTACTCTTAAAAGAATGAAGAATTGGAGGCACTTGCTACCTATGAAGGCAAGGTTAAAGTTGGAATTTAAAAAAGAAGGGTCTTGAATGTCACTATTGGAGGCATTAATTTTTTTTAATTTTTTTAAAGATTTATTTACTTGTTTGAGAGGAGAATCTGTGCACGAGTGGGGGGAGGGCCAGAGGGAGAGAATCCTCAAGCAGACTCCCTGTGGAGTGTAGAGTCCCATGCAGGGCTCCATCCCACGACCCATGAGATTAGGACTCATGAGATCAAGACCCATGAGATCACCACTTGCGCCAAAACCAAGAGTCGACACTCAACCGACTGAGCCATCCAGGTGCCCCAATTATTAGGAAGCATTTAAACACCTGTATATACTCCCCTTTACAAGTATTTGGTTATTCCCTGTAACCCTATTTCATAGAACATATGTATAACTAGGTAGAATATTGAAAATCTACTCTCTAGAAAGGTTAAAACAAAAGGAATTTGGAATTGTGAGCAGTAAGCACTAAGCAGTAAGCACTACTAAAGTGGAAAGTATCATGCTGAAACCAGGGAATAATGAATATCTAGACATTAAATGGTGAGGGTCCAAAACTCTGGTTCTACTCAGCTGCCAGATCACAGGCACTCAGACTCATAATTTCCAGGCTACAGATAGCACCAATCCTCCCTCCCTGGGGAAGGACATATTAACTGTTAGAGATACTGGTGAAATAGTCATATCCTCCTTAGTCACCTTCATTTATACCTGATCCTTAAAATTTGCAAATGCACAACAAACTTCCAATCTGATATTTAGTGCCTCACTCTAAAATAGGATCAGACAGACAAGGATCACTAGACATCTGGAGAAATCTAACATAAAAGGGATCAAACAAAGAAACATTAAAGAGGAACTCAGAGGAATTGAAGGCAGTGCAGGAGCAGAAAAAAAAAAAAGCTTCAAAAGTATAATTGATAACCTCAGAGAAACAAGCAACATACACATCCACTTAAAAGAACAACCACAAAACAACATACTATGAAAACTAAATTCAAAGAATATAGAAAGAGCTTTGGGAAACTTAAAAAAAAGTCATAGAAGAAATTAAAAATTAAACAGAAAGCTTGAATGATAAAATTAAGAGTTTCCCAGAAGGCAGACAACCTCCCTTCCCAGAAAAACACAATGATGCAAAATGAGAGGATTAGATGAGAAAATTAGTAGAGTTTCAGATGATCCAATGTTTGATTTTCAGTACTCTTGGAAATAACAGAGAGGAAAAAATTAATAATGGAACATTTCAATATCATTTCTGAGAACTGAAGTCCATGCATCCGTTTGTAGGTTGGGAAGAGCTCAACAAGGGCCTGGAAAAATTAATGAAAACATGAGGCCATTTTAAATTTTCAGAAAATTAGAGATAAAAAGAATATTAAAAACATGGTCCTATTTTACGATAGAAAAAAAATACCCCCAAAAAACGTTTAAAAATAACATACAAAAGGATCAGTAAAAATTCTAATGCATAATATTGAAAATCATAAGTCAGGGGAAAAATGACTACCAAATCTTCGGAAAAAATGGTTTTCACATTTTAGACCACCTAAGCTATCAATCGTGTGTGATAATGAAATAAGTGACCCAAACTATGATAGCTTGTGTCAGGAATTTTCTGAGGAAGCAAGTGATAAAATGTTTTTTGAACTAGATCACCCACTGCCTAGCTGTTAGTAAGGACCCCACCATGGGGAAAATGGACCACAGATAGCCTGGCACAAGATAGTGGTCAAAGTATTTAAATTTCACTGGTAATAAATTGGGATGGTATATTGTGAAAGAGGAATCCAATAACTGGTTCAAGTTGAAAAGCATGAGGGAAATAATACTGTCAAGGGCAACTAGGTTGTATGCTATTGCCAAACTCTATTGACATCTAAAAAAAGGATTAAAAAGAAAAGACTGAGTGTGATTAACAAGCAGTTGAAAGCCAAGAGTGAAATCAGCAAACCGTCTTGGCAGCATATAATAAGGGTCTCATCTCCTCAGAGGGAGTGTAGAAAAACTTGAGAATGAATCAGTTCCAGGATTTATCATTAGAGGAGCTGATTTCCAAGGAAGGTTGAACTTCCAACAAGGGCCCTTGAGGAAAGGAAAATAAAAACAACTAATCAAACAAAAGCAAAACAAACGAAAAAATGTTGAGAAAAACATGTGTTTTGAGGGAGGATTCTAGATTTATAGGCAAGACAAAGGCCAGATTTCTTAAGCCTACAATGTCTGAGGAACAAATCAGTAAATGGAGGTCAGTTAAGATGATTTGGCAGGGGCACCAGTATAGAAGACTACTGAGGGTAGAGTGAATGCATGCTCAAAAGTTGAACCAATAAAAAATATCCAACTCCCAAGGTAAAAACTCAGTTTAGCCAGGCTAGAACATCTAAAATAGTAATATGTGCTCATTATAAAATCCCAATCATATTCTGCTAGAATTTCTAAAATAATCTTTTTCTCAGCCTGTGCTTCCCACACCTATAGTTATTTACTTAGTGGTGTGCTGGTCTCATTGCCTTTCATCCCTACTTGATTATAAGAGCTATGCAGAACTCTTATTTTCTTGGTCACTGCAGCACTGGAATATAGAAGGAACTCCTGAAATATTTACTGACATTTGAAGGATTGAGTTGTGTCTGAGTTAACCAGGCTTTGCTCTTATTGATTGTCCCTCTTTTGAAAATAAGATCCATGATGGTATGGACTTTGTCTACCTTATTCAGCTCTGTATCTCCAGCAACTAGCACAGTACATAATAACAAATAATGCTGGACAAATAGTAAAAGTACAACAAACATTTATGGAATAAATGTGCTGTTAAAAGACTTTGGCTTTGGCCATACTGGCAGTTCTCAGGCTATGATGCAATGTTACTTGTCAAGACTAACAAAAGGTGAAACATGTTCAGTTTTGGACTCTAGGAACAATCTTAGATTAGGACAAATACAGTTTTTTCATGATAATAAGGAAGAATGTGCTTGAGAGGAGAAACTGTTACCTGGTGGTGTTTAATATATGGGTCTAACAGTAAATGCTGTAGGAATTCTGAAATAAGAGAGTTATGGTAGCTTTTAGAGGATAACCATTTAATTTGTATACATTTTCCTTAAGGAAACAGAACAGTTCTTAGGTCAGCAACTTGGGTACATTCAATTTAAATCAAGACATATCTAAAGAAAGCTTGTGAGCTTTCAACAAGAAAGATTAGCACAACCACATACAAATGCTAGATAATACTTAATAAAGGAAATTTTAATATGTAGCCAAACTCAAAAGAAACAAACAGAAACTGCCAAGGGCTAGAAATGAAAAGGCAATTAAAGATTGACTGTGAAGTCCAGGGAAAATATTGACAACTCAAGTATTTGTATGTATGCAAATATGTATTTGTATGATCTCTAGAAACTGCAGTCTAAGATTTTACTAAATCCAGGCACAGAAGATAATTTGGGTCTTCCCAAGTCCTAAAGACAGAAATAGGACCCTGATGCCCATGATTCCCTAGGGGATGCACCATCTGTGAAAGGAAACCTAGAACCACTTTACACTCACAGAGTAATATATATAATAAAAGAACTTCTTATCCAACACAAGGAATATAGGTGGGGTGGAGGGGGGAACTGTGATAAATTGAAAATTGCAGCCTGTGCAAAAAGTATATGATGGCTCAGTTTACACCAACATTGATTATAGGAATCCAAGTGTAGTAATTAATAATATAAAAACTAGTTCAAGACAACTGACACCTCTAGAACCAAATAAGTAATTACCAAGGTTTATTATGTTCCAGGCTGTCGTCATCTTTCTTTCTTTCTTTCTTTCTTTCTTTCTTTCTTTCTTTCTTTCTTTCTTTCTTTCTTTCTTTTTTTTAAAGATTTTATTTATTTATTTGTCAGAGAGTGGGAGAACACAAGCAGGGGAGTGGCAGGCAGAGGGAGAAGCAGGTTCCCCACTGAGCAGGGAGCCCAATGCGGGGCTCAATCCCAGGACCCTGGGACCATGATCAGAGCCAAAGGTAGACACTTGGGGCTCAATCCTAGGACCCTAAGACCATGACCTGAACCGAAAGCAGACAGTTAACCAGCTAAGCCACCCAGGTGCCCCCCAGACTCTCTTCTGTTTGAGAGGATAAAACAGTGAACAAAGCAGACAAAAAGTCCTGCTATCAGGGAGCTTATGTTCTAGTAAAAGAAAGATAATAAGATAAGTAGTCACAGTGCAATAATGTTAGTCTATGACAAAAAAAAAAAAAGGGAAGTTAAAAAACCTTTCTTACAGTTTGACAAAATAAAAATGAAAATGAATATTATAACATATTTAGATATTTGGATACAGGTAAAACAGTATTATAGGAAATAGAATTTATGTTTTTAAAGCACATATTAGAAAATATGAAGTATATATAACCAGCAAACCAAGTGTTTAACTCAATAATTAGAAGAAAATAGTAACCTTCAAAGAGATTAGGTAAAAGGTAATAAAAATTAGTTATATAGAAAGAACAGAAAGATAATGCAATAAAATATAGGCAAAACTCAGAAATTTGACAAAGAAGATATCACAAATAATATTAAGAATGTTAAAAGCAGTTTTAATATTCATATAATCAATATTAAATACAAATATAAAAGTGACCCAAAACAAGGAAAATTAAAATGTGGAATGTACTTATCCCATGGCAGAGATTAGAAGGAAAAAAAATAGAACCTAATATCCAATTTATTATTATTAAAAAGAAAAGCCTCCCTTTAGTCACTAGTATCAGTCACTAGCAGTTAGATAGTATTTGAGAGATGTCTCTGTGTCCATTGGGCAAGCTAAATCTTAATTAAAATTCATGAAGGTTTGTTGTTCCTGCTTCATGACCCTAAATAGGTCATTGATTATTCTTGCAAGTGAGCTGAAAGCAAGACACATTTATTTTCTCCAAAACTGAATTTCAGTATTTTGAAAGTTTCACAGTGTTGCTGTAAATTGTAGACTGCAAAGCTGTAGGTATCTACATTTAATTGTAGGTAGGAATTCTCCCTAATGACAAGTATGGAGCATAAATACCTATAGTAATCTATTTTATTTCTACAATGTTCTTATTAAAATGTAAGTCTCTAATAACAATAGTCAGAAGACATTGATCGTCTAATAACTTATGTGCGCCAATCTTAGTTTTTCCAAGGGACATTTTGTAAACTAGAGAGTCACCAAATCAAACTAGCAATTTTACCAATGAAGAAACCGTGGCCCAAAAAGCTAACTGGCAAACTGAGAAAGCAGATGACTAAGTTTCCTGATACAATTTCCTAAACACTCTACCATATTTAGCATCCTCAACTATCTTGTATGTTTTATGAGATGAACCATAATACCTATTATTCGGGAAATTAACATTTTCACACATTAAACTGTTTTATAATGGCATTATTTTTTATTTTTTACACACACTTTTTGGAAACCTTGACTATGAGAAAATGAAATGGGTAGTGGTGCCTATCGTTTACTCTCCAATGTAGGAAAAAGGAAGTCAGAGTGAAAATCAGGGTAAGGATGAAAACTTCATAGTGATCCTCAACCAAAGAAGATTATTGTGGCTAACAGGATGCACGAGGGCTGTTTACCTAAATCCAGATTTGTCATGCAGCATGGCAGTGTACTTGTCATTGTATAAATTACATAGGTGGTTTTTGATTAATAAATTAGCATTATGCACAGTGGTTCTCAACCTTAGCTGCACATTAGAATCACTGATGAACTTTTTAACAAAACAGAAGCCATAGTCCCTAACCTCAGACATTCTGATTTAATAGGTCTGCAGTGGGGCCAGGATATCAATAAGGAAAACACATACAAATTTAAGAAATACCTATACTAAAACTATTCATCACTTACTTGAAAATCTAATTTAACTGGGAGTCATGTATTTTTATTTGCTGTGAATCTAGCAACCCTACCTTGGCGCCACTTCTGTCCTCTCCTGGTGAGAACTTGTCATTCTGTGAGAAGCATACGGACATCTTGAGACATAAGGATGACTTCCACTCAGAATCAATAGATTTGAATAATAAAAAGCATACGGATTTTACAAATCAACTATGGCATAAGAAATGCAAACTTCAAAATAATTTATCCCCTCAGTTTTCTTTTTTGATTTCACAACTTAGACTGTTATTTGAGAAGTAAATGTATGTTCATTTCTTTTCTCATGAATTCATCCTTAGAAAATAAAACATTGGTGAAAGGAAATCAAAAGACTAGTTCCTCTATATAAATTTTTAAAAGAAAAATTTTTCAAGACCATAACTTTTTAAAAAATTTTATAGTTGTCATGTGGATGACAGAATTCCAGATATACCTTGATTTGTCTTTTACTGTGAAAACAAGAGTATACATCAAATTTAGCTTCAGTTTCATGCTAGTTTTACAAAATGAATTTAAGAGCTTTACATATCATATACTAGGGCTGTTAAAATTTATTTTAACGTCATTAATTTCTTTCTCCAAACTTCATTAATGTTTTGAGATTTCCCAAATTTCAATGAGTATATTTTATTCGTGTGTGTGTGTGTGTGTGTGTGTGTGTGTGTGTGTGTTCTTTCTCTCTTTTTTTTTTTCCTAGTCTTTTTAAAAATTTTAATTCTGGGGACACCTGGGTGGCTTAGTCAGTTAAGCAAGCGTCTGCCTTTGGCTCAGGTCATGATCTCCAGGTCCTGGGATTGAGCCCCATGTCGGGCTTCCTGCTCAGTAGGGAGTCTGCTTCTCTCTCTCTCTCCCTCTACCCCTCCCCCACTTGTTCTGTCTCTCAAATAAATAAATAAAATCTTTAAGAATAAATAAGTAAAATTTTAAATTCTGGTATAGTTGACATACAGTGTTATATTAGTTTCAATAAGGTGGCTCAACAGTTCCATATATTACTCCATGCTCATCAAGGTAAGTATACTCTTAATCCCTTCACCCCCCCCCCCTCAC